>NC_137454.1:160072149-160447155 GCF_964235325.1 Thermobia domestica
TGGTATATTTTTGTAGTAGATTAGTATTATATATTAATATTAGTACATAATACTAATACTAATCTTTATATTAGTATTAGTTTAGTTCTTTACTATAATTAGGATTTGTTTTACTAATTGTAATTATATTAGTAGTAGTATTACTACTACTAGCCTTGTACTTCGAATTGGATTTTTTAGAAATGTACTTCGATCAGACTAATCTTTTTGATGGCTAACAGATGGCTCTTAGTTACAATTGCTTCTTGTGAGTTTTGTGAATTGTCTACAAAAGTCTTGTATTAAAATACAAGTACTTGTTTGTATTTTAAATCTTTCATTGCCTTTTTTCATTGCAAAATAAACTATCATCTATTTTACGCAATATTTCCAATGTGCAATACATTCTAAATATGTTCTATGGAGTATTTTCTTTTTCATACCTTTCCCTTGGTAACTATAAGCATCTCTCGACATGGACAAATTTAAACTGATATATTGTGTAGTTGTTTTTGCCAGCATTTGGTGGATAAATTTGTAACTTCTGTCATAGTGATGAAAATAACAAGTTTGGTGTTATATTGCTGTAGGATTGAATCAAAGTCATGTGTAAAACAATGGCTTATTAGGACGAGAAAGAGATTCATGCTATTCTTGATGAAAGTGACTGTACTTTAGACAGTGGTGAAGAGTTATGTTTTAGATGATGCAGAAGAAAATATTGAATACCATAGTGACGAAAGTGTTGAAATATGTGATAGTAGCGTGACGTCTGAGCAAACCACAGGAGATGAAGATTCTGGTATTGTTGACAACCGGAAAGACTGGACAGACAAATAGGAACTGAATGGAGTAATGCCACCCAATCCTTCACAACAAAGATCGAGAAGTGTGGTCATCTGTTTCCGCATTCAACAATAACATTACACTTACAAGTTACGTACCAAAGAAGAACAAGCGCGTCATTGTAATAAGCACAATGCATCATGGTTCTCAGATCGATTCTTCCAATGATAAGCGCAAACCCGAAGTAATTCTCTACTATAGTATGACAAAATCAAGGGCCGATAATATGGACAAAATGGTCAATACCTACACTGTGAAACGACGAACTCGTAGATGACCTATGGATATTTGGTTCAATATATTAGATGTTAGAGCTCTAAATGTATAGATTTTATTTACTGCACTACACTCAAGTTACTACAAGAACGTGAGGTATCAGAAAAGATAATTTCTCACAGACTTGTGCAACGAACTTGTCAAATCATACATCATAATCAGAAAGAATACACCTACGCTTCAAAAACATGTTTTGGTTGCTAAGGAAAGGATTGGAGTCACCTGATATGGCAAAAAAAGACCTCAACCAACAACGGCAAGTAAGAAGAGGAAGAGGTACTAGAAATGTCCCACAAAGACAGAAAATCTTCAAAAGTTTGTATAAAGTGTGAAAAATTTATGTATAGTAAACATTAGTTGTTTTGCGAATATTGCAAATATTGTAAAAAAAGAGGGGGGATTTCAATGTAAATATTGTAACTGTTTGCAGGAAAAATATTTTAAGAATTGTAATGTGCAGGACATAAGAGCTTCAGGCTGATGACTAAATTAGCCAACAACGTTTATTTTTTAGTCTGTAACTTGACACAATACATGCTAGTTTATAGTTAAAACAATTCATTTTTATGTTGTTATATATATTATTATTATTATTATTATTATTATTATTATTATTATTATTATTATTATTATTATTATAACGTTTTGAAATAAAAATAAAATGTATTACGAAGAAAGAACTCAATCAAAAGTAATCAGAAAATATGAATAAAATGTCTTAAACATACCAAATACACCTATACAATTGAAATTGAGTATGGGCCAAAAAAGACCCATGTTATGGAAACTATGGTACAATTCATGTCATGTGTCCTAGGGACACAAAACAAGAGTAGCGTCTTCCTATTCCGGTTTCATTCCAGGAATTTTATAAAAATTTATTTATTATTTGTAAACAGAATACTGTATGTTATATTTTTCTCTAAAACTAGTTTGTGTTCGGTTCTCTCCTTCTTCTGTTTTCAATTCTTCTATTCCACATGTTTCCCACTACGTGTTTTGTCAATTCTTGGAACTTCTGTACATTTATTTTATCCTGTCTGCCCATGTTTCATTTTTGAGTTCGTCTCTGATATTTATTATATCTTCTTTAGTTATGAAGTGTACACAAGTCCATGTTACATGTTCGGGTGTCTGGGCCATTCCACAGATACATGTCTGATTTTCTTCTACGTGATCCTGTATAAATGTGACTTAAATGGTCCATGGCCAGAAAGTGTCTCCATGGTCTCCTTATTTAGGTTTGGCATCTCGTTCCTTATTTGTATCGTCGGTATGTATTCTTTTAGTTTCTGTCCTTTACTTGAGTTTTCCCATTCCTGTTGCCATTTCCTTTCAATAATTTTATCTAACTCTGTTTCGTTATTTGGAATTTGTCCTAAAATTTCTAAAATTTTTGTAATTTCGTTATTTTTCGTCCACATTTTATAGGCCTGTCTTAGTATCTGGAAATGTATTGGTTCTTCCTGAGCCAGTACCTGTTGAGCCTACGTTGACATGGTTATTATTACATTTAGGGTTCTTATAAATACCCCTCTTTGTGCCCGATTTATTGTTTGTCTTGATTTTGTGTTCATAAAAAGTCTGTGGCACCAAACACTGGCACAATAGCTCAATACTGGCATGATCACTGTTTTGTTGTAAGTTTGCAATATCCTCTTAGGGATTTGGTAGTCCCTTCTTGCTATTGTTAGTAATTTGTGTCCTACTTTCTTGCTCTTATTCTTAATCTCCTCTATATGTTTTCCGTAATTTAATTTTTCATCTATCCATACTCCCAGGTACTTAAACTCTTAAAACAAAAAGACTACACATAGGGCTCGGAGTTTTTGTCCACGTTATCTCACCATCTCACGGATGACGAGTGTCAGACATTGATCAATCCCATTAGTACGGAGGAAATTTTCGCAGTCCTCAGGCGGACAAAGGGCCATAGTGCCCACGGAAAAGACGGATTAAATATCCTATTTTATTAACAGTATTGGTCTCACCTCAGTCCCTCTCTTACCGCTTTATTCAATGCTTGATTAAGAGGCGAAGCAGTGGGTCGTAATACCCCTATCTTAATCCTCATTCCGAAATCACGCGCAGCGCATTATGTTCAGGACTATCGACCTATTTCTTTATTGCCCGTCGATCTTAAGTTGTTCACTAAAGTGCTTACAGCCCGACTTCGACCAATCATCCGTCACTACATTAGTCCTTATCAGGCAGCACTCCATGCTACGCATGACCTTTCATATACTCTTCGCTCTTTGCGCGATATTTTTTATTTTCATTTTCGGCAGGTGCCTGCGGGTGCATTAGCTGTAGATTTAGAAAAAGCGTATGATAGTTTAGATTACAGCTTTTTGTTGCAGGTGCTGGAAGCCTGGAGGTTTCCTTTAGCCTTCCTCACAGTTATTAACAATTTATATACCACGGCCAATTTCTGCATACAGATTAACGGACACCTGCACCCTCTTATTCCGCTGAAACGTGGATTAACGCAAGGATGTTCTTTGTCAACGATACTTTTTGCACTCGCATTAAATCCTTTACTCAGACAGTTGGCCACCCTGCACCCCGCCTGGACCCTCCTGTTTCTTGAGTCAAAATATATTCGGGTATGCGGATGACTTCACCATCACCGGAGTGGATCCTGTTATTGCGCGGGTTTTTGCAGTTTTGCAACGTTTTGCACTTTGTTCCGGATTACAGTATAATGTACAGAAAACTAACCTATTACAGTTCAATGGTTTTCATTTACCTGCTAACGAGCCTGGGGTGCCGTGTGTACCTCACGTCACTTTCTTGGAGATCCTAGGTATCCCGTTTACGTCACAACCTACTCCTCTTTTCGAGGAGATTTGGTCCCCGTTGTTGTTACAAATTCGCCAGCTTTTGTTTTCCCAGCGTTTCCGTAGCCTTCATTTAATTAATCGTACCCACTTTATCAATATTTACATTTCACCCAAGCTGTGGTACCGTTCTCGAATTTTCCCCTTACCGGAATTGTTCGCTAAGTGGTTTGACTCTTTATTCCTATGGAATATATAGTGTGGCTTCTATTTTTGTATTCCACGTGCAGGACTCTATCTTCCCCGTTCACAGGGAGGATTGGGTTTCGTAAATCTCAGATTGAAATGTCAAACTCTGTTTATGCTCGATTTCTATGCTGCATTTGCTATTAACGAATCCTTCACACAGCAATGGATACGATGTTTTTGGCCTAGTTATGAATTCCCTGTGAGCCCCCCGTTTATAACTTTGCTGATTGTTGTCCGACGTACATTACTTCACTAATACGTTATTGGACTACGGCGGTGTGGTTCTCTGCCCTACGAGACACAATTCTCGCACTTTGTATAATTTCCTTCTTTCGTTGCCTAACGATCAGATTATTCTCCGAATTCCTCACCGATATCCTCAGACTATGTGGTCACAGGTATGGGCTAATATCTCCGCCCCGGTATTACCTTCATATCTACAGGTTGAATGGTTTCAAGTGGTGCATCAGTTGGTCCCTACGCGTACTCATTTATTTGAGCTGAAACTTGTTCCTGGCCCACTGTGTTCTCGATGCGCCAAAGAAGATAGACTATCCCATCGGTACGATCAGTGTGTGGGTGCTCCAGCTATCTGGAACCGTCTCACGTCCTTCTTATAACGAATTTGTGGACGACCTCCCCACCAGTTCACACTATCCTATGTTTTGGTTCCGGATTTTCGTTATTTTCCACAGATCAAACACCAAGCTGTGCATTTTCTAGTGGCGTGTACACTTGTTTATATCCATCGCCATGTATCTTTGCTGGATGTTCGCACCTACTTGGATTTTTTAAAACGCACTCGCCGAAAGCTCTTTTTCCCCGAGTTGGACAGGGAGTATTTTAGTAGGTTTTTAGAAGCGGTGTTGCAGTAATCTCCTTCCTTCTCGTAAAAAAAAACAGAGTAACAACTCATGATGTAGGTTTATCGTGTCGCTTTTTACTTTTATTTTTAGCGATTACTGTTGTACATTACATTTTTCCTTTTCTTGTATGTAAGAACTATTGTATTGTATTACCCTAGGAGTCAGTCCGGTTCTTGTACACTTTTTGCATAAAGACAAGCACAGGAACAATAAAAACTATAGGTGAGTGGTTAGCGCATTGAACTTCTATTCGGTAGACACGAGTTCGAATCCCGGACAGGCTGAAACTTTTTCAAGTGTTCCTGTTTTAATTTCAATTTAAATGCATACTCAGTGTGAAGCAAGATATTCTTTTCCCTAGAAAGAAAAAGATGTTGGAATAAGGAGAATTGGGGAAGGTCTGTCAATGGAGACAGTGATTTACAAACTTATTTCCAATAGTTGTTTTAGATTTGATATTTTCGTCTATTTTCAAGCATTTTCTGATTCATGTGTGATCAGTGTTTTTATTTCTTTGAATATACAGTATATAATGAAATAATACATTACATACACAGCAATATTGAGATTAACATATGGTGTTCATTGGACAACACGCTCTGAACCAGAGAGATTGATCTCAGAATGGAGAAATGTTTCGAGCGCCATCTACTCACAATTTTATTTACGTCCAGACTTGACTCAGTGCTACCAACTGCTGTCAGTGCCGAGAAGAGTTACGTGTAAGTTGGGTTGCATCTGTCTAGGCGTTCTCACAACTGCAAATGACCTGGACCCCAAGTAATGGAATTAGAGCACTTAGGGGGGAGATACTTTTGTAAGTGGCTGTACCCATTTTACAAAGGCTGAATGAACTCGGAACGAGGATAGAACGAGAAAAATTACCCACCTCTACCGAAGATCGTATTCGGACTGTCCAGTTGGTAGATAGTAGCTTTACCGAGTATACCATTGCGGTTCCTTTTTTCACATTTAGAACAGTTATTTTCAGTTTTGCCAATGTATGACATCAGGACACCCTTTAAACTGGGAGCAACGACAAAGAGAACAAGACAAAACAAAGAAAGAGATATGACAAGATCTTAGAATGTGATTGGCAGTATAAGAGTGTCCATGGATCACACGTAGTGTATCTATAATTATTTATTATTATTTTCTTGTTTGTCTGTCATTATTGGCCTTACCATTATCGATTTTATTATTTGTCTGTCACCATTGCTTTTATCAAATCTATTTTCTTGTTTGTCTGTCACCACTGCCCATATTATTATTGCTTTTCTTGTTTGTCACTATTGCTCTTTATTTTCTTGTTTGTCTGTCACCACTGCTCTTATCATTATAGATTTTACTGTTTATCTGTCAATATTGCTCTTATCACAATCTATTTTTTGTTTGTCTGTCAGCGCTGCCCATATTATTATCGATTTTTTTTGTTTGTCACCACTGTTCCTATGAATACCAGTTTATGTTCCGCAACTTGCTGTCAGTCCGTCTTGTCGCAGAGAATGGAAGAAAGAAGCTATACAGCACAAAGGATGGTGAATAGAAGAGGTTGAGATAGTGAGTAAGCTCAGATCACTTCCTCTGGGTTTAATATAGTGTGAAACCTATGAATCCATCATTACACTCACTCGAGGAAAGAGTAGATATTTAGGATTCATTTGATAAAAATGGGCACATCCCTCTTAAAAAGAGTGCTAGTAACTGTCCTAGAAACGTCGTAAGTTTTGTTGTGGGCAATAGTAGTGAATCTACCACAAATCCTTCCAGCCAGTGATTAACTGGTAGGAGAACTTTGGTCTTCCGCGAATCATTTATGCACTATATCTTTGGATAAGTGGCGGTGAGATGACAAAGCCTGAGTCCAAGCCAGTGGAGGTGCTCTGAGCTTGCTAATATTCTCAAACTCTAACAATTAAACGGAAAATAGTCTTCCGAGGACCAAGGATATCCTGACTATCCACTCTTTACTGAGATGGGTGGCTGTGAGGTCATAAGACATAAAGTACCTAGCGTAGAAGATAAGATCAATCCAAGGATATCCCCTGGACAAGAAATAAATGACTGATTCAAACTATTATAGCTCGAACAATAATAGAAAACGTTCAAAAAGTTGCGCAACGTTATTTAAAAACATTTCTTCTTATTTTCTACATCTTCTACATTATGTGCTGGAAGTGACTGAACCAACCTGACTAACACTGGAAGTGACAACCAGCCTGACTACCGCTACCACAGGAAATGACTGAACTGACTACCGCCTTCAGTCCTTCTGAAACTTTCAACTTTTTTAATGTGTGTATGAATGAACTCGACTACTCTCTTCGTGTTCTGGCTATGGTTATTGTTTCCTCACAACAATAAGCACGTATACAAGACTTTGAAGAGATTGGAAGAGCTCTGAAGAAACAACGGCAGATTACAAGTATGCGTAACTAAGAAAGAACGTCATCTATATATTGAAATTGTGGATTACTGTTTATTTTTGATTACTGATTTTATTTTTGTTAATATATGTTTTCTATCTGATTTCTCATGTGCTGTTTAGGATCTTTTTCAGAAGTTTCCGGTTTTCTGTGTCACCCTGAATGCTCTTTAAATTACAGAGTGTATTATTCTATGTAAAGCCTTTTCTAACCCGTTTATTATCCCGGGCTATTCTTTTCTTATTTTTAATTATATCAAATACTTAGCATATTGTTGTGTTGAGATTATGTGCTAGAAGAAAATTGTGCTTGTGAATTGCTACTAGAAGAGTCGCTTATGCTAGATTGGGTACTTCAGGTAAAGAATGTGTCCATTTAAGGAGGTAACAATTCTCCCGTTAATTAATTTGGAGGAAACCATAGTGATAGGTATACCAATGCAACACCAATTCCAGATGTGTTATTTCTGCACAAAAACTAAAATCTTGGTACTTCAGTCCTTGGGGTACCAGGACTCAACAATCAGCTTTTGACATTCTTGCCTTTTGGGTGATATTTCGTCAGCATATAGGCTCCCCTCGGCGTTAATACTGGCTTTATAGACTGGAATTGGAAATTTCTTTCTCTCAGGTGTCTCCTAATTATCATCACGACGCTGAGTGAACACCGCAGTGCCAACAATATCTGGTGAGTTTGAACAGTTGTTCATCATTCCTCTGACCAGACCCTGTACTGCTTGACTTTGCAGATCTCGTAAGAAGCAGTACTCCAGTGCAGCTTGTGCTTTGGTGTATATATTTCTTTACTATTTTCCCTAATTTTCTCGAGAAATTTCTTACATTGATTAGTAATTATACAGGGTGATTTTTTAAAAAAAACTCACGGATTTCATTTAGGTCTAGAATTTCTAACAGAAGTCCGATTTTAATGCGGTTTGTGGCAAATGATCAAGGATAGACGGTAGATTTATCGGGCCAGGTTTACTGGTTTAAATTCATCCGGGATAATATCGGCAACGCCTCAAGAAAAACCGCAAATATATGCCAGTGCACTTTACACTTGGAATGAAGTGCAGTGCAATGTGAAGATTTGAGTTTTCTTTGTACATGGAAATCTCACCAAGGTCAATAAGAATAAGAAATAGGAAACTTGGCCATTGTATTGGGAATTGCGCTGTACAAATCTGTGCTACTGTGTGAGTATAATCAGGGCACAGTGAGAATAGTGTACTCTTTGGAGCAATACGAGTTTATCGTTAAAAGTGTTTGGTAAACGGAATCTGTTGTTGCTTCACGAAGGTAATTTAGAAACAAATTTGCCTCACATTCTGCCCCAGATTGTAACATAATATACCTATGGTCGCCAGTGAATAAATTGTTAGAAACAGGATGGCTACTGAGTGAGACAGGGAAGTATCGGACCCCCTACGCAGCTCTTAGGGAAAATGTCATTTATCGATTCCTTCGGTCTCCCAAGAAATCTCTCAGTTATTTGTCGCAAGAGCTATTCAACATGGGATTTTTGGGTGTTACCGCTAACACTTAATTTGTATTCTCACTAACACTTAATTTGTATTCTGCAATTTCGCTTCAAAAATCCAAAATCTCATTCCAATAGCAAGGTATACTGGCGAATATTTGCTGTTTTTCTTGAGGTGTGACCGATATTAGCCCGGATGAATTTAAACCAGTAAAGATAGTCCCGTAAATCTTCCATCCTTACTTGATCATTTGTCACAAACCGCATGAAAATGGGACCTCAGTTAGAAATTCTAGACCCAAATGAAATCCATAAGTTTTAAAAGAATCACTCTGTATTTATGGAGTAAGTTAAGTATTTCTTTTCATGGTTAGTGTGTAAGAAACACTGTGTGTTATAATGTGGAACAACCAAACAACATTCTATTTCAATTAAGGTATACTCCACATCTACACTTGAGTTTACCATCCTTTCAGCAGCGAGGCTATATATAACGGGCGCCTGCAGCATAACGTGGAATCCGAACTATATGATCTCCCGCCGGGAATCGAATACGGTTCTCCCGAGCCAAAAACGCGCATTAATCATATAGCCACAAGGGAACACGGTTACTCGTAGCACTGTAAGTTTAACGAGATTACAATAGTAACAGGACGAACCTGCTTATTTTGTAAGGTGGAGATTATGGGCAATGATAACCCAGTTTGTCATCATTTCTAAGATATAGTACTTCTAAAGCAGTGGTTCTCAACCGGTGTGTCGCGAAATTTTAGAATTTAAAAATCATGAAGCATTAAATAATAAATTAAAATTGATTTTTGAGATAGAATGTACTGTCAACGCCTCCAGCGGCAGCAAGAATATTAAATGCTGCATTGAGTCACTACTTTATATAAACATATTGTCTTATAGTATCATAACTGATATCATTATTTTTAATAATAAAAAATCAAACAAATGTGTCCTGATAATGTGGGCCTCCAGCAAAGTGTCTCATCAGCCAAAAAAAAAAGGTTGGAAACCGCTATTTGAAGGCATAATTGATATATTTCAGGATGTTTATAAAATGATTTGGTAAGATGTTTTATGACATAAAACATTAACTGTATAGACAATAGAATAAAAATCAATTGTAAATATACACGTGTAATATGTAGGAAATATAATAGGAGTATACTCTCTGACAAGAATTTGGCTTTTGGTACTACACAAATGTCAGAGTTCTCAGTATCAGAGAAATATTAATCGATGCACGCTGGTTAGCCATTGTCACTTAATTCTCATATGCATTCCTAGACCTAGTTCTCAAATTATCCTCCAATCCTAGTTCTAAAACGTTTAGTTTTTCTCATTTTGTAACCAGAAGGTAACAAACTGGCCACCTTAACTCTGCCCTACCAATCTAATTGCCTCTACGTTAGGGTAAGTGGGCTAGAGTCACTCTTCGCCCAGAATACTTACACTATTTACCTTTCCTGACCAGGGATGAATTCAGGGGGTAGCCCGGGGGAATCTCTCCCCGAAGAAAATTCATTTCCCCCCGAGAAACTCCCAAAATTTCAGTCACAAAATGTAGAAATTACTTCACTCAATTATTTGCTTTTCTTTCCGTGCATGTGCAGACGAAATCCGATCTCTCAATATACATATAAATGACGCAGACCCATTAATATATAAATATTAAACATGTAACATCTAAGATAAAATTTCAAATAGTCAATAAAACCTGTATTTCTTAACGCTATGACCGAGTTTGGCAGAACGTGAAATTGTCAACTGTTGAAGAAAGGTTTGTATTTTAGTAGGTACTATACTCTTGCTCTATATTATATATTAGTAGGTAGAACTAGCACAGATTGAGATAGGAAAGTAAAGATAGGGAAGATCTTTCGATCATTCCATATGATCTGTGATGTCAGCAGACTTCAGTTCTTAAAAATGTACAGTTCTTGCATTATTTGAAATAGAGTGCCTAAATCCCATTTCTCACATCGGAAGTAACAGACGCAATAATGTGTTTTATTATTGTTAAAGTAAATACACCTTTCTTTAACTAAAAATAAGTCAGTTAAAGGGTGAGATTCAGAGGGCGTCATTTAGAGGGATCAGGGAGGAACAGTTATCCCTCCAGGGTTTGAGATTTATATAGAATTTATCAATATAATAGTAGTATATAAGTGTAAGATTGCTATTGAAGTGACGAAGATCCTGCTCAGTGCCGTGCCATGGGAGAGGGGCAAGCGGGGCGACGGCGCGGGTGCCGAAGTAAGGGGCGCAAAATTCGAGAGGGAAAAGAAAAGAAAAGAAAAAAGAGAGGAATGAAACACATGTACATATGTGGGCATGTGCACATATATAAAATGAAAGGAAAAAGTAATAAAAAATGCTCAAAATCAAGGAAAATCAGGGTTTACTTTTTAAAATTTTCTCACCTTTCGCGGCTGGTCTGTCGACCTGACTCATATATACGGGGGTGCCGTCGTATACGCTCGCCCCAAGCGCTGATTTTCCACGACACGGCACTAATCCTACTGAAGATTTTGTAAAATAAACTATTGATGTGTATGCAATGAAGAAACCAAGGCTAATATGCTTGATTTAGAATCAAAAGTGTAAGAAAGAATGATAACTTTTTGTTAATATATTCCTATGTATGTTTGTTTTAGGATAAAAAATATTTGAGTTAATTTAAATCTTTTTAAAAACTTCTACATTAGTAACAAACAGTAACTATTGAATATAGGAAATAATAACAAAAATAGCTATTGTAAATAGCAGTTAAACTTTAGTCTAAAATATTTATGCCAGTCTTCATCTAATGCTTTAGATAAAATTAGATTTTTTTAAAAAAAAAATATAATCTCACATTGAATATTTATCAGCAATTAGTCTTAATATTAGGTAAGATGTGCATGTAAATGGAATTGTTAAATATGCTGCTTTCTTGCAAAAATACAGAAAAGCAATCCTCCCCCGAGGAGTTCACACACCCCCGGGTGAAAATGTCTGAATTCAACACTGCCCCTCCCTGACACTTTCTCATTGGCTTTTGTTCTGCCTAGCTAATTTTCCAAACTCTACTCCACGGTCCAAACAGCTACCTATTTGAAAACTAACTCAACACTAATATGTTTAGTGTACGAACTGTTCCAAGAATAAAGAGAAGTACTGTGTTATTGTGTATGCTGAAAATACTATTGGGGTAAGATCTTATCATGCAGGATGTTTCCTCTATAAAAGAAAAAGAAAATAAATTCGAGTCCTTACGAGATATTCAAGGGAGAACACCTTCTACTTTTGCTTTCAGATAGTCAGAACTGTTCTTGTCAATTCAATATGATAGCTTTATAAGAATAATACTGAATACATAAGATATTTTTCCTACATTAGAATATCAACTTAGGTATTCATAACATGCCTGATCAATATATCATCCAAAGTGTCAACTGATATTAGTATTCACGTTGACATATTCATTTCTCTCTTCTAACGCAGCCAGTTCCACCTGGCACGTAATGCACGTACAAGTGATGATATGAGCAATACTGCACGACAAGCTGTTTTCACAAGTATTCAAAGTTTCAATGCTTTCGTACGGATTAAAATATGGATTTCCCTTCGTATCTTACTATGTTGCTTTCTTTGCGTAAAGGCAACAAAACTTAAAAAAACAAATGCTGTTAATAGTTATGTGAATTTACACGCAACTGTATTGAATATTAGCTATATTGTATTCAAATACATTTCCGAAGCATCTGGTTTGTTTTTGTCTGAAACTACGGGCTAACTAATTATAATATGACAGTGGTTGCTAAATGGCAGGCCGCAAATAAGTATGACCAATTAGATGATTTGTTTCTTTTTTTAACGCCATGCCTAACAGGAAGAGTATAGTAGATCATTATAATATATCGAATCATTGTAAAAATATTTTCTTTAATCTTTTATCAAGCGCATTCTGCAAGCCAAGGTAACAGCGTTGATACCAGAGCAGTTTTTTAAATGCAGATTCCATAGGAATTATTTTCAAATGCAGATTCCATAGGGATATTTGTATCACAGGCCCAAATTCGGCTAGACACTTGAAACAAGAAGTAGAATAGAACACAGATTCAAGATTCAATATATATAAAGGTGTGTGTGTATGCGTATATATATATATATATATATATATATATATATATATATATATATATATATATATATATATATATATATATATATATTAAGTATATTTAAAGAAGCATAGTCTCAAGTAGGGGAGGGTAATGGAAAAGTATCCCCCAAGTGTTCCCGGGATAGATTCCACCATCGTCTTTATCCATCTAATTGAAATCATAGATCTATCACATCAGGTAATAATGTTGGATTCCTATAGTTTGGAAGTTCGTAATGCAGTCCACAATATGAAATGAAACTCACGGTGCAGTAAATGAAGCTTTAATTTTAAGGAACAAGTTAGTAACGAGCTGAAAATTGGTATAGATGTTGGGAATGATGTTCAAAACAACATAATAAAAGTCCCCTGAAATCCCACCTGACCTTCCCCCGCCATATTGGAAAATAGCTGCTGGAAGTGTCAAATGAGAAATACCCAGATAAAATAACAATATCTTTGCTATCGTTGAACATAAAGAGATAAGTTTAGTATCGTTTTATAGAACATAAATGACTCAATATTTTTTATTTCACAAAATGCATACTTTTAGAAATATTTAGCTCTAAATTCTAAAATTTCGAAACCTGCCGTCAAACTTATTTAAAATTTTATTGAACTTAGGAAGTAATTATTAACAAGTTAAAATTTTACATAGATGCTGGTAAAGATTACTTCAATGACGTACTAAAATCCCATAACTTCTTCGTTCGCCGTATTGTAAAATATCCAAATGTCTGAAGTAGCTGAAAGATATTTTTTTTAATAAAATACAAGTCTAGACCGGGCTAAATATTTGAGAAACTGTAAACGTAATCGATCAGAAGTCAATTGGTTTCACTGTTGGTGGGATAGGGAAACATTATGACGTGGTTAATGTTGTTGTCCGCCATCTTGGTGGCCTCTATTTTGGAATCAGTTTGTTTATTTTAAATGGCAACATATTCGTATGACATATTAAACAACATCCTCGTTCAAAGAGAAACTCAGCGGTAAAATTATTTTTCCAAATTCTGCAACGGTTTTGAAATTGTGAATAGATTTAGGATAGGTTATGTGTGAAATGCTGAGAAATGTGTTGTGCGATGTTTCGAGTTGCAGGATAAAGTGAAAAACAAGCTTTGGTAGGAAAAAGTTCTTCCTGCACAGCACCGTTTACGAAATGGCTATTAACTACTGTCAGTTTTATCTAACTGCCGATGATTTCGCAATGAAATTGTGGCCTATTCATAAACGATGTTCTACACCAGGATTTTCCCCTACAAAAGTTGTTTGTTCCACCATGATCTTTTTAATTATGTATCAAATTATACACCTTATACTTTATAATTTTTAGATGGATCCCAGGATCCCCATGATAAAGGATCCTGTGGGGAAAGAAGAGTGCTTCATTCGAAGTTTCTTTTGATATTTCCCTATCCCACTTTTTGATTTACCCTTTTATTTTTCATTCCTTTATTATTCATAATAATTGAACGTTTTATATGAATTTGAAAGAACTAACAACTAAATGGAAATCATTTCGTTAACGGTGGCCCTTGCATAAGAACTTTATCAAACAAAAGTTTTTCAATTTAATTGCATGAGATTTTTTGATTTTTACAAAAGTTCTACAAAGTTTTTGCGCAAGTGGTATAGAAGGTTTTTTATTTCCATTATGTAAAAGGACAGCTTTAAGGCTGACCTTTGACGCGTCGATAAATAACCTCCATTCTTCTGGAACGTAAGGAATTCCTAGCTCCGCCATCAACCCATTTATATCCGTACATACGCACACATTATCTTGCATTGAGAAAAAGCTTGAAAATTGAACATGCCTTTTCCTGTACACTGATATGTTCGTTTCTGCATCCAATAAGTTCCACTGCTGGAGCCTTGATCCCAGAAGTTCCGCCTCTTGTTTTGTCAGGTTCAAATCACGGACTAGGTCATTAAGTTCACATTGCCGGATGAAATGTGGCTCGCGAACACAGTCAGGGATGAACGTTGGATCCTTGGATGTACATGTTGATGTCGATGGTTCATCAAAGTCATGATCATCATCAGAGTCTTTTGGCCATATCTCTTCCCAGTTGGTAGGGGGCTCGGGAAGTGGAAGTTCATCCCCGTGCGGAATAGGTCTAATTGCGGATTTAACGTTGGGATAACTTATTGTGTATTTGCTTTTTTTAGAATGTCCCTTAACTACTGTGAGACAAAAATAACAATCATCCAGATGGTTGGTGGGTTCTCTCCACACCATTGGTACAGCAAATTTCATGAACCTCCGTTTCCCTTTGGCCCATGCAAGTAAAGTGACGTAGCACGAGGCACAAATTATGTTGGATGCCAAAGTTTTGTCCTGATCTCCCACACGACATCCGAAATATATATAATATGCTAGTTTCACCGATGGCGTAATAGATCTACACTGTCCTTTAACTACAAACTGGCCACACACATAACAAAAACTATTTGGTGAGTTAACACACGAACGCCGTCCTCTTTTACCCCAATAAATATAAATCAAGGTATACTTAGGTATAATTTCTATGTTACTATATGTAAGGGGACAGGAGCTAGGGGAATAAAATATCTGAAAAAGGGAAATTTTTGAGGGAATTTTCCGAAAATCCCTCTGTTAGGGAAAACTGTACGTGATGGAGAGAAACCGAGTGCATATTCGAATTCAGCGCAAAAAGTTCCTTTAAGATCAGGTGATTTTTCTCATGTAACAAACAAAAAGTTTAAATTTGTTAACTAGTGTTATATACTTGTATATTATATCAGTTTGTGTGGTAAGCATGTCTATGTAGTATGCGTTATAAGAGAGGTGTCGGGATCATAATATGACAAATTATGGAATAATACTTTTGATAAACTGGATACTTTCAAGTATCTAGGATCAATATTAACAGACGAATATCATATTTACGAAGAAATTTAACGTCGACAAAAAACAGGGAATTCGTGTTACTATTTGGTTCAAAATCTCTTATACCGAATTCTATCGAGGAATCTGAAGCTTAAAATATATAAAACGATAATCATGCCTGTTGTTCTATATGGTTGCCAAACATGGTCGCTTACTCTGAGGGAAGAACATAGACTGAAAGTATTTGACAACAAGATCCTGAGACGAATATTCGGATCCAAAAGGAACGGGAACGGGGAATGGCGGAAAATTCATAACGAGGAAATTCATAATTTATACGGTTTACCAAACATTGTTTGGGTCGTCAAGTCTAGGAGGCTCAGGTGGGCAGGTCATGTAGCTAGAATGGAAGAAAGTATAAACGCTTTCAAAATCTTAACTGGAAGATCAACCGGAAAACGAGCGTTAGGAAGACCTAGGCGCAGATGGAAGGACAATATTAAGATGGATCTCGCAGAAATAGGAAT
This sequence comes from Thermobia domestica, assembly GCF_964235325.1. NCBI lineage: Eukaryota > Metazoa > Arthropoda > Insecta > Zygentoma > Lepismatidae > Thermobia > Thermobia domestica. The sequence continues at coordinate 160,088,588 of NC_137454.1, forward strand.
ACAAAATAGAAACTGGATCCAGTTGGCTAAAGATAGAAGTTAGTGGAGAGCTTTTGTGAACGCGGCATTGAACCTCCGGGTTCCATAGGCCATAGACTTAGTTAGTTAGTTAGTTATAATAGTGGTATGGTGTCCAGAGGTATAACAAAATATTTTTTTAAGTCCAAATTGAATACGTATAAGTTTGTAGCGACTACAAAGGTACAATTGTATTGTGTGTGATGAAGTAGTATGTAGAAAATGAAAATATATTTAACGAAAAATGTTTATTTGTATATTTTGAAGACTTAGTTTGAGAATAAACTCTTTACTTTAACCAACTGCTGGATTGTATGTTGATGATTTTATTGCGAATATGAAATTGAGAATATACATTTAGGGTATTACTGTATCTGCATCCAAACAATTGTGAGTGCAGATTTACTTTGGTGATCTACAAGAATACATTACTCAATAATTTTTTGAAGTTACTATACTTAATCTTCAGAAGAAAATACAGAACAGCTTTTCTTCATACTTTGAAATTCATGTTTGTGTAGCGAGACGTCATTCAGAATGGGAAAAATGTAGATGAATATATTTACGGAAAAGACAAATTTGAATAGACAAAGAATATAGGAACAAATATTTTTAAAAAATAATATCTGTTGGATCTAATTGGATTAACTTGTCGCTTAAAAAGACTATTGTACAATTTTTGCACTCATATTTCTTTGGCGATAAAATTTCTGTTTTGTAATGCTATTCATTTTAGTTAGTGGGTCAGTAGTTCGTTTCTATCAACGCTTGACGAGGAGGTTAGGTTTCTTTTCCATTACCGATTAAAACTGTGATTTTGCTTTATTTTCTGTACAGTATTGCCATTATAAAGGACAAACCTCAGAGTAAGAGCCAAGCCAAAATTGGATTTATCCAAAAGGTAGACCTACTGCTGTAGAAATGTTTGAACGTATTGTCTGGCACGAAAACAGCAAACGTTGTAACCATGAAGACATGGAGGAGTACAAGCCACAGTTCTGTACCTAAAAGTAACAAAAACAAGGCAAATGGAAATCAAACTATGAATTACAACATGAGAAATAACAGAAATCATGTCTCACTAATCTATCAGAATTTCTTTCCAAAGCTTTCGATAAAATTGACATTCATCTGCTTCTTTACAAGCTATCCAACAGATTTAATCTTCATGACAAATTCCTGCATCTGCTAAAGGATTATTTCACTGATTGTATGCAACGTGTTGTTCTGCCAAATACATCATCCAAATTTATCCTAGTTCTTTCTGGAGTTTCCCAAGGTAGTGTTCTAGGATCACTGCTATTTCTTCTTCACATGGATGATCTCTCTTCCTTCCTGTCTTTACCAACTACGAACATTCTTCTCTTTGCTGAAGATTGTAAAATTTTCCATAAAATATCTACCATAAAAGATGTCTTACGACTTCAAAACATTCTCACTAAACTTACTGACTGGTATGCGACTTGGAATTTAAAACTAAACCCTCAAAAGTGTTGCACTCTTAGTATATCTTTGAAGAAAAATAAAATTTATCACAGATATTGTATTAATAACAATCTTGTTGAAAGAGTTGCAACACATAAAGACCTCGTAGTATTATTCGATGACAAAATAACTTTCACGGGTATAGAAGCAAAACCTGCTAAATTCATTTTTCAATTTTACCAGGAGACAAAACAAAAGTGACTCCCTTATGTTTCAGAATTGTTGAACAATGTTTTTGTTCAGTGGTCACTACTAAATGCAGATGAGTGAAATCTACCACTAAAGAAAAACAATTGTTCTACAATTCTGAAACATAAGGAAGTCACTTTTGATTCGTCTCCTGACAAAATTGAAAAATGGATTTAGCAGGTTCTGTTTCTATGCACCTGATTTGCTGATCACATCACCCTTACTGTGAACAGTGCTATGTGAATACTGGTCATTCTTTAAAGATTTATTGAAATTCGCGATTTTAAATCACTCAGTATTTTCTTCAAAGCTTTTGTATCTCCGAAAATTCAATATTGCTCACCGACATGGAATATGGTCTGTGCTTTAAACATATTTGATTCTATCCTTAACTTTTTGTTGCCATTGTGAAACAAAGAGTTCCTGCAATGCGTAGTCTTATAAAACAGAGCTCTAAAAAAACTTAATATTCAAACTCCATTTACTCGACGCATGGTTACAGACTTGCTGTTTCTGCATAAAATTATCAATAGGAAAATTAACTCCGAATTACTGGTCTCAGTTCTTAATTTTCGCATACCTTCTCGCCTTACGATACTAACGTATGTAAAACCCAGACTATCAACTAAACAACGTTCCTTATACTTCAGGCTAGCATCATTACAGAATTGTTATCAGATTGTGATATTTTTTGACTCCCTTATGTTTCAGAATTGTTGAACAATGTTTTTGTTTAGTGGTCACTACTAAATGCAGATGAGTGAAATCTACCACTAAAGAAAAACAACCATTCAACAATTCTGAAACATAAGGGAGTCACTTTTGATTCGTCTCCTGACAAAATTGAAAAATGGATTTAGCAGGTTCTGTTTCTATGCCCCTGATTTGCTGATCACATCACCCTTACTGTGAAGAGTGCTATGTGAATACAGGGTATTCTTGAGAGATTCATTGAAATAAATCTTTAATCACTCAGTATTTTCTTCAAAGACTTTGTATCTCCTAAAATTGAATATTGCTCACCGATAAGGAATATAGCCTGTGCTTCAAACATATTTGAATCTGGCCTTAACTTTTTGTTGTCATTATGAAATAGAGTTCCTTCAATGCGTAATCTTAATAAAACAGAGCTCTAAAAAAAAAAACTTAATATTCAAACTCCATTTACTCGACGCATGGTTACAGACTTGATGTTTCTGCCTAAAATTATCAATTTATGCTGTTTCTGCATAAAATTAACTCCGAATTACTGGTCTCAGTTCTCAATTTTCGCATACCTTCTCGCCTTACGATACTAACATATGAGACTATCAACTAAACAACGTTCCTTATACTTCAGGCAGGCATCACTACAGAATTGTTATCAGATTGTGATATTTTTTGACTCTGAGAATCATTTAAAACACAAATTAAAGTCTGTGTGTGTATGTGTTTTATTATTTATTTTTTCTTTCTTTTTTGCTATTTCTTTATACGTTGTTACATTGTTTCAGCATAAAATGGACATTGTTCTATATAGATGCATTTATAAATAATAAATAAATAAAAACCCAAACAAGTTTTTTTTCTTTGGTTTGAGTTTAGCGTCCCTTGAAGAAGCGATGCAATATGAGCTTAACATGAGATATGAATCACATGAGCTTAACATGAGATATGAATCACATGAGCTCCTGCCTGGAATCGAACCCAGTGCTCCCACACCAAAGGTGCGTATGCTAACTGCTCAGCCACAAGGAAGCTTAAAACCCTAACAAGAAAAGCTGGTAATATTTCCTTCAAGTAGTTGGAATGACGTTATAATTTTACGTGTATGTTCTTACACGTAATCATAACCATATGTGGGGTAATAATAACGCTTAAAATATGCAGAACTGTAACAAAGTCCTATCTTCAGATAATACCAGAACGTGCCCTGATAGATTATATATTTTGTGTTATCTCGGAAGTATTACGTTATATCTCTTTCTTTCTTCTTTTTAAATTTTTATTTATTTTTTATTTATTTATTTATTTTTTTTGTATGATACTGCATTCAATTCAAGACAAAACACTTTTAACTTTTTCTTTCAAATAGTCACGTTTGTTCATGTTAGTTTAATATGCTAGCGTTATAAAAACAATACTGAGCATATACAGGGTGTTTTCAAACAACACCGACAACGTTTGGGCGGTTATTCCCGACACTAAGATAAGACAAAATGTATATACCATCCTGGGTGCACAAATGCTTCCTTTCGGAGTTACAGGCTGCTGAAAACATGAACAAATGAACTTTAAAGATCCATAGCTCCAAAACTATGGGACCAACCGTAGTCGGGTCAAGACTTCACTTAGGAACTAGATTAGAAACTATCCAAAAATACAGGTTTCACAATCCTGCTGTACTCTCACAACAATTGCTATTAGAGGGAGTTTGACTATGGGCATATCGTTTGAAGTACTCACCAACTACCTCTACAAAAGTTGTTGCGAAAATACATCAGGATTCTAAAACAAACATTTTGGATAGAGCACATATTAGCTCCTAAATGAAGTCTTGACCCGACTACGGTAGGTCTCATAGTTTTGGAGCTCTGGGCCCTTAAAGTTCATGTTTTCGGCAGCCTATAACTCCGAAAGGATGCATTTGTGCACCTAAGTTGGTCTATATTTTCGACTTATCTTGGTGTCAGGAAACACCTGTTCTGCATATATTCTGTTTATGTTTTCAAAGACATGGATTTAAATCGCATATGAAGTATCCTTGTTCGTCTCAGCGACCCAGAAAACTTTGAATTCGACACTAATATAGGTCGTTTTCCGTCATGTTTATATATCTCCCCTCCTCAAGTTGCGAATTGATTTAAAGGAGATATGAAGTGTCATTGTTCATCTCAACGACGCCGAAGACTACGCATTCGACACTAATATCGGTCATTTTCGATAATTTTAAAATAATCACCTCTCCCCGTCCCCTATGTTGCACCGTCTAAGTAAAATAATGAAAACCATCGCAGGCTCAAACCTCATCTATGTTGAAAGTTTGATCGGGATCGGTTGGGTGGCTCAATAGTTACTAAGTTTTATTTATTTTTATGTATCTCTCCCTTCCTTTTCTCTCCCCTAAGTTCTACCGTCAAAATGAAATGACAAAAAAAAAATCCCAGATCTCAACCTCATCTCTGTTAAAAAGTTGTTTGAGATTGGTCAGGTGGATCATGAGTTATTAAACAAGAAACATAGTCACTTTCATTTATATATATGAAATGATAAGAAAACATTCTAGGCCGAAACGTCATCTATGTTAAAAATTTGATTGAGATTAGTTGGGTGGTTCAAGAAACTAAGAGTCATGAGCTTTCAATAAAGCATAATTTCATCTTATTTATTCTATGTTGTCTGTAACCACCTGTCGCTCCAGATAATAATACAAAATCTAAATTTTAGAAAGAATAATAGAAAAAGTAAGCACTTGTTGTTGCCCGGTTTTAATTCAAAATTAGAATAAGAAGAGAGAAAAATGAATGTATTTATTCCATTGACCAGGCATTTATACTTTGCTGCTATGTAAGCCCGCAGAACATTAAGTAACACGGATTGCATACGGGGCGAAGAGATCTTAAAATACCGAAAGAAGAAATTTTTGACTCTCCTTCTCCATCTGAGGCGAAATATTAAAAAATGCTTCATACACGATTAAACTTGGTAAAGATCTCTCTGTGTGCCAAGTTTGGTAGCTCTAGATGGATTCTTTCTACCTAAGTTCGATCCCAGCTCGCGCCGTGTGAACTTTGTGGTGAACAAACATCGTGCTCGTGGGTTTTTTCGGAGTTCTCTCGTTTCCTCCCACTTTCTTCATTCCACCATTTCACTCATCTCTCATCATCTCCGTCTCCTTTAGCCTAACCGGCATAAACGTTGGACGTAAAAACTTAAAAATTTCATTTTTTCTTCCTATCTAAAATGCTGTCCACACACATATAAACACATACATTGTTTTTCATATAAATATAGATAAAAGGTTATTCTTGTACTAAAAACAGAAAAGAAAGATTCGAAACAGTCTATATTCCAATGTAATATTTCAACACAACAAAAGAGCAATTCCAATTTATATTGTACTGGCTTTAGTTAATACACACAAAACATGAGTATTACATCTCTGGTCAGTACATCTATATGTAGAATGAAGATTTTGTTCATGTAATATATCATATGAATGGTGATATATGAAAATACTTATGACAACTTGAAACTTCAAATATGACACCTTGTTGAATTATTTTATTTCTATTATATACTAACATATGCAGTAAAAGTTCAGACCGTCCGATAGATAAGGGAGAATTTATCGATTTTCAGTTTAAAGTTTGGATCTGAACAATTGTCGTGGTTTCGATTATTTCCCACCGAGAATCAATGGCTTTTATACATCAAAGAAACTTTTAGGGGTTACATCACATATCTTAATATCACATCTTATATTTGATACTTCATAAATTCTCTTCCCCTGTACATATACATTTTTTTTAATGAATCACCGATGGAAAACAAATGTCAATTTGTTCTACATTACGTCATCAGAGTTGAAACTAACTGCAATTTGTGTCACAGATAGGTTAAATACGTGTTCAAGTAATGAGTAATTCCTTGCTTTTTTTTAAAAAAAGGAATGAATAAATGTATAAGTTGTTGTTGAATATAAAATTATTATTATCACACTGCGTCACTGTTACAAGTGTGTTTCCGTTAGAAGGAGACAAAATTTTTCAGCTTAACGTCCCACGATTATGCCCTTTAGACTAAGGGAGACGGATGATTAATGACAATGAATGATGATGGAAGAATTGCTGGAGATGAGTTGATTTGATTTTAGTTTAGCGTCCCTTTCAGCAGCGAGGCTATGTGAGACGTGGACCTACTGATTAACGTGGAATCCGAACCACATGAGCTCCCGCCGGGAATTGAACCCGGGTCTCCTACGCCAAAGGCTCGTACGCTAACCGCTTAGCCACGAGGGAGCTCGAAGAATTGCTGGAATTAGATTGTGCGAGAAAAAGGGAGTACCATGAGAAAATCCACGGACACGATGTTGTCCACCACAACCTTACTTGGCTGGGGATCGAACTAGAGACTCCACACATCAGAGGTAAGTGTTCTACCACTGAACCACTGTACTCCCCATGAGACAAATATATATCCTATATATATATTGGATATATATATATAATCTGGAACTAAACCATGTATATTTTACATTTACAAAACATAAATTAATAAACGGTGTTCTAGCTTAACAAAACTATCAATTATTATTGGTGATGAAAAACACACTATTTAGCGTCCCCCAAAAAATATTTTCCTCGATTTTATCGAAAATTGCGCATGAGAATTTACCATTAAATATATAATTTTGTTCATCTCAATATCAACTATCGATTCATATTTTCTGTCTCACCTTTAGGCAATACTATACTCAAACAAATGCTATAGTTTATGACAATTTCAAGCTATGTCTAGTTAACTGTACAGTCTTGCTAGTGTCATAATGAAAAGATTGACTGAAGGTATATATCAGGATCAGTTTCTTCTTACAAGGAAAGCTATCCAACTCCTCGACGAGTATCACATTGAAACAAGTGGAAGGACATATTGAAAGATGGAAATATGCTTACTCTTACGATTCGCAACGTCATCGAACCGGAAATAGAATGATCGTTCCCCTATAGAACCTGAAAGTTATGTACTCTGGTCATACACGCCAGAATGTGATACACTGGAACCTGTTTTCTCACGAAGACAAATATTGCAAACACAAGATGATAACAGTCGGTAGGGATTGGGATCTCTAGTACGTCATTGATACGTATCGATGTCAAATGGAATACGATACGATACATCGACCATAAGTTCCAAACAAACACGTTTACCCGGTGGAGAAATGGAACGCGCTGAAACCACAACGCAAAAATGGCTTTCTATGATGATGATTATTATTATTATTATTATTATTATTATTATTATTATTATTATTATTAGTAGTAGTAGTAGTAGTAGTAGTAGTAGTAATAGTAGTAGTAGTAGTAGAAGTTATAGCAGCAGCAGCAGTATTATTAGTATTATTTATATGAGCAGTATAGTAAGTAAAAATAATAATAATGAAAAGAAGACAACAAATGTATTGTTGGCCCCGTTAAGTAACGAAGGACTTCGGACCGTCTTGAGTGTCCTCTAGCACTATGAAGGTTTTAAAATTCACAAACAACCATACCCCAGCCAGGATTCGAAGTCGGGACCCTTGAGCCGATAACCTGACGCATCAATCAACACGAACATGAAGTCGGCAATAAAATGAGGAAGACGAGAAAAAAAAAAAAAAAAAAAAAAAAAATAATAATAATAATAATAATAATAATAATAATAATAATAATAATAGTAATAACAATAATAACAATCCTATACCAGTGGTTCTTATTATAATTCCGATCACAACCTCCATATTATCACATTCTCTTGCCAGCTACCCCCTTCTGGCTTGTAATAAGCTTGTGTCGGATTTTTAATATACCTATTGCGGAGATCTCACTATGTACATTTATTTCTACAATAGTAGAATCCATTTCTTGTATATAGTGGATACAATAACCTCCCTAAAAGCGAATGGATTAAAACCAAATTCGGCCCGTTCATTCGTATTACAAATATCGAATCCGATCCGTCCTACTGTTTCAAAATGGAGGCCATTTGAAAATTTTAAAACTTCATAATTCCCTCAATTTTGGGTCATATGATAAAAAAAATTCATTTGCACTTTCTTCTATTTCAATATGAAGTTCTCATAAGTTTGATATCGTACTTATTTCATTTAAATTGATTTTTAACCAACTCTGCACCTGTTGAAAATGTTTAGTAGACCAATTTTTTGTTTTTCTTTACAGTATGTATACAAATAAAAATTGTCTGTCAGAACAAAATACAAAATAATTGTTATTTATAAATATTCTCTGGTATTAGATTCTAATTATACTTATCCCCTTTGCTTATCTTCGCGATTCCCAGGTTGAGAAACCCTGTCCTATATTATTTCTTCTTCTTGTAGACCTCGTGTTCATGTTGGTTGAGGTGTCAAACCAGCAACTCAAGGGTCCCGATTTCGAATCCCTTCTGGGGTATGGTTGTGTGTGGATTCTAAAACCTTTATAGTAGTGCTAAAGGACACTCTAGACGAGCCGAAGTACTTCATCACTTAACGGGCCCAACAACACATTTGTTGACTTCTTTTCATTATTATTATTTTTACTCATCATACTGCTTATATTAATAATACTAGTCATACTGCTACTACTACTACTACTACTAATAATAATATTAGTCATACTAATACCACTACTAATAATAATAATAATTTCTATTATAATAGAAAGCCATTTTTGAATTGCGGTTTCAGCGCGTCCCTTTTCTCCACCGGTTAAACGTGTTCGTTTGAAACTTACGATCGTGTATCGTGTTCCATTTGACATCGAGTAGCATCAATGACGTACTAGAGATCCCGATCACCACCGACCGTTATCATCTTGAGTTTGCAATGTTTGTCTTCGTGAGAAAACAGGTTCCAGTGTATCATATTCTGACGTGTATGACCAGAGTGCATAACTTTCAGGGGCTATGGGGGAACGATTATTCTACTTCCCGTTCGATGACGTTGCGAATCGTAAGAGCATATTTCCATATTTCAATATGTCCTTCCACTTGTGCAAGTTTCGCAGCCGCGGTGGCTCAGTGGTAGAGCGTTCACCTCTGGTGCTTCGGGACCCCGGGTTAGATCCCAGCCCCCACCAAGTGAACTTTGTGGTGGACAAACACCGTGTGCGTGGGTTTCCTCGTTGTTCTCCCGTTTCCTCCCACTTTCTTCATTCCACCATTTCATTCTTTACTCATCATCACCGTCTCCTTTAGCCTCACCGGTATAACCGTGAAAACTCAAAGATTTCATTTTGTGCAAGTTTCAATGCGATACTCGTCGAGGAGTTGGATAGCTTTCCTTGTTAGTAAATTGCATGGTTACCGTACAGCATCATTTTTTTCTAGGATTTAGGGGGAAACTTATTTTCTCGATTTTTCAAGAAGCTACGCATGAAGATATACATTAACTCCATATCATTTTGTTTAGCTTAATGAGATTTATCGATTCACATATGTCTTTTTCCTTATTCGTTGTCATGTCTGACAATTTGTTACGTTAAGCTTGTTGAAGTTGTATAATTTATTTTGAACAAATAAATTAGATATGGTGAGATGAAACATCACTCAGCATCCAGAAAGGTCATTTTGAACTGGGTGTCCTGTGACGTCACAGTTTGCTACTCGGATTTCCAATAAACCACACAGAGAGAGCAATGACAAATCAAGCGCAAGGATCGTTGATAGGAGATATTGGTGCCAGGCAATGAAGCCGTGGTCGATGGTTTTGTAGATACATTAGTCGTGAATTCATGAGTAATTGGATACTGGCAACACTTGTTCTATTCCATTCCACCTATCTCGTTAACCCCCTTTTTTGCCACGTGTTCTCTTTCTCCTGTCTCTGACCATTAAGAAACAACTCCCATGTCAAACTTTCGGGACTTGGAAATGATTGATTTACACTACTTGCCCCCATCACATAAGTTATTTTCGCTGGAAATTTGTCGTTAAAAAGGAGCAGATGCATGTGAGTGTTTAAACAAAAGGGAAAAAAAAGAAAATCACATTTTTACTTTTAAAATATTGTTTCGAATTTATGAAATAAAAATAGAACACAAGAGAACTGGTTTGTTCAAACTTCGTTTGTTTTCTGTCGCCATCCATAGTTTTCTGTTGAGTAATTGCGGTGTCCCACAAAACTGTATGCTTCAGACATGACGTGGTGAAAAGAAGCCAGTCAACAGAGCTACAAACTTATCCCTCTCGCACACATACGCATACGGAGACAAACAGAAAAAAAAAATGTTCTGGTTTTCTCTGTTCAATTCACAACTTTGCTTTTTTGTCCACCTCTGTATTTCTCTGTCTGTTGTGTGTGTGTGATTTTTTTTTATCAACTTACTGTTTGTTTTTCTTCTTGTTCTCTGCTTTGCAGCCGTGATTGTTATCAGAAAGATGGAGACTCGGAGCACTCATTTTAATCAAAAGAAGCATTAGATAGTACCAAATGAAACCTTACTAGAAATTGGCAATTTTCGTTTAGGAAGGAACAACAAATGGAGAAGGCCATCGACCAATTCCACAATGTCTTCCCAATTGACTTAGATTACGTATAAAATTGCAAGGAAATTTGTTCCTCCGCAAAGAAAAAAAAATAAAAGGGTTGTTTGTATCTGCAGAGTAAAAAAAAACAATAAAAAGTCAAGTGTGAAAAAAATTAAAGTGGTGCCCAGAGGAGGTACCTCGACGCTCAGAGTGTCGTGAATAATTTTAGTGGGGGAACGTAGAAATATTTCAAGTAGATTGATTTTCCATCTAAAATTATTTTACAATTTTGTCTGACTGTAACTAGGAAATAATCCATTGCAACTACCTCATACCTTTTCTAGTGGGCATGATTATAACTATTTAAGGGAGATAGTATTTGATTTTGGGAGGAGTGAGGATGTTGTAGTTTCATCACTTCGAAAATGTTCTCTAATACTTGGTTACAAAGCACTGCCAAGTCCCGGTATTTTTTTTTTAATGAATCATTTGCTGTGAGCCATTTACTGTGAAACTTCTGTAAATTGGATTGAGATAAACTGTCTATAGCAAAGGACAGAAATATTCAATAAAAAATTAATAATTATAATATGATTATTCGAGAAGGAAATCTCGGAAGGTATTTGATACTCCCCTCTGTGAATAGTTGATACTATTCACAAGCACAGTAGTATGTGAATTAGAGGATAAAGGGGAACCCTGTGGTACTGGATGACCCTCATAAGTTCCGCACATTAATGCTCAGCGTAATATACATATGCTTCATTTAAAATTGATTTATTTCCCCATCTTATACTAAGAGTACTTCATTAAAAATAGTTAATACTCTCTCCTTCTGGGAATGATTGAAGTATTTTGAGATAGTGATTGATTTGTAGGGGGTGTGACAATATTCATCTCTGAAAATGTTTAAAAATATTTTGTAGTTTTTTTTCTTTCTTCCCAAATAATCTACTGAATTCTACTAAAAGCTTAAAAGCATTCTCCTCTACTTCATTTGGGGAAAGAGAGGGCGGACCGTAAAGAAAAGAAAAACGTTGATTAAACTTAAAGATAGCCACTACATGATTTTTGAGGAACATATTATGATTAGGATTAGGAATTAGGAGTAGGATTAGGAGATGCTTTCGGCAACTATGCCCATGTGTGAGAGATGATGTCCCTCGGTGAACCAGTGTCTGGGGAATCGTAGAGGAAGAAAAGAAATGGGGAAGGAAGGAAGTGGCCTGGTACTATGTTGGTACCATCCCATCATTTGCCTGGTGTGAATGATCAAAAACCCAGGAAAACCTCATTCAGGATGGTTAGCCTGAAAAAGTTGTTACACTTTTTCGACCGAGTGTCCCCACGGGGAATCGAACCCTGGACAGCTCTCACCTTTGGTGCGAGCGTGGAGAGATGAAGAAACTAAGGGGCGCGTCATGGGTTATGAGAAGAGGGGTATTGCTGAAAGTTGATTATGTGCCTTACAAGTAGAGGGAATCGTGAGGGGAAGCCACATCGATAAAACAAATATATAAACAAATATATAAATATAAACAAATGACAGTCACAGAAGGACCAGTGTTACTCTTCGTTGATATTAAAAAATTTCACTGCATGATATTGTAAAGAAAATCGGTAGATTTGTTAGAAATTGAGGTTCATGAGTTAAGTCACGTGTTTAAAAATTGTTAATTTTATCGCTACAAGCTAAGGGGAAAAATTACCTAATGTTCTTATTCTTGTATACAACAATTAGTACATCAGATAAGTTTTCTTCTCTTCGCTTATATATATATATATATATATATATATATATATATATATATATATATATATATATATATATATATATCATTACAAGCGACATTGGTCCTTCTGTGGCTGTCATTTGTAACTGCCCAGTGTGTGACATAGGAGCACAAACCAGAGAAAACCAGAAACACAAATAGCAACGGTGGCTATGGGCATGAGGGTAGTAGAATCGAATAAGTAAGTGTTGGGAGTGTATGTGTTTTCATGGAACCGCGAGTAAATTCTTGACACTTTTATTAGCCTGCCACAATATCCTGTTGCGTACTAGCTCCTTCTCTTCATGTGTTTTACAAAGAAGAGAAGCAGCAAACTGTGATATTACAGATCAATCAATTGGAAATGTCTGTGAGACGAATACCATATATTCATTGTACTATAAATATGGAACTTTATGTTTGATTTGATTATCAGAAACATTGTTTTTTAATGTTTACGCAGGGGTAAAAGTGTGAGGGAACGCCGTCCTCACCTCGAAAAATTATGTACGGCGTCCCCCCAGTTCCTAAAAAATTACAATGGGCAAAGATAGGCAGGAGGAAAGACATGGTGTCATGCCGCTACCTACGGTCCCCCCAAATGTTCAGATTCACTTTTACCCCTGTGTTTACGCATATAACAAAGTAATGAATGATACAGTAACTCTATTTCTAATCTATGAGTGTGTATATCTCCTTCTTTTAACTAAAGTTTAAAAAAAGAAAACTAGTATAGAATATTTGGTTCTATTTTAAGATCTCGTTGAATATCCTTTATAATTTAAAGCTCGGAAAATCAAAAATACAATATTTGTCATGTTGAAGGTTTTTCCATTTTCATGTATATCGACTGAAAACAGAAGCCCACAAGTTGCCTTCAGTAGCTGCATATTCTTCTACCTCCTATTATTTATATTTCTTTCATTGCTAGTAAATATTGAGTTTCATCGTGAAATCACCAGGAGATTTAGGTGTCATATTTCTCTGTGTTTTCCCTGTCTCTAGGTTGTAGGAAGTTTATGAGAAAAACAACCTATTGCATGTATTTCCATTATTCTTATGACTTTCTGAATGCAACTGCTGTAAAAACATATATATTATTGATAGACCACATAGTTGTTTCCTGCTCTAAGGGAATATTGGCATTAGATTTCAATTCAGAGGTTTCTTCTCAGAAATTTTAATTTCAGGAACCTTAGAAGAAAACCTTAATCGATTCGCTGGTTTTTAGCTCCGCAAGGAAATTATACAAATCGGATTCCCTAGCTCCGTAAACTGAAAACCGCATTTGCATTAATTTTGTCTGTGCGTCATGTGTCCAAAATCTTGAGAACGATGATTCCTATTGACAAGCAGTATTCAGATTCGAAACAATAACCTTTACATTTTCAGGACAGTTTTCATTAAAACAATTTGTATTTCAATCGCGTTGTAAGATTCTAGTTTCTGTTAAAGGTGATTACGGCGGTTCTAGCTGTAATTAAAGAAAAAAATAACATTTCTGCAAGAAGAGTAAGAATCTTTAGTCGCTTTATGGTAGTTTTGTTCGTTCTGAAGTTTAAGTCCTTTTCAACAACGAGCCAATATGGGATGTGAATCAAAACCTTAATGTGGGATCAAAACATGAACTTACATCACAGACGTATTCTGCTAGCTGCTGGCCAAGAGTGGCTCAGCCCATATGAAACTTTCGACTATTTTTCATATGTATGTATGAATGTAAGATAAACTCAAGTTAACTCCCCTCCATCCCAAATTAACTTTTTCCCCAGTCTTCGTGTACTGTACTACTACAAGTTTTGTCACACCAGAAACCGAATCTGCATCTTTAACAGCACGAACTCCAGACATTTACCCACGATAGAGCTTGGATCTCTAACTGGATGTTCCAAAAATAGCATTGTATACTTTCAGTAGGAAACGAAGCCGTCTAAGCTTTAATGTAAACTAACTTTAATCTCTTTACAATGCGGTCTTCGAACTTAAATTTCATGCAGTTCTATACTAACAATAAATAATCTTTTAAATTTGATATAGGTGCATAATGTCCGATGACAATACAATATTTTCACATATTTTTTTGCTATAGTTTATCGTTTCACTAATAAAATTAGTTGTTTAAAGCAGGCTTTCTCAAACTGGGAGTCGCAAAGATAAGCGGAAGAGATAAATATAATTAGAATCTAATACCGAAAAATATTTTTAAATATTATTTTGAATTTTGTTCTGATATTCATATTTTTGTTTTTATACATAATATTATAAACAACAAAAAGTCGGTCTACTAAACATTTTCAACAGGTGCAGAGTTGTTTAAAAATCAATTCAAATGAAAGAGGTACGATATGAAACTAATGAGAACTTCATATTGAAATACCAGAAAAATACAAATGCAACAAAAGTTGCATATTGAAATACAATTAAAATTGAAGTCTAATGAGATACCTGAACATGGTATGATTTCACTAGTATGGCAAAGTCCGGTTCAATCTTCGTAACGCATATTATCAAGTCATTGAAAATACTCAATAACTTTTTAACAACTGACCAAGTTTTTTAAACCAAAATTAAAAATCTATTTTTTTTCATCATATGACCCAAACTTAAGGAAGTTACGAAGTTTTAAAATTTTCAAACGGACTCCATTTTGAAACAGTATGACGGATCGAATTCGATATTTGTAATACGAATGAACTGACCAAATTTGGTTTTAATCCATTCGCTTTCAGAGAAGTCACTGTATCCACTATATACAAGAAATGGATTCTACTGTTACAGAAATAGATAGATATCGTAAGATCTCCGCAATAGATGTATTAAAAATCCGACGCAAGTTTATTACAGACCAGAAAGCATAAGGGGGTCGCTGGCAAGAGGATGTGATAAATGGAGGTCGTGATAGAAATTAGGTTCAGAAAGATTGGTTTAAACTACCGATAATACTTTAAAACAATACTTCTATAAAATACACTAAAAAGGAAAAGTTTGGGGGATAGTTAAATGTTATTAGATTATTAACAGAAGTTTATAAACATTGCACCAAAAAGAAAGTTTTCTTGTAAATGGAGTAAAATGAAGGAATACAACTAAGAGTGAAAACATTGGGTAATAAACCCGTTTTCGTTACATGTGTGTTCCTTATTTCTTGTTCATTTTACATTTTTATTTTTCGTCCCTTGTACTTATTTTATATTATCACCCTTATATTATTTTGTATGTTGTTCATATTAACCATTTGCATGTAATTAACTTATTTTATCTGTCTGCACTGGCTTTATTCATTGGAATGCTTGTTAACATATGTTCTAGTAATCCATATTTGTCAATTATTTGTCATTCCTGTTATGATTTATTATGTTTGAGTATATAATTTATCTGTGCCCTAATGTTGTACTGAATTGAGCGCTAGAAGTCTTGTTTCTAGTGTTAGTATCATTATCATCTTTATTGGACACATCATCAAAGTGATATAATGTTAAATTATTGCTTCCGTCGGAAGTAATATTTACCGTGGAAGTATTCATTTCGTGTGGTTGGATTGTGACAAGTGCAGGAATTTTCAGTATACGATTTGGCTAATGATGATGTACGGTTCGGATGATTCCTACTTAGCGCTATTATCTGATCAGATCGTTGTTCCTTTCGCATATGTTAGACACTCGTACTTGATAAGTTCCTGCAATCTTCCTGCAACGTTAACAAATTGAATTGCAGCACTAAGGTTTATCTCAACTGTGCAAAGAGTGTATAATGTTTTTAATTTTAGTTCAATTTCTTCATTTCATCGCACAAAAATTATACCTCCTTTTAGTACTTTTTAACAGCAATATTTTTAAAAGATTTTTACGCTTATTATTTTTTTAAATAATGGAAAACTGAAGACCAGCATGGAATTTTCGAGGTTACAGGGTTGTAATAAATACATAATAATACTAAACATGAAGTTAAATTGTTATCATTTCCCTCTATCATCTTATCAAAGTATTATTTGAATCCCCATTTCTTATTCCTTTATAAAGTATCTTTC
The DNA here is from genome assembly GCF_964235325.1 of Thermobia domestica. NCBI lineage: Eukaryota > Metazoa > Arthropoda > Insecta > Zygentoma > Lepismatidae > Thermobia > Thermobia domestica. The sequence goes on from NC_137454.1 coordinate 160,105,286, forward strand.
ATGCATAGATCTTGTAAAGTAAAACCTTGCTAATTTCCGTCACTTGACTATCTGCTTAGTTCTGGTGTTGTCCATTTGTACAAGTATCGAGAATAGCCTTGTTAAATTTGATGTTGTTATATAGAAATATTAATAACAAAAAATGACTGTTTAAAACTGACTGTTTAGTCTTAAAGATCACATTAAAGAAAACATTTATGCCCAATAGCAAGATTTCTAGCATTTGTGCAATTTCTTCAATTTTCAGCTTTAACAAATTAGCAACTAACTTATCTATGCGGATATACTGCTAAATATTAGCATTATTCTGTTAAATTCGGCGGGGCATTTTCGGTGCAACTAAATTGATCAACTTAGACAGCTTTCACCGTATCTCTTAAATGAGCATTTCTTTTCCATGGCTTATTGTACATTTTCCAAAAGTTACATCTTAAACGTTTCTCTGGAATTACAAATTTTACGTACCCTTTTAGAGATATCTCATACTATGTAATGCTATTTAAAAAATGCGTCCATTTAGTGCTTTGTGAGTACACAGTGACAGAATCATATCAATTTTTTCTCTTATGTTATACTAAAATTAATCTTTTTAATAAGTTACCAAATAGACTAATGTGGGGAGAATTATTTTAAATTATTTTTGAGTTCGTTGATGTACAGAACGCGACAGAAAAGTAGACAGTATAAAAGAACAACGAAATCTATTGCAAGCAATGAAATGTGGATATGAAATAGAATGGAGAAAATTTGTCGAGTGGAACATTAAACGAATGGGAATGTGTTAGCTAAAAATGGCAGAAGAAGGAGAATAGTGTTGGTAATTAAAAAAGACAAATAGAAATTGCTTAAAACGCTACTTCAGAACGAATTTTCTTATTAAGAATGTCATATAAGGTACGGCAAAGAGGAAGTGGGATAAGGAAATTTAGATACTGTGACAAGTGACATGCCAGTAACTACATAGTACTTATAGAATGATATAGTAATACTCTTTAAAAACTCCAGTTTATACGTGAATGATAAAGATAATCTCGTAATTCACTTGTAGAAAGCTAAACATCAGTTTTCTAAGTAACGGTTAGTATCCCTCAGAAATGTGCAAACTCATGTTTATGTTTGACTACCACAAACTATTACGTACCTCAAAACCAAATAAATACTTTATTGTATAACACTCCTTCGTAACGCAAAGAGTCTTCCATTAATAACATCACCTACAATTTGCCTTTAACCACAGATTGTATGATACATTTAAGTCACGATTTCCATTACTGATATCATCAACAACTCCTTAACCAACCTGTTATACTATACTAGTATATATTCTGGTACCGTACATAATTACCCATCAGGAAACTACTTCATCGGAAATTAATCAATCACTTGTATAAAAGAGTTGATACACAAATTATGTTTTATTGGTTTGTGCCCGATTATTCTAAAGCACCTGCAGCCCTAATACTAATTATATGGATTTTCAACTTTTTCTACAAGTTATACGGTGTTTAATGTTATGTATGCTGATTTATGACAGGGACGATCGCAGGAACTTAATTATTGGCTCTCGGTGTAAGCATATAGGAGCTTATATTTTTACTCCAGATGTGTATGTATGTATGCTGTACTTTATTTCTTGATAACTACTGGCTGAAGTTAGATGAAATTTGGTGGGCAAGTAGCTCTTTACCTAAGGAATAAAGATCTCTATTTGTGATCGCCAAGCTTGGCCAGGGACAGACTCAGCTTGCCTTGTATATAGTACTTTATATTTGTCGGTAACTGAATGATATTTTGTGAGAAGTAAGCTATTATCTCAGAAATAAAGTGTCAACAGAGACTATATTCCACTGTTCTACACGCCGAGAACTTTTGAATTCGATTCACCGGCTATGTTCTGTTTGTTTACTAATAAAGTTTCAGATTTATTTTACACAAGGAGAAATTGAAAAGGAAACGACGAGAAATATGAAAGGGATGTCAAGTAGAATATATCACATATCTCATTTTGGAAGACCTCAATCAGAATAATTGGACATGGAATTAGAATATTTTACCACTCGGCTGCAAAACGAAAACGAAAACTGTTCACCTATGCAATCTCGTATCTTCCATCATTTTGAAGCATTTTTGTGACTGGATTTAGAGAAAAAGTGCTTCGACTAGAAATTTTTGTTGACATTATTATTATTAGTTTTCCCTTTCTCCAAATATTTTATAAATCGGAAACAGTAATAATTTAAATTTGAGTAAATATTAATCGTTTCTATATTGAATTAATAGACTCTAATTTGTACGCGATATTAAACACTTCTCTTGATTCACGAAAATGAAACTATAGTATCTAAATGAATAAAAACAGATAGTTTTGGAGTGTATGAAAACGATTATTCAAAATATATTCACGAAATTGATACGCATTTGTGTATTTGTAAAAACTAAATAGTCATAGTGTAATCATCGCCAATTACATGAAAATGTTATTCCACAGCCAGTAGCGATAGGGTGTATTTGCGAAAAATTGCGATATAAAATGACGAAAGACCTTATCATGCATTAAACAAAATTTAATTTAGCATTACCTGTATATTAATATCTGTATTAAAGGGGGGTAAGAGCATCTGAATATCTATCTGGCTACATTATTATCCACAAATACAAGAAATGAAAAGGAGTATTTTGTATAACGTAAAATTTTATACGTATTTACAGTACAAAGTGCATATTTCATAGTATTCATTTTATTATAATTGTTATCTGGTTGCTGTTACCACTAGTAAGAAATGCAATTATTGAGAAGATAAATGTTTGATATCTTCCGTCTAAAGGAAGCCAAAAATAACACTCATTGTAGTTCCTTATAAATACAATAAAAACAAAAGTCTCTGTTGTCTGATTTATTCACATTTTCATGAAATAATTATGTGTCGTTGTCCTCTGAAAGGCGTTAGTATTCTATTTGTCTCGCCATTTGCATGATTCAATCTTTCTGGACGCGCCGCAATTAATTCGTAGAACAACGTTTCTGCAAACGTAATGCAATTTCAAGTTTATTCATTTGTCATTGTCTTTATAGCAATTTGTCTTCAGACTTGGAAGATCATTAAAGAAGTCAGTGTCGTTGTTGTAGATACAGGAAGACGCAGATGCATTTGCAAAAGAACATGAAACGATTATGTCATTGAACTTTTCTGTTTTTCTTATACTCCTGTAGGATCGATTCATCTAAGCAAAAATAGTTTTTGTTGTTCTGCGCTCACAATATCAAATATTAACCAAATTTGTTTCGTTAAAATGCCGCAATACCTTTGTAGAGTAACATGTTCGCTGTATGAAGGAAAAATATTTATGTCTAGTTTAGAAAAATATAATCAGGCCTGTAATCCATAGGGCAGACCATAACCAAAATCATAACATAAGCAAAATAATGTAAACCAGGAAACCATAAAACAATTACATCACACTAAAATCGTTAACTGTTCATTCAAATGTCAATTGCACTTCCATGTGCCCATTTCACAATCTCAGCTGTTTCTGAGTATTTATACGTTTTCAAACTTCTTGACTCTAGTTGAATATTTTAACTTTTATTTGTTGATATCTCACAAAAAAACAGACAACTTCAGAAGCTTAAGCTAAAATATAGATTTAAACTAATACATTCATTACCATCGTAATAAAGATTCTGCCATCACTAGCATGCCACTCGCTGTGAGTTTTCTGTATGATTAATAATTTTCTTCTAAAATAATAACATTTATTTTCTTCAATAACATTCATTATTTCTATTGTTATTTTTCTTTTCCAAGATTTTTCTTTCCATCACAGTAGGTCTATTAATAATATTCCTTAATCCCTCAAAATATAATTTTCTCTCAAATATTTCAAACCATTTTTCTTTACAATGATCTCCAATATTGTTCTTCTCTTCTTCACTCTTTTTTATTTTAAACTCATTTAATTTTCTCCATTTTTCTCCATACCCACATTCATATCGAAAATCTAGTTATTTTATATTTTATGTTGCAGTGGATTTCTTTTCATCCTATTCCTACTCTTCACAACTATTATTTGAATTTCAGCCCTTCCTGCTGATATAGTGACTAGCGTGTGTGGCTGTGGCCCATGTAGTACCACGTACAATTCCCGGTAAGAGAGCACAAAAGAATTTTACAATCATTCACTTTCATTAATTATCTGTTCTCTTTAGCCTAAAGGGTGGGCAAGCGGTTAGCGTACGTGCCTTTGGCGTGGGAGACCCGGGTTCGATTCCCGGCGGGAGCTCATGTGGTTCGCATTCCACGCTAATCAGTAGGTCCAAGTCTCATATAGCCTCGCTGCTCAACGGGACGCTAAACTAAAATCAACTCAACTCTTTAGTCTAAAGGGAATTACCGTAGAATAAACAAAAAAAATCTTCTTAATCTGAGTTTCCTAGCATGTTAATTTTTAAATCCTTATTTCGCAACCAGAACTATGTTGTCTGCCAAGAAAATATCTTTCATTTTTCTCTTTTATAGTAACTTTTTTTTTTTCTAGTAACTTTTATAGTAGCTTTTTTTGATGAGAGATTCCCCATCTTTGCAAAGTTGCAAGCACTTTTCACAATACATTAGTAATCAACAATGAAAATAATAATAATAATAATAACCACACAAATAAATAAATAAATGTGAATACTCCTCGCTTTAAAATTGAAGTTAATACCATAACTTGAACCAGCTTTGTCTAAACTCGATCATTTGAACTGTTGAGGCAATTTTACAATAAAATTGTCTGTGATATCAGCAATATAGTAAACACATCATAACAATTCTTCATTGTAAGTATTTGTGTACGTATATCTGTTCTCCATAATGTAAAGAACTGTTTATTTTTTCTCGGGTATATATACAGATATTGAAACATTGTCATACCGGTATATATACTTGTTCAAAACTCCTGGTAATCACGGTGAATAATAAAGCTACAGTGAAATTTATAAACTACAGAAATTTTACATAATTATGAAGACTGTCATGTCGCGCTCTCCGCCATTCTTCAAGCTCAGTCTGAGTTACTCACATTTGTCCGAACACAGACTGATACACATTTTGGTTCATGAGAACTGACTATTGACTGCTCACTATTGACTATTGACTCTAAATGGTTGCTCCTTAAATTCCACAAACAGTATAGGTAGCTGTAAAGATTATTTAAAAAACAGAAAAATAAAACAATACAATACGCAGAATAGCAGACATAATCACCTCCCCGATACAAATACGCACAGTATTAACTGAGAGTTGTTCATATACCGTATCAAATCTATCAACTGAGAATAAAGTATCAAATCTATTCATCGTGAGTCCATTTAATTGACTTTCAATTGCGAGTACATGCATTAATATTGGAAGAGAACTGTAACTTGATTAAATGGTGTTATAAGTTTTTATTAATTGATTATTAGAATGAACACAGTCAGTTTACAATAGCAAAGATGTTAAAGGTAATTAAATTAACAAACTTACAAAACGTAACTCAAAATGTAAATAAGCAAGTGAAAACTGTAATTATTTTAAATGGAATGAAATCTAAATTGGCAAATTACTCAACGCAAATGCTTTACTAATCATGAATTGACAATGATCAATTTCCACTTCTTTAAAATATCCTTTCTATAACTCTATAGAAAACGTTCTCTCTCAAATTTCTTTACATTATATTACAAGCAGAACAAAATCAAACAACCTGAAATTCACTGGGTTTAAACCTTTTAGGGTTTCCACTTTTTGAGGTAAATTTTAGACTTTCACTCAAACAGCTACTGTTTCCTTACTATTTATTGTAGGATCATGGTTCATACCTCGTTTTTTTTTTTTTTCAGGATGAAGCATAGTTTCTAAAAGTACTAGGCCTACTCACTTGTCCGTATTATACATCAAAAATAAGAAAATTGGGAAAAACATGGAGATTTTTCGAAAAAAAAAAGTTTTCGAAATATTTGCGCGCCTCTGGTCCGGGCCTGGATTCACGTAGGAATCTAAATTTTCCAAAAAAAAAAAAAAAGTTCTTATATACATAATACGTGTGCAAAATTTCAATCTTGTATCTTGTAAACTCAGGTCGGGAGAAATGTTTAAAACTCTGAAGTTGACCCATTTACATACATCTTGAAAACTAAAGGCGTGAAAAATTTTTGATTTTTGCCTTAAGAAAAAAATAAAAAGGTCACTCTCCTCCACCCCCACTTGGCGCTGCGCCGCCAAGTTGACCATCCGGTTTCAAAACGCATCTGGGGTGTTCTTTGGTCCATCCTTGATTTGACCAATAAACAAACCTTCTTAAATACCTGTTATAAAACCTAAATAAGTGGTCAAAGATGATACTACGCCATGGTAACAAAAGTTTACAAAAATCCTAAAAGGGTTAAATAATCTACTTCTCTATCTTAACAATAATCACATATTCACCTTTAAACCACTTAAAACGACAAAATTAGAGAAAAGTAGTATTACGTCTTGCAAAGCTTTCTTCCTTCTTTAAAAAAAAAAAAAACTTTCAAATACCAAGACTATAATTTTCATATACTTATAGTTGGTAACCCTAGTCTAGATACAAGAAATACAAGAAACAGAATACGCATAATAGAACAAAAACCCAGAAATTGTATGTCAAACGTACATTCAACGAACCATCGCCTCCGAGATAGGGGCAAGGAAAATGGAGAAAAAGTCCCCAAGTATCACATGATTCTTATTTTGCCCTGGCCTGTAGTGTAGTGCATTATAATTTGACAATCAATAAATTAGACCACTCTAGCATATCAGCCGGGACTTGTTCATGTATTTGTGGACAACGAAAAGTGGTAATCCCTTAAGGTATTATTATTTGCCCAAAATTGGATTAAGTACTTCCCAATGTTTGTCAGTGGAAATCTTAATTTCCATCTTAGTATAATATGTAATTGCTGAGCCACTTTGCAAATATCTATGTGCACTGATGCATATATACTGCTAGCCTCACTGATACATATAACCAGGGATGTAATGGGGGTATACGAGAGTATATGGCGTAGATCCATCCAACAATTTCATAGTTCAGTGTACACTCAGCTTAAATTTACAAAAGACTGGGTTATAGGTTATATTTTTGAAAACAATCGAGCGTACAGCTACCAAAAATTATATCATTACATTACTGCACATAACCAACTATCCACAGATGGATTTTACTCATATCTATATAAAATTAATTCAATTTTCACTAATTTCGTTTATCATAATATTCCATCAAAATTATGCATACACTTTTCAATATCGTAGTGTTTCCAAATACTTAAAATCTACATTAAATAGACAGCTATAACTCGTAACTTTCTAAATAACTCAGTTCATTCATAAATTACAATAAATAATTCCATCACAGCCTAACTTCACCTAACAATCCATAACGATCTTCACCTACCCAACACATAGCAATCATTACGATTGAAAATTTGGTAACAGATTAACAATAAGCTTACAAAACTTTATAATGTAAAAAGTGTCATCCGGTCATACAAATTTTTCTCTTCTTCTGAAAAATTAAGAAATATCATTTACATCTCTCCGCGTTCCAACTGTTTATATACGAAAATCATTACTACTATACTCATAAGTTTTGACCATTTTCAATTGAAGACTTTGGGGCAAAAACCCGTTAAATCCAAAAAATGAAAGTGTAAAGGGGGTAGCTTCACAAGGGTTTCTCGTCATCCGATTTTCTTCAAACTTGGCACATACTGTATATACTAAACCGAAAATAAATATACACGCATTTCTTTTTGTTTCTTTCGGAAAATAGGCTAAGGGGGCAAAGGACCCATTTTCAAAAAAGGGTCCCCTTGATTAAAAGGGCCACATTAAAGAAACGAAACTCTGCCGATGCTAAGATGACTTCAAAGTAGGAAATACGTGTTTTGTCGTTTTTGCGAGAAAAGAGTGGTGGCCAAAGGTCAGTGATTAATAGTTGTGCCCATTATGACCTTTTCTCAGGATCACAATATCTACAACATATCACAGTTTCAGTTATTTTCAAGGAAATCCAGAACATCTCTATCTTCGGTTACTTTCAAAAAAGTAGCCTCGTAGTAGCCAAACGATCAGTTAGTGGTAGGTGTGCCCATTAAGACTTTTCCTCAGAGTCACAATATCTACAACATATCACGGTTTCAAGCAATTCCACCGAAATCCAGAATACCGTTAACTTCTGTTTCCAAAAAAGCGACCCTGTAGTGGTCAAACAGTCAGTGATTGGTGGTTGTGCCTCTTGAGACTTTTTCTCAGGATCACAACATCTACAATATACCACAATTTCAGTCATTTTTATCGAAAACCAGAATATCACTATCTTCTGCTGTTTTCAAAAGTGGCCAAATGATCAGTGATTGGTGGTTATGCCCATTAAGACTTTCTCTCAGGATCACAATATCTATAACATATCATGGTTTTAGTCATTTTTACTGAAATCCAGTATATCGTTATCTTCGGCTGTTTTCAAAAAAATGCCCCGTCAGTGATTTGTGATTGTGCCCGTTTAGATTTTTTCTTAGGAACACAATATCTACAACATATATCGGTTTCAAGCAATTCCACCGAAATTCAATTTCCGTAAGGATTGTGCGGAATCCTTTGTCATTTCGAAGAGAGTCATTGCCCCCTGTAACCCCTTTTCTCGCAAAAACGATAAAACCCGTATTTCCTACTTTGAAGTCACCTTTGTATCGGTAGAGTTTCGTTTTTTAAATGTGGCTCTTTTAATCAAGGGGACCTTTTTTTGAAAAGGGGTCCTTTGCCCCCCTTAACCTATTTTCCGAAAGAAACAAAAAAAAAATACGTGTCGATTTATTTTCGGTTTAGTATATACAGTATGTGCCAAGTTTGAAGAAAATCGAATACGAGAAACCCTTGTGAAGCTACCCTCTTTACACTTTCACTTTTTGGACTTAACGGGTTTTTGCCCCAAAGTCTTCAATTTAAAAATATAACGTATTTGGTTATTTTACTTAGGGTGTGTATTCTTACAAGAAATCTGTACTACTTTAAAAACATTAATTGAAAAATATTTAAAATTAAGAGAGTTATTGGTAGTTTTCGGCTATTATATCTCATTAACAACAGCGTATACTGTTATTTTGCTACTATCATAATGAAACTCTTGATGAAAATTTATTAAGAGATGGCGTGTTATTCGGTCAGTTTATTGTTGGCCAAGAATGACATTTATTCGGTACCGTAAAAATGATTTTCTTTCGATTTGCTCGAAACCTAGGCGTGAGAATTTACACATCAAGCATGTAATTTTATGCCGCACGAAAAGATATATAATTCTCACAGTATGTAGCATCTTTGGACAAAGTGTTTTCCTTTATACTTGCTTGTTTGTTAAAGTTTAGCGCCCGTCTTCTGCAGTTCACTGAAAACGGACCGCTGTAATGCGCTCAGATTTCATCGTAATGCGTTGAAATTACAAGGCTGTTATATCGAATCCGGGATCCCATGTGCCGAAGGTGCCCGCGATACCCAAGTAGACTAACGGCAGAACTTTTCCAAGTTACTATTATAGAAAATTATAGTGTGTGTTCCTTCAGCTTCAACACAGTAAGCAATGCTAATATAAAACTCTATGTGTTCCAAGATGTATTTCAAAACTAAAATCACTTGTATGAAAGGGGAGAGGGAGAAGTAGATACGAAGTTGCGTTCCCACGGAAAAGCTGTCGTCTTTCCTAGTGACATCCATCGCCACTGGGAAGAGAGAGAGATAGTACTTGGAGAAAATGTAACGAATATTGGAAGGTAGCTCTGCCATTTGGCTCCATTGTAAAACCTTATTTTATGCTATTGATACTACAATAACATATTTCTCGCTTTTCGCCTGGAACATCTTAGATATATGCAAAAGATACATCAAGTGTTCAGTAATCATAGCAATAACAAATAAGAAACATTACTAGAAAGGAGAGCAGAAATCATAGGTACGTATGTACGAGTATTATTATTTTTATTGTATCGTCACAAAAGTAATAGTTGGCAATTTTTTTTTTTCGCCAATATTATCCAAGAAACGTCAGCCTTAGGAAGCAGAGGGTATCTGCACCTACACACGCATAAAAATTTGTAACTAACGTTTTCTTCAAACACATCAATGCCTTTTTCCCTGTAGTTTAAAATATTTGATGTTTTCAAAACCAAAACAAGTGTTAGTGTAAACAAAGTTTTCAACATATACGTACGTTCAATGTTAGCAAAAAATAAATGAAATGAAATTGCAAACAAAAATGTAAATATGGACGAATTCCTCTGGCAAGCGGAAATAATGAGAGTTGGTAGATAATCAGGAGAATTTAATTCAGCATGGAATGTATTAGTTGGAAGTGAAAAGTTTAGGTCCCGGATAATGATCAAGAGTTAAAATTTAATCTTTATTTTGTTGCATATGAAAATAATAGTTATGATATTATAGTCAATATTATGATAAATATTACACTATGATTAAACGTATAATGTGATTTTACCTGAAAACGGTTTCAAACTAGCAAACAACGGTTTAGTGTTCTAATAGGAATAAGCTTTGTTCCGTCGGTTATATTCTTATGTGAAGTTGTTAATCTAGTTTAGCTGCTAAAAATGGGAGTTAAACTCTAACTTTAACAACCGTACAAAATATTGTAATTGTTTCGAAAAGTGCATTGTAACTTCAGAAACCCAAACGTTTGTCACCTCAGAAACAAAATATTTTCAATAAATTATATTCTAAGTGCAGATAATACTCAAAGCTTACGTAAACGATAGGTGCCATTCAGTCGTGCACCCAGAAATTTTCTAGGAAGGGATCCAAACTTTTGGCGGGGATTTCAATACTACGTTTATGTAATATTGAACTGGCGTTATTGTACACCAGAAAAGTCTATAAGTTATTGTTAAATACTGTCATCTATAAATCTCAGAAAAAAATATAGAACTATAGATTGATTTCATAAAAAGAAGGAGTACCGATAAACTGGAAAAACCAAATTTTTATGTTACATCATTAATTTTTCTACTAAACAAGTATAATGTTATTCGAAAAGAATACAAATGTACGTAAAATTACAAAGTGTTTTGGAAAAGTGGCTCCGCACCCCGTGAACACTCGTGCAGGTGTACCTCTGGTTCTGTTCTTCATAACTTGGATGTTTTGTATAATAATTAAAACAATATTGATTAAAGAAAACTTCTCGATAGTGAGTGACACGTTAAGTGTGTAATAAAGTTATGTTAATGTCGTTTAAATTTTACTTTGCACGATTTTAGTGAAAATTAGTACTTTCATTTCTTAGAAAGTTTAAAAAATAATTTTATATGCGGGGTGAGCCATTGAAGTTCTTGACTATTTCACACAATCATAATCTCGTTTTGTGTGATGCTACTAATGTGATGTTGCGTTCGACTGTATCAGAAATAATTTTCCATACGATGGAAAGTTGTCACACATTCAACTCATTACCAGTTCTTCGCTGGCCGCATAATTTTCAAAGAATCCATGGCTTCACAAATCACTGACCTAATTTCTTCTTTCTCTCCTATAGCAACCTGGAATGTAGAATTAAAAGCATTATCCAAGAACACTAGATGAACTTTGAGAAATCATGAAGAATAATGTCACAATATTTCTCTTGTTCTTCAGCTGGTGCTGTACACGTGTTGTTTATGAAATGAAAGAAATGAAATCTTAATGTTTTATGTCCCACGGTTATGCCGGCTAGGCTAAAGGAGACGATGATGATGAGAAATGAATAAAATAGTGGAAGGAAGAAAGTGAGAGGAAACGAGAGAACCCCGAGAAAACCCACACACAAGGTGTTTGTCCACCACAAAACTCACTTGGTGGAGCTGGGATCGACCCAAGGACCCCAGACACCAGGGTTCAACGCTTTACCACTGAGCCACCGCGGCCCCTTAATTTGTTTATATATAGATTGGGAAGATGAAGGATATTTCTAATATTGCTGTGACGAAGTTAATCTCCAACAATTACTGTATAATTCTTATCTGATTGTTCATGTTCCTTGGGATTTGTTTAAGTTAGAACTTAATATAAAGGCCAAGATTTATATGAATCATCGTTACATACTAAGTAACTAACTCTATAGCTTATGAAATTCTAAGGTTCAATTGTGTTCAACAAAAGGCATTCTCCGCAGTGCCAACTACTGGACAATATGTCACAAAGAATGTACCATTTTTAGTGTAAAAAGTAAACTAAACGCTGTTCGAAATATAAGTAGATTGAGACGAGGATGAAAGAAGATAGATTTCTTTGAGTTCGAAACTTCTGCCATGATGAGATAATTGAGTTGAGAAATTTTGCAACTATGGGGAAAAGTAAACTTTAATATGATCCTTTACTTTATAAATATTCTTCTTGTGTTACCTATTACGTTTTCTTCTACATAAGTTGTCACTTCTTGATTCGCCCTCGTATCATTTTATTTTGAACTACCTTTGTTGCTTTTAATCAAAGCAATATCGTATTCTTTACGACATATTGTGTAGTATTTGGCATTACTAAAATGCCTTAATTCGTAACAAAAATATTGAAATGCAATATAGGAAACCAGAAAATTAAAATGGATTTATTTTTCACACGAGATGAGAAATTTGTCAAGCGTCTTCAGTAACTCTAGTTGACCCAAGATTTAGATCTCAAACACTGTTTTAGTATTACATGATTTATAGTATAAAAACTATAAAATGATAAAGTGATTATGCGAACACAATGAAGAGCAATTATCAAACTGTAATGAAACTTAAGTCATTAGTAACTCATTACACAATATACTTCAATAATAAATATGGTTTAAATATTGTTTTGTATCGCACCCTTCGAGACCTCTCGTTATGTAGAGAGATCCTGATATTTTATAAATGAAGTTAAGAAGAGAATCAAGTCATAACTTTCGTACATTCGTTTATAAGACGAGACGAGACAACAAAAGCTTCCATGATTGTAGGCGAGACAAGAAAGAATTGTTCTAGAGCCAAGACGAGACGAGAATTTGACAAAACCTTATGAGATGAGATTAGAAAACTTTATTTCTCGTCTCGTCTTGTCTCCTGGGACATTAAATAGAGTAAAATAACTTCGAAATGGAATTGAGAGTAATTTTGAGAAGACCATAAGAAAGCTCTACCGAATGACACCTAGAACTTTTCATTCCATTATCCTAATTCTCTTTACCCTCTCTGCTTAGTCCAAAACTTTTTAAGATTAAGAGGATACAAGAAATAGTGTATTTATTAGGTATAGTAGGTTTAGATTAGCTATGGTGCGAAGAAACTGTAATGGAAGCAAATTTTCAAGAAGAACCTCCCCACTGGTTTAGTAGCTACTGCGTATGCCTTACGTGTACGTGGTTTCGGGTTCGATTCCCGGTGTATCATTCACTTTCGTAAATCAGACATCTCCTTTATCCTAAAGGGCCTAGACATGGGACGTTAAATTTAAAAAAAAACTTCATATCATTTCAATTATCAAGAAAATTAATCAAAAATTACGTGAATTGTATTTTCTTATGTTTATATAAGTAGAACTCAAGTTGTAAATTATAAGTGACTCGAAATTGTACTAAGAAAGCAATAATAGACATGAAGTGGTAGTAATAGTAGAAATGGTGATAGTCTTCACACAGAACTATTAGTGATATCATGAAGTCTCGCGTTCTGTTTCTCTCTGCAGATGAAACTAATACTGTGTCAAAAGAAAACGAAGTTCTTTGGTCTGGCTTTCTTTTTATCACTTCAGTCATTTAGAGTTATAAACTTGCTGTAAGAAATCCGCTATATCCAGTGAAACATCTCCGGAGCAGTAGAAACTTTTAAAAGCAATATAGAGCGACTTATATATCATCTTCACTTTTATGTCTATAAAAGCACATAATATATGCCTTCATTCTCTTATGTAGGATGAAATAATAGTATACACCAAAGGGATTCATGTTTATAAAATTTATTATTGTTATTACTTTCATCAAAACTCTATATGAAATTCCGAACATTTGTATTATTTTAACTGAACAAAGGTTATTCCATATGTTTAATTTTTTATTAATTTTTTGTCTGAGCTTTTAGATAAATTTAACTTTTTTTTACCTATTACAAGTGATATGTATATAAAAAGGAATTTCGTACGTGGAGACATTTATCTTAAGAGTTTGTGTTACATAAGTAGTTTACGCTAACGATGGATAGTTCGAGCATCATATTTTAACAGCTGCCAAGCAAAATATTTTAAAATGTTAAAGACCTAGAGATTATAAACGGGTTAAATGTGAAGATATGCTTAGAATGTAAACTGGATTTGCTCTATGAATCCCATTTTCTTCTTCTTAATCAATTGTGAAATATTTAATCTCTTTTCTGAATTTGACAACATGACCAAAAAGTAATATGATTTAGAGTCGAATCAGGGACTCCTCGCTTTCATCTTTTGGTGAACGCTTTACCTATGAGTTTAAGTTTGAGTAATTAGTACTTCTTTCATATGTAATCCAAGGTGCACGTCTTAAAATCTGCTGCAATAAATAAATAAATAAATAAATAAATAATAGCAAAATCAAGAATGAACTTTTTAAATTTACTATTTATACGGAGTGTTTTTTTTTAGGATTGTTGTAGATCTGAAGAGCCTTCTAGAAGGCTAGTTAACCTCCTTTTAGGTCAGAGAGATACTATCAACATCAATTTTAACTGCATTGGCATTTTTCTATTTGTTTTCATAAACTTTAAAACTTTTAAGAAAGAATCTCTGCAGTATTTCAGAAAAAAAAGTTTGTATTTTTAACTCAGGTGAATCATCGCTGTGAGACTTTCATGTAATAGTATTGTTAAGCATGTTGTTTTTCAATTACTTTATTACAAGAAATGGAAGTAGTGGGTGTTGTTTCGAAATACCGCTTTTGACAAAAGAAAATCATAATGGAAACAATGACATTGAGCATTGTCCTTGTAGGCAGCTTTTCACGTGATGGAATTCTCAAAGAATAGTATTCTTTCATTATTTCTTTCTTCTCTTACTTCCATTTTATTAAGTTTCTTTATACTACTTACCACACGCAAATTATAGTAAAACTTCGTACTAGCGAGAAATGTTAGAAATTCAGAGAAATAACATTTTCATAGCGTACATGTTTTTAATATAAATTAAAGGTAGTGTGTGACTAATTGTATATTTTTCCTATTGTAGTTTTATCGATTTATCGTATTTCATATTAATTTTATGTTGTTGTTGCTTTCAAATTGACCCAATAATTCTAATGCATTAAAATGTTTACATATAGAAATTGATTAGTTTAAACTTTAATTGTACGTACGCTTCTAGCACCATGAACCAACACATAATCTCATTTCACTAATTTTCTAACTGTGGTTTTGGAATCACAGAATATAGATCTGACTGTAATTCAAAGTACAGAAAACACCGAAGTTCAACTTACTTAGCTTGTTCTTAAAACTCTGTCAAATTTCAAAGCTGGATTTGTCAATTTGAACAACCTCTTCTGTAATACATATATTTCTCTTTTCATAGAATATTATAAGTTTAACTGGAATACAATTTATAAGAATTAACGAATGCCCACTTTGAAACTGACTGTGGTGTTAAAGTGCCTATGGTGGGTGATTTTTAACCGAAACTAAAAGCTACCAGCCTGCAAATCGATACAAACAGTTACAATAACTCTTCAACGTAGAGTAGATACCGTATGACTTCTAGAGTCTTCATTTAAACTTTTTCACTCTACCTCTTACTAAGTTGCGATTACCTTTGATTACAACAATTATTAAACTTTATTTTAAATTTTAAACACTTTCACATACGTAACTCACTTATTTAAAGTATTATAAACAAAAGAAACATTATTATAATGTTCAATGAAAATGTTCTGAAACTTTGCACTACAAACCCCTGTGCTGTTATGCAACCATAATCACGTTAAAGAATATGTGGTTGCCTATAAGAATGTCACTTTCCTTAATTAGGCCAGCATTTTTTGAGGTTTCTCATAGCCTACAGTCAAAGATTACTACCATATCCTTAAGATATGTATATAGGACCACAGGAAAGGTATAATTTTTATAACAAAAAAGAATCATGAAAATCAATTCATTCATATGCACTCGACGTTTGTAGTCCACAAAGCCCATTTGGGGGGAGCTGGAATCAAACCAGGGACCATCTTACCAGAGATGAGCGCTCTACCACTGAGTCACTATGGCCTCTAAACGTTTCAATACGTGTAAAAGTTTTTTCATTAATTTGCACTATTTTTCATTTAATCTATGGCTTTAGTGTTAATTTTTGCAAAAATAAAAATTAAAAAGTGGCGCAAAAAATCTCTTAAAATTGTTTAAATAAAACCTAATAAACAGTAACTTTTTCGTTACAGAAAAGTAGAAAAGATTATTTTATTTCGGGTCAAAGCTTGTTCAATTTCATCCTAAACTTGATGATTTTATGTTTCTAATTTTCTGTTAAACAGACAAATCCTTTCCTTAATTAGAAACGTTATTAAAAATAGATTTATTTATCTGATGATATATTTTATGCATCAGCGAACACATTTTTATTTTCTTTTGCAATTTACACTTCCTATTAAACAGAAAGATAAGTGAAAGGGATTATGCGGGTTTCTCTTCGTAGAGATTATCGTATTCTGTTCGTACTCCAAGCTGCAGGAGAACGATTTAAAGAAATATGTTAAAATTTATTTCTGGAAGTGGATCATGATGAGTCTATCAAGTCAAAAGCAGCTTTGAGGATTAAAATATCTCATTTGTAAAATTTAATTTCGTATTTACACAAGAGGACTTTTAAAAAGTAAAATTACATTGTATCACTGGCAATTCTCTTATGATGTTATTGTTAATTTACTATCAAACGTAACACCTGGATGTGTTTGATAGTGAAATAATCCATGATTGATGGTTCTTAACTCGTATTATTAATTGTTTTACAAGTAGTATGTGAATTATTACTAGAATTATATGCATGTTTTTAACTGTGTGTGTGTCATTGTAATGAACATGTGTGTCTGTTAGAAGTAGGGCTGCGTTGGCTCAGCGGTAGCGTTCACTTGTGGTGCTTGGGAGTCCCTGGTTCGATCTCAGCTCGCGCCAAGTGGACTTTGTAGTAGACAAACACCGTGTACGTGGCTTATTTTCTCGGGGGTTCTCCCGATTCCCCCCACTTTATTCATTCAACCATTTCATAATTTTATCATCAACCCAGTTCTCCTTATGTCTAGCCAACATAATCATAAAATTGAAAGATTTAGTTTCTGGTAGAAGTACAGTATGTATGTCATCATAAGAGAAATCGAACAATAAATACAATCTACTACTTTAATAATATAGCTGTACTTTTTATTTACAGTGGCGGGTATTGTGTCCGCAATACCATATATATACCATTGTGTCCGCAAGTGTGTGTTTCGGTCAGAGTGCTATTAAGGTGCATTGGTCTTTGTGTTATTCACAATAACACACGGGGGAGAATCATCATAGCCCTTCTACAAGTAAAAGGGACAGGCTTATTTGTTTCCAAAGTGGCAACACACATAAGTAATGTTCAAAATAAATTAAGATTTTAAGGTGAAAATATCCAAGACATAGAAGTCACAAGTCCATTTGTATTATATATCATGTGAACAAATTATCTACACATATTGACAAGTAAATACTGTAATTAGCGCACAAAGTACAAGATAGTACTAACAGAAACGTTCTGATTATAATTCACTCTTGTACTATATATATATACAGAGAGAGAGAGAGATTTTTCGCTCGCTTTTTGATCATAATGTACATTTACATTTATTTGATTTTTATCAACCTCTATCAATGATTACCATATCATTCTAACTTGTACAACATTCAATTCTGCCTCAAAACAATATGTGTCAAAAACATATTTTAATTATTTCATTATTCTCGTAGCTAAATTTTGTTGGTTTATGTAAGAATTTACAACCCGCACTTTTATTTACGGTCTAGAGTAAATGAGACTTTTTTATGCATAAATTTCTCATACTAGCTTGATGATATATTCATTCCAACTCCTGATTAACTAAACTCAGTCCCCATAAGGAAAGTCTACTGTGTTTTAAAAACTAGTGTCCGGGCCCTCCCACGCGACAGCCCTGACTGAGGGTTCACTTCAATACAGTAAATATGCTTCGCCAACATTTCCATAGTCCGCAAAGACTAACAGTGTTCGCTACCAGAACTAGTTCCATGGATGATTGTAAACAACCCTTTGTTTTCATTATTATGAGGAGCTGTGAGCTGTATTTTCTCCTAAGTTTTGTTCTAAATATCAATTAGTGGTTTCCTTTTTTGCTAAAATTGGATTAAGTGAACCGAAATTCGACTTTTAAGCAAAAGGCCTAAGTAGAAAAATACCTATTTTACATGTGCAGGAAGCAAATTTAGTACTACCTCTACGCCAAGTTTGTTCAAGATCGAATGAACTCTGTAGATAGCGATTATTATTATTATTATTATTATTATTATTATTATTATTATTATTATTATTATTATTATTATTATTATTATTATTATTATTATTATTATTATTACATTAAGTTAAGAACGATAAACAAATCTTAATATTTGCTCTAAAATTGTGTGAGGAAGAGTATATGATGCTTACTGAATTTAGGACTAACGACAGTTGTGACCTATTCCCGTTCTGGCTTAGTCCAACTTTCTCCTTCGCCATTACTACTTTTACTTTAACCCATTTCAATGATTACACATTGGGTACACTGTAAAAAAAACATGTGTTATTTTTCCTTCGAACTAAATATTTTCCGAGTACCCCTGAACGACATATACTAGAGTTCCCAAAATTTGGAACACTTGAACAAAACAATGTCAATAAGCAAGTCAGATGAATATTGTGCTGATTTGACATGTAGTCCTGGATTCGATTTCCGGTGAAATATTTGTCTCGAATATAATGACAAGTAGAAATTTGGATTCCACATTAGTTCCTAATATAGGCTCAGTGCTGAAAACATATCTTCAGATTTTTTTTTTAAGTAGGGAAAGAAATTGGTATATTCTACAAAACCAAATCTTTAAAAAAAATTGAGTCATCTTGTGTCTTCGTCAATGGAATGAGCTTAAGGCCTCAATGATTACTTGTCATTCCGTGAAAACACTCTTTGCTGCAATGAAAATATCCTTTTTAATCAAGATAGTACCAATTATTGTAAAAAATCATCTAACTCTTAGCTTTTAAAGTTTAATTTGTTTCATATAACAAAAAGTTTAACAATATAATAGTTTTGTTTGTTTGTTTATTGAAGTTTAGTATTTCCTATCAGCACCGAGGTTATATGAAATGAGAATATATAGTTTAAGGTGACATCTAAATGATTACAATATATTCAATGTTCTCCCATCGAGAATCGAACCCTGGAACCCCTGTACCAGATGCGCGCTCGCTACCCACTTCAACAGTGAGGAGAGGTAACACTACAATATTGTGGTTTCCACTGGAAAGCGAATCGGTGATTAATGCTATAAACGGGCCTCACACTATAGCTTTCCAATGGCTTCACGATGCTGAATGGAACGATTGGTATGATATGTACCTTTGGCTACACAAGATCTCATAGTTCGAATACATATATGTATATTAGTTTTATAAGATAATTTTGATCTGCAATAAACATGCTGTATAATCCATAGTTCTTCTCAAACAAATTCTTATAGGAAAAAAATATTTGCTGTATTCCGCTAACATTCAAGCTTTTAGTCAAAGAATTCAAAGTTAAATTTCGTATTCATTCCTCCTTTTGGGCCTCTAACACCTAAAAGAAAAAACGAAAAAAATGAATTTACATTTCACGATTATGCCCCTTAGGTTAAAAGAGACTGAGAATAATGTAAGTAAAAGCTTATGAAAAAATTATAGAATAAGAGTGTGGGAGGAAATGAAAGAACCTTGAGAAAATCCACGGACACGATGTTGTGCACTACAAATTCATTACAAAGCAGAAATCTCTCGCACCACTACTGTAGTGAGCGTTCTTCCACTGAGCTACCGTGTTCCCTCACAAATGAATAATTGTTGTGTAAAACTTTAGATAAGTATTGTGTTGGTTAAATTATTTAATGCAGTGGTGTTGGAATTTGCAGTGCAGTAAAAAGTGGACTTAGTTTCGTTTGGTTGCCTTCTCATCATCTAAACTATGAGACAGAATATACTGTTTAAATTGAGGTCCTAACCGCTATCCGGATTTGCATTAGAGGCAAAACTTCCATCGGGAATTGAACTCGGTACTCCTCCCGTTAGCAACAAATGGGTATTGTAAAGTGAGCTATTGTCACATTTTACTATTCTCCAAATGAAGTGAAACCGATATGCATGTTTGTATGTAGTTCAGTAGTGAGAATGTACACTCATGTCCAAAATTATGGTCGCATGTCTATAAATATGTTGTTGTAGAAATATAATTTGATAACTAATTCGTCCGGTATTTCTTATAATGTTAGTATGTGTATAATCGGCAAAGACATGAATGTGAAAAATTTCATGTCAAAAGAGCAGTAAATAAGAACAATAAAACGAAAATAAAACTTTCTTGTACATTTAGCAACATTTTGTTTTACTCATTCTAATTTTCGTATTTATAATTCTTTTCCTATGAAATTTATCACAAATATACATTTCCCGACTATACACATAGTAATCAGTATTAAAAGTACCCTGCAAAATCATTATTAAATTATATTCTTACAAGAAGATAGTTATAGATATGCGACAATCATTTTGGACATGGCTATACATAGACAGCACATTACTTGTTATTACCCATTTCTCAGAAATAATTGAATCAATAGGTTAATTTACGTAGATTATATCAGTTGATATTCATATTACATGCGTATGTTTCTATGTAAACACATTTTAGAAACTGCTTTTCCTTTTCTTAGTATCCATTATAAAACAGATAGGCCTATACTGTATATATGAACGCCATGTTGAAAATTATCTTCTCAAATCCTCATCAAGGTAGTAATGTATCTTGACTTTAAGTAACTGTTCATTTACATCACGATGCATGATCAATACGTAGATTTTTTTTTTAACTTCTGCAAAGATTGAAATAAATTTCCTGCACTGAAAAACAGTTCCCCCTAATTGGCTACACAAGGCCTCATTGTTTGTTTGAAATTAAATTGGCTAATTTGTTTGAAATTAAATTTTTGTAAATTTGAATGGTAATTACTAGAGATCAGCTGTTTACGAAAAATTACGTGGATGAAAGAATACCTCACTAAAAATGCATAAACTAATCACGAAACAAAGTTGTGGTCATATTATCATGGTTATCACATATTTTTCTTCCATTTCAGTATCTATTTTCTCATATATGTGACAATAATCTCTAACCAGGAAGAAATATGCGGAAACAACATATTAACTTTACTCACATAATGAAAGATAAATTTCGAAATTCCTTCTTCACGTATCATACTGTAGATTTTTTATTTTTACTAAGGTAGAAGACAATCATAAATTTAAATTCGTAAGTTTTGCTGTAAAATGCTGCGCTGTATGTAATAAGGAACAACAAAACAGAAATGGCATACAAAATGCTGGACGTCGCGTCTCTTGAGAATTGTAAATTTTATATAGTCTTCCGTTTCTGAAAAAAGAAAAAAAAGAAAAGAAAAGAATGAATGAATGAATGAGTTATTCCTGCTCATTACTGCTGAAGCTTCTAAAGTATATAAGTAATAAATCTGACTTTACAAATGAACTAATACTTTTTCCATTACTTTCTCTCCCCCTGAAATCAGAACAACCAACTTTACACGAGAAAATAAGTCAAACTATCACTTACAATTATTCACTTGTACATTGGCATACGACAAACTGAAAAATGAAAAAAAAAAAAAAGTTTCGCCATTTTTCGTTTGGTGGATTTTGTGTGGGTTGAATACGGAGTCAATTTTATCCTCACTTCAGGGCCAGCAACTTGCTTATTTGCTGAATCCAGAAAAGCGGGAACGTGTAGGAGCAACTTGAAGATGCTACGTTACAAGAGGGCGGAGGGGGGTTGGGATAAAAAAAAAGGGTAACATTTTTGTCGTCACGGTAGAGATAGAACTATAAAAAGGGAGGCGCGGCAGACTTCAAATCCACGTTTTGGGAAGCTTCGGCAGCGATATCAACAACTTCAACAGAACATCAACAGAAGTCACATATCTCATCAGTAAGGTAAGATACTTAGAACTTTATCACTAACGGTATTTCAATAGTGCTGTTCAAATAATTAACAGCGTGAGTAAAAGAAGTAACAAATGTATTGTTAGCGCGGTATAAACAGTGCATAAGCATTCTTTTCCATTTAATTCTATGTAGGCATGCCTGTTACGCAAAGCATCTACATCCTCATAATCAAATTAATAGAATATTTTTATTGGAATTTCTGAAATTGTAATTTATAATGTTAAAGAGGCCTCTTGAACTCCCTAGTGGCTAAGTGGTTATCGTAAGCGCCTTTGCGTGGGAGTCCCGGGTTCGATTCCCGGAGGGAGTTCATGTGGTTCGAATTCCACGTTAAGCTGTAGGTTCACACCTCGTATAGCCTCGCTGCTAAACTAAACTAAAATCAAATCAAACCAAGAAACCTCTCTGTACACTGAGAAAAACAAAAACAGTTCATCCATCTACATTATAAAAAAAAGAGTTCTAACCCGTTTAAGTATGTAATACTCTTGGTATTAACCTCCAGTCTCTTAATTTTTTGAGCCAAAATTTCAATACATATCAATTACAGTAATGTGCTTCTGTGAAGGCAAATAGTTAATGTGTATGCGTTAAGTAAGTGAGGTCCTGGTTTTGATTCCTGGTAACCACACGTAGTTTTTGGGGTTGATCCAGCATCGTCAGGAAATTGCGGAGTGAGTAACTGCTTTAAGTTTAATTCACGTAGGGAAGGCTTCTGAGGGAAGTCACATCGTTAAAAAAAAACTTTAATTGCTTTAAAGTAAAGGAACAAAACTTACCTAATGAACTAATGAACTTACCTAATGAATGTCTTGTGTGTATGAGTTAGTACGTCAGTACGTTTGAAGTTATAAAATATGAATATTTATTTTAGACATTAAAAACCTACGTTTCAATGCTATAATACGTCAGTTGAATAGTACTAGAGTTGAGTTGAGTTGATTTTGGGTTTAACTTCCCCTTCAGCAGAGAGGCTATATGAGACGGGACCTACTGATTAACGTGGAATTCGAACCACATGAGCTACCACCGGGAATTGAACCCGGGTCTTCCACGTCATAGGCGTGTACGCTAACCGCTTAGCCACGAAGGAACACTTGAATAGTACTAGAGTAGCTATACTGGAAAAAAGTAAAAATGTTACATGTATCTCATGAAGAAGAATGGTTTATATACTGTGATATCTTCTCAATATTGAAACCGAAAATGGTAGATTTTAAGCACTTTTGGCTTTTACTGGATAGTTAAGTATGGAGATGAAATGTATTTTTGTGTGTATTTTTGGGACTCTAAATCGATTGTTGGAAACCGCTTGTCGCTATCGATTATATATCGATTTTTGCTCTTGTAGTGTTCAAGTTAAAAGCCGGAAATCGTTGATTTCTGGTATTTCCAGTGAGTTTGTTACCTGCATCAACGTACTCGATTTCTAAATTTTAACCCTCTACATCAGCGTTTCCCAACCGGTGTGCCGCGGCACACTGGTGTGCCGCGAGTGGGCCGCTGGTGTGCCGCGAGGAAATTGAAACAAAATTATTAATTCTATAGTAATCAAATTACAAGACATAGGGAAAAATGTATATTTGTATTTCACATTACTATGAATCTCTACTATGAATTTACAATTTTAAGTTTCATGCTGACTTACTTTTCTGTACATTTTTAATGTTGAGAAGAGTATTTGTTATCATTGTTATGACCATCATTGCTTCTTTATTGTTGCAGATAATTTCATAACTTGAAATTTTAAAATATCATTCAATCCTTTCGACAAAGCAAACGTGCATACAAATTACCTACATTTGTGTTTTAAAAGTAAAAGAGATTTGTTTGTTCGTTCATTATTTAGTGATCTTCCTTCTTTGTGAAAGGTAGAATACGTTTTCGAAAAAGGAATTGTATTTTTAGAAACCTGAGTCCTATGTTTCATTGCAATTGTTGTCAAGTTTTAAATTAGAGTGGAAAATATGCATAATGATTTATCACGGGGAAAAACCAGTGATCGAGCTTTCTTCTCTGTGAGGAGATCAGTAATCACAGAGAAAAAATACCACTGTATTTTATATTTACAAATAATAATAATAATAATAATAATAATAATAATATCTATATGAGTGTGCCACAAGAATTCAAGTTACACCTGTAGTGTGCCGCAAGTTGAAAAAGGTTGGGAAACGCTGCTCTACATCTTGACCAACATTGATGGTGATCGATCAAGTAGTTCTTGAAGTTTGAGCCTTCCAGACGGTCGGGCACACAGACAAATAGGGTGAATGTATGAAATAGTTTCGGTGAACCAAGTTCCTTTAAAAGTACAAAGATGAAGCATAACCTAATTGATCTAATTGAGTTTTACAAAATTATATGCGCGAGAGTAAATCCTCATGAATCATTTTCAAGAAAATCAATTAAAAGAGTATTTTTATGGCGTTAAAAATATATCATTGGTGGCGTAGAACAACTGGCTCAGTAACTCGTCACCTGCTAAAGTGAAACTGATACTAAATCATAACCCATCAAGCTTTTCATTATAATAATTACAGAAAATTAGCAAGGGAAACAGTCATGAGCACCCGAAGGTGGGGGCAGGGTGGGACCCGGTGCCCCTGGCTTACAAAAATGTATACGTAATATAGCAAACCAGAAATATCAGACTTAATATAGCAACCATCGAGATGCTCCCCCTGGAAAATTTTCTTCAATCGCCCCTGGGAATAGTATACACTTTGATTAATGAGATATAATTATGAACTTATGAATACATTTATTATGAACTCTTTAACTTTATATATATTTTAATTTAATATTTTCAGGAGTTGTACTGCGAATTTCTTATGACAGTGGCATATTGGAATTTTGGGGAAACTTCGTAGTGGTAACTAGAGCTGAATCAAGTATCAATTGAACTATGTTAGCTGCGTTAGAATACCGTTAGACAAATGTGCGCACTTTGGATTAACTTCACTCAAACTCACGTTCATGACATAACATTTCATGGCCATTTCGACTTCACGCTCACTCGACCTCACGCTCACAATATCTTTTCGACATCACGCTCAGAGCTCCCTTTCAACATCACGCTCACTCGACCTCACACTCATAACATAATTTGGAACTCGCGCTTACTCGACCTTACACTCATAACATGATTTGTCAAACGCATTCCAGTGAGTGTGAGTTCCGGATTCTGAGCGTCGATCACATTCGTTCGGGCACCACTGCTGTTGGATCGCAGGCTGAAGCGTTCTGAGAATTAAGGCGCCATACACCCGCCTCATACGCCCCATAGCAAAATATCCTAGAGAAAGATGGTAATGTGGGGTAGGTTTTTTCTTTATGATCGTAAATCAACTCCAATGAAAAGTAATAGTATAAATTGTTCACGTAAATGTCAGCCTCAACTTCCTAAATACTAGTTTCTTATTATTTACAATAGTAACCAGATTCTTTTTGGTTGGGGTTGGTACAAAGAAGTGCATTTAGTTTTACATTCCGAAACTACATTCGACTTCTAAACTACAAGACTACAATATTCAAACCAGAAGTCATAGACCTATTATTTCTGGTTTCAATAGGGGGATAAAAGAGGCTTGGAAATATTGTATATTCTTCAGATGTTGAATCCATATACCGTAACGAAAAAAAAAAAAAACATTTTTTCGCTCATACGTTTTTTGCTCTATGAGGGATCAATGTTGAAACCGGAAATAGTTAAATATACTACTTTCGGTTTCAATTTAGGCAAAGGATGGAGGTGGAAATCAACTTTGGGCATACGAAAGCCATATTAAAAAATCCGTTCTTGTCTATTAATCTCTTTTTTCCTGGTACTTGTCAACAAACCCAGTAGCGTAACTACAATGGAGTGAGTAGAGCAGTTGCTTCAGGGCGCACAGTTAGGGATGCACGCGAAACGCGAGACTGAAAATTTTATGTGAGATGCGAGACGAGACTAAACCACGCGAGACGAGACGCTAGACGCTTCTCGCAGTCTCGCAACATTTATGAATTACATTTAATTGTATATTTAATGATTTTACATTTATTGAGTTTTCTAAGTTGAGCGTTAATGCCTCCAGGAACAAAAAAGTGATTGGGGCAATAGACATTTTATGAGATTTATTATTATTCAAGGTTGATTTTCAGAATTAAAGCCTTCTTTAGTTTCTAAAAAAGAAAAGCTTTGTAAATTGAAAATTTATTACAGCATCGATTTAGGACTTTATTTTGCAACACAAACACATACACGAATACATGAACTTCTGTTTATGAACTGAAAAGCGAATAAGACTCTCTATTGCTGCGAAATGTGATATTTCTGTTGTTTCTGTCTTTTTCACATTACTACTAGCGATTAATGTTGGGGGATAACGGGGAAATTCCCTCTCGTCAAAGTTTATCCCCGGCCCTTCTCGCAGAAATAACATGATATTTTTACATGGAATAAGTATTTTCTTTCTATATATTTATCAAAAACATCCTCCTCTAGTTCGGAAGTTTAATTCAAACACTTGTTTGGTAGGATGGCCCTATAGGTTTGGTGGGAGATGGTAGGAATGGCTCTATATCTGTGAGTAATTTTATTTTCTAGATCTGGCAACAATATATAAGTTGAAAGCGAAAGTTGATGAAATGCGATAATGCAACATTGCTACAAGCGCGAACGAACCGAAATAATTGGGTCGTATTGTGTTGTGAAGAGTTCTTTTGTTGTCTACAAGCGCTTTCGGTGGTATAAAATCATCTTTATAATGGAAAATCACCCTTCAAGGAAACGACCAAAACGTGTAAATGTAGATAGTGGCGACGATATTCTAGAAGAGCCAAATATTGCTGGAGACCTCTAACGAGGGAACCTATCCAATTGTAACTCTGACTTCGAGTCGAGACTATGGCCGTTGGATATCTTGTCCCAAAAGAGCATAACACGAAAAGGGATACATCCTCGATCTCAACCGTTGCGGGGATACAAGCGTGAAAATTTAGAAATTGAGCTCCATACTATACATTACAAAGTCGGATTCCGATTCAGATTTTTCGGAAACGGTCGGGTAAGAAACTCAGCGAATACATATCAAATTTGTGTGGGGAGCCCAGCACCTTTTGAATGAAAACAATGTGTCTCCGGGGCACTTGCAGGGTCCCAGGCGGGGTCCAACTCAAAATTTGCAAATGGAACCAGGGGTCAAGTAGCATATTGTATGAAAGCTATTGTTAAATAAAATAGATAGAACAAATCTCAATTCTCTACGATAACCCTGTGCAAACGGACAACTGGTCAAAATGTCAATACAAAAAATGAAATGAAATGAAACCTTTGAGCTTTACGTCCCACGATTATGCCGGTTAGGCTAAGGAAGACGGTGATGATGAGTAATGAATGAAATGGTGGAATGAAGGAAGTGGGAGGAAACGGGAGAACCCCGACGAAACCCACGCACACGGTGTTTGTCCACCACAAAGTTCACTTGGCGGGGGCTAGGATCGAACCCAGGACCCCAAGCACTAAAGGTGAACGCTCTTCCACCGAATCACCACAGCCCCCAAAATGTCAATCAGAAAATCTATGGCCACGCTTCTAAATCCGTTAAGTTGTGACAATAACATAAAAACACGTTTAAAAGTGCAAGGTATTGAAGTAAAGCAAATTGCTGCAGAGTTTCTCTCCCAAAAGCAACCTCCGAT
Source organism: Thermobia domestica (assembly GCF_964235325.1). Lineage (NCBI taxonomy): Eukaryota > Metazoa > Arthropoda > Insecta > Zygentoma > Lepismatidae > Thermobia > Thermobia domestica. The sequence goes on from NC_137454.1 coordinate 160,133,275, forward strand.
ATATTTTATTTCTGCACCATTATTCCAGTTTTCTCCAACCCCACTCCTCTCCAAGTTGCCTCACGGTTTCAACGTCACTTCTTTTCGTCTTTACCATCATGTTTCTTGTTCAGCAAGTCCCCTGATAGAAATTTCACAGTGCAATCTGTGAATTTGCGGTCCCGATGAGCGAAGCATATACCGTTGCCTTTTAACCTTCTCACCCTCCACGACGGTTGCGATTGACAATCTATCTTTTCTCTTCTAGGACACGAAATCCAATGGTCCATTGGTAATTCGAAGTCACACTTATACTTGGATAAGGTCCGTTGTGCGACTCTGTGAGAGATTCTGCAGCAATTTGCTTTACTTCAATACCTTACCTTACTTTTGCTTTACCTTGCACTTTTAAAAGTGTTTTTCTCTTTTGTTATTGTCGCAACTTAACAGATTTAGAAGCGGGCTATAGATTTTCTAATGTAGGTTGTATTGACATTTTGATCAGTTGCCTGTTTGCACAGGTTATCGTAGAGAATTGAGACTTGTTCTATCTTCTTTTATTTAACAATAGCTTTCATACAGTATGCTACTTGAACCCCGGTTCCATTTGCAAATTTTGAGTTGGACCCCGCGAGTGCCCCGGGGACACACATTTTTCATTCAAAAGGTGCTGTTCTCCCCACACAAATTTGATATGTATTCACTGAGTTTCCTTACCCGACTGTTTCCGAAAAATCTGACCTGGAATCTGACTTTGTAATGTACAGTATGGAGCTCAATTTCTAACTTTTCACGCTTGTATCTCCGCAACGGTTGCGATCGAGGATGTATCCCTTTTCGTGTTATGCTCTTTAGGGACAAGGTATCCAACGGCCATAGTTTCGACTCGAAGTCAGAGTTACAATTGGATAGGTTCCCTCGTAAGCTGGAAAACAATGTTGGATCCAGCAACAATTTATGCTGGTTTTGCTGTAAATTATGCTATTAATTTGACGAAAATTAATGGTCCAGCAATCAAATTCCAGCACAACTTTTCTTTTAAATTGGAGCGGAGGGGACACAAATTCGGGTACCATGTTGAACTCTAGGTTCCGTCTCCTTAGGATGTTATGAACATTCATCCCATGGAAAGCAATGGCAAACCACCATGGATTCACCTTGCCAAGGGACTTTTAGGTCAAATACCTGCCTTCGGACAGAATATCACATCATTCATTAACAGCCATAGAATAACATATTGCAAAATTTTGACCCAGAATATATGCGAGACCATGCGAGAAAGTCTCGCGCGAGACGCGAGATGAGACTCAAAATTTTATGCGAGACGAGACTTTCTCGCATGGTCTCGCATATATTCTGGGTCAAAATTTTGCAATGTGTTATTCTATGGCTGTTAATGAATGAAGACGTGATATTCTGTCCGAAGGCAGGTATTTGACCTAAAAGTCCCTTGGCAAGGTGAATCCATGGTGGTTTGCCATTGCTTTCCATGGGATGAATGTTCATAACATCCTAAGGAGACGGAACCTAGAGTTCAACATGGTACCCGAATTTGTCCCCCCTCCGCTCCAATTTAAAAGAAAAGTTGTGCTGGAATTTGATTGCGAGACGAGACGAGACGCGAGACGAGAAGAGACAAACATTTGAGGCTGCGAGACGAGACGAGACTTTTCCATTTCTCGTCTTGTCTCGTCTCGCGTGCATCCCTACGCATAGTAAAAGGCGCTAAAGGGAGAAAAAAGAATACGGAAAACTATTCCTTGTGCAAAGAGCATTTGAAAACATTTCAAAAGGTGTGCAATGACTAATAGCAGTTAATTGGCAACAGTCAGAACCGGGGGCGGATCCAGGAATTTTTGAGGGGGGCGCAGGTCTGAAAAGTAAGCTTGAGATATTTTTCGATATTTGATTCGCTAACTAAAAATGTAGACTGCAATGCTTCATAATACGTATTTATCGCCTCCCTTCTGGAGCGACATTGAGGAAAGCCATGTTGTTCAACTCGAGAGAATCCAGGATTACTATGAACTGGAAACGCATACATAAACTGCAATGAGTGGAGAACGCACTCAAAATTTTCCTTTTGAGAGAAATTTTGAAACTGTTTTTTCCACAGCCTTTGAACAAGCGCTTCATTAGGAACTAATTTATATATTTTACTCCTTGTGGAGGGGCGCGCGAGCCCCGCGCCCCCTTTCTGGATCCCGGGCGATACCCGGACAATGTTTGTCTAGTTAGCTGCCTAGTGAAAGTTTTGCATAATGAGTCATTGCAATCAGTGTGCTGTGCCCCCTCTCGGGTTCCACCCCCACCCGGGAATAAAACGAAAGTTGGGCCTGTTTGAAACTTAGTTGACACTTATAAAACTGTCCTGTACTCCCGACTTAGATAAAGAGTAATAAGCAATGATATTAATCTACCTGTAAAGTATAAAAGTAGCAGTTTAGATTAAGTACAGTAAACCATTTTTAATTTAATTTCCTATGAACATAATTCATATTAAGTATGTAGTGATAACTTAGGAAAAAGATAAGTAAAAACTTTAGGTTTCTTAATAAAAACAACTTTGTATATCGTTGTATTATGTATGCATGGGACAGGGGGCGGGTATGAGTAAATCGATGATCGATCGATCCAGGGAGCAGAAAAACTAGTTACGCCACTGAACAAATCCATGAGACTTTCTAAACTTATACATAACATAGATTGGAAGTTTAAAATCAGGGATTGTATAAAATCGATTCTCAAACAGTATGACGTAACAGATATATGAGAGAAGCTAAAATTAATGTATAGAATACAAGTAATTAAATCGAGAGCAGCGAACTTCTACCATTCGACTCAACCAACATTTATGTGTTTCGTCTGTTTGTTCCATGACAACTCACTTATATTTTACCTAATTTAAAAGAAGTTTAGTATATGTCTGCTTCCCATCTTAAATTCATCAACAATTACAGATAAAAAAAACTTTAAAATAATATAACCGACCTGAAGAAAAGCGCTAAACAGCAGAAAATAATAAAAACGATAAAAAAATAGAAAATAATAATAAAGCGATTAGAAGCAAAATATAATTCATTAGTTTATAAAAAAAATTAAAGTCGTGCCAAACCGAATAAATTAATGCTTAATATAAAAATTTTTAATGGAAATTTTATGTTAATAGTTTCTTTGATTTGGCACGACTTAAAAAAATTATGGATAATAGTAAGGAATTATTTTCCGCTTTCAAGCACTCTATTATTATTATTATTATTATTATTATTATTATTATTATTATTATTATTATTATTATTATTATTATTATTATTATTATTATTATTATTATTATCTACTTTAGCGCTTTTGTTACATTATTTTTTGTGTTGTTTTTCACTAGATGATGGAGTTGTTTTTTTGGAAAATTGATAGATGAAATATTAACCAAATCGTTGAGCAGTTTTGAGAAAATAGCATTTTTTCATTTTACCCTGAAGTAAATTACCCTTATTTTTATGGGTAGGAAGAATATTCAAAATCTCTTCTTAGAGGATCACATTAAAACCTTAAGTTTAAAATTTGGTTTCGATACCTTGAACAATATGGCTTCTAGACGTATGTACATCAAAACGAACAGACGGACAGATATTGAAAAATAACTTTTTTTGGTATGTTGAGGCTATAAACGTGAAAGGCTATAAATCCGTTGAAATCTCGAATTCAATTTCTTTTCACGACCACTATACTTTCTTCTCTCCTTTCGTCACTCGAATGTAAAAATGGTAATTCCAACCATTTTGGCAAGCAACCCAAAATACTCTAGAAACATACGAATCTCCGTAACCTACAGGATAATTTGAATTTAAGTTATACAAATTCACTCTTTTCTATCTTTCAAACAAACAAATAATTATAATTAATAATTAAGGAATTATCATTATTTTCAAATATTTTATACTTAAAATCTTCTCTTTTGAATAGCTTATTTGACTAGTGAAGCCGGCATGAAAATATATTGATATAATAGCAAACATACATACACATACACACACACACACACACACATATATATATATATATATATATATATATATATATATATATATATATATATATATATATATATATATATATATATATATATATATATATATATAAAACAAACTCATTACATCCATTTCTCCGTCAATTAAGAAGAAGGTAACACCCACCCTACATTGCAATTTTTTTTGTTTAGTTTTCAGTCGGTTCTACAATGCGTAGTATCAATAATAGTATATCATCTTCATTCTATTATTTCCATTGATAAGTGGAAGATCTATTATTTCCATGTTTGACATAATCACAACTTTAATGATTGTAATATGGAAAATAATATTTTATGAATTTTAACACTGCAGTGGTCGCGCGTTCTACTATTGTAGAACAGGTGTTTTATTTTTAGAATCCTGAGCAATTGGCAACACGCTCGACCTTAAGCGGTTATGTACCTTTCTCCGAAAGCCTTTTGTACATTCGAGTCAATTTTCAGTGCTTGTTCTAGCACCTGCTCAGATTTGTTCCATGATTTCATAAGTGTTCTACTATTGTAGATCGCGCGACTATTGGCGTACAAGTTTGTTTCGTATTAGCGATTTAATTGGTTTTACATTTTCACGTTATTTTTGTGGAATACGTGTTTGTAATATATGAAATGTCAGTGTATGACAGAGAACAAGTGCGTCTTTAGTTAGTAGAGGCAGAAAGTGACTGTGAAAGTGAATTTGATTGAAGGCATGTAGGAGCTCGAGGAAGATTTTGATGAAGAAAAAGTTGAGTGCAGTGATACCGAAGATGAACGAGCAATATACAGGAAGAAAAAGAATAAGAAAACATACCAGTACAAGCCAGTATTGAAGTCATGGATCTTGCTGCACCACCTTCTCTCGATACTGGTGCGTTTTATATCGGTAGAGAGAAGAACATAGAACCTTCTCGCTGGTATGTAGATCACATAATGCCAAGAAACCCACGAACTCGCAATTTCAATATAATACCAGCTTTTCATAGGCTTGGCCCACAAGGAATCTTTTTTATGCCTAATTGATGATGAATTGAGGAAAAACGTAGCTGGTGTTAATGCTATATTTAGAGCAAATAAGAATAATGATAGTGTCAGACGAAAGAATTTCCCCCATGATCTAGGTTTTGATCTAGGTTTATAAAACCAGCAATAAGCCAACGTTTAGCCGTGGAATCCTTGCCAAACGAGCTTCGACGTAGAGGAGGACTTCTGATTGGCTTCAATGAAGGTGTTCCATTACCACAAGACGGAGATTCTGGGTTTAGAAAATGCGTCCTTTTTTTACCATTCTCGCAACAAGTAAGAACTTTTGGAAAATGTCAGAGATTTGTGTGCCCACACCAGCAGAAAATCGTGTGTGACGATTGCTTGGAATAGGCAGTCAGTCAAAAAGAGTACATCATATTCTACCTGTACGATGTATAATAAAAAAGATTTATGCTGTTATATAAACACATACCGAAACACTTGCTCGATTTTCAGTTCAACATTGTCATATATTAAATACGATATACCAAATGTTTATTTCTGCCAATGTTCTTGCATTAATCAAGCAAAATAATTTTAGATTATTTTAAAACGTGTATAATACTATAACTAACATATCCAAGACCGAATATCGCTAAAAATCATATCGCTATAGAAAAATACTGATGTTCTACAATAGTAGAACGCGCGACCACTCACGTAAAGGTGGAGGGCGCGACCAACGCAGTGTTAATATTTCAACGCAAACTATCATAAATGAAAATCTCATTTTCCGCTCTTACGAACTAGAATGCAGTAACACTTAATAATTAATATAGTCTATCTCTATATAAAGAAACGTAAAAATAAAGAGCTTTGATAAAATTTCATGTCCAAAAGACAATAATTATCCTCTTATTTTAATAGTTCTCGTCAAATTTCAACAATGCCAGTACAGTAGCATGGGAGCAAATTTGGCGATAATGTCATGAAGAGAGAATTATAATTGCACATATTTAGGAAAGTCAACGCGATTCGTTATACATAATTCTGCCCATATTTTAATTAAATAATGAAAGTTGCCAATATTATGTTAAATTAAAAACCATACGGCAGGAGAAATTATAATGTAAATATCATTTTAACTTTGTTGTTCAATTTGTCAGATTGTAATTGCCTTACTTAAGTTTACTTTTTATGAAATTATTACTATAATATGTTGTTAATTCAATGGTGCCCGCAAACTTCCTCGTGGGTATATGATTATTATATGAGAGGCATGTTTAAAGTTTTTTTTTTTTTTAGATATTCTTTGAAACTCGATTTGTTTTTGAAATTTTTTTTTTACAATTTCTCAAAATAGTACCCATAAGCATGAATACAGTTTTGCATTCTTTTAAACCTCTAGGCAAATATTTTTAAAAATTCGTTTTATTGGAATATCAGAAATTTCATTATTACTCTGCGATAGTCTCTTCACTTGTTTAGAAAGCGGCGTCCTCGAAGCTTTTTATTTAGTTTTTGGAAGGAGGCAAACTCATACAGAGCTAAATGTGGAGAATAAGCAGGATACTGTAGAATACGGACTCCGCATTTCTGTAGAAATTTTAAAGTTTTCGCTGTTATGTTTGACCGTGCATTGTTGTGATTAAAATGAAAGTGGAACAGTTGAGACTTCCGATGGGCAGATCTACAAGCTTCAAAGACACTCGAAAGTCAATAAGTAAATTACTACTCTGCTATTATCTAACTGTATACTTGCTATATGGCCGGTCTTAGAGAAAAAAAGATGCCACTATAACTTTACCCGGGCTCCGTGTTCGTTTAACTTTCGAAGATTGAGTTTCATTTTGAAAACACATACTGTCGACTGCTGCTTTGTCGATAGCTGTAGATACATGTTTCATCACCTGTGGTGATATTATAAACGTCTGTACTTTAAGGTTCTCCAAAAAACAATTTATCTTGCAGAGAGCAATTTTAATAGTGAGGATTTTTGAAAAGAAAACGTTCATTTGTCGAGTCTGTATTAACGATTCCGCAATCTTCTTTTTTTCAATTCCTATGCTAGATATTTGATGAATAAAACGGAAGTTTCTAATTTGGGTTTAACTACCGATTACAGTTTATTTTTATAGTCCTGTGTCTTAATATTACAAAAATAATCTTAAATGGTTCTAATAAATCCCGACAAACATGTGGATTTGCGTTTTACGTTTGACAGTGTATTAACGAAATGAAACGGTTCATCAAATATACGCGTAATATGCTTTTGTTGAAGTAGTAATAAGGTTGACGAATAACACTTTTATACGTCAGTACCAAATCGATTACATAAATTAACTCTGATTAATATCAACTTGATTCTGATTAAATGTAAAAACGTAGCGTTTGTTTATTTTTCATTTTCCAAAGCTCCAATGTGAAATATCTTAGAAACCCGAGTTGTCTAATGAATCTTGAGTAGAGGTGTTACATCTCTCCCCATAAACACATTCTTTAGGTTCACTTCTTATTGTAGTGTATTAACAACATTTTCTTTAAATTTAAAGAAATGAAGTCTGTAGTTCTACATCCCACGATTACGTTCTGGTGGCTAAAGAATGATCAGTTAAAGTTAATAATTATGAAATACTTGGTGGAATGAGAATGTGCAAGGAAAGGGAGTAATCCCGGAAAACCTATGGACACAATGTTATCCATATGTCCTGAGATCAAACAAGGAATCCCTTGCGGTTTATTTCCCAACTTTCCCTAGGGTCCATTCCCCTCATCGTCTATGATTTAACCCTCCCTCATGATTCTCCTGACATCTTCCACCATCAAAAATAATAATACTTTTAAAATTACTCAATGGTACTGACTCCGAATGTATAGTAGGGTCTTAAGTTTTTGTTTTTTTTATATTCTTAAATTATTTTTTATACAGAGTTTTAGTTAGTAACGTTTTAAATCTTCCAATTATTTTCTCCACTTCTAATATTTCAGCATAACTATGCAGCGTGAAACTCAATAAAATAAATATTAATACATTAATGAACAATGTAATGATTTTATATCATGGAAACCCTGAAAAAATAGAAAAGTTTATCTATTCAACTTAGTGTCCCTCTGCTTGATAAAGAGTTATGTTTGGGAATGTTTAAGCGCTCTGAGAGTAGAGATAGATAGGCATGTATTAAATAATAATCAAAAATGTTTTCAACAAACAGGAAAGTTTATATTACCTCCTATGAAATTAAGTAAAAAAAAAAAAATAATAATAATAATAAAGTACAAGTAATAACAGGAGTCTGTTGAAATACCTTAACTGAAAAAAAAACAATCATAGTCTTAAGTGTCTGTTGTTTACATCGATTCATCTTTCCAGAATCTTCAGAACTGAAAATTGTACTTCTTCGTCTGACTTGTTAGTGTAATGTCCAATAAGACGTCTTCAAAACGTTGTTCCTATATTACTACGCTTGGTTATTGCTTAAACTTACTCAATCATCGATAAGTAATGCATAACAAATACAGTGTATAACAAATTACGGTTACCCTATCCAAAAATATTGTCTCTTTTTTCTTTTATGGTCTAATAGCACCATCTCTTTTCCAGTTAACAGAAGCTCAGAGAGTTATATATGTATATATAATCTCTAGTTTGTATTCATCTAAGAATGTGAAAGAAAAAGCTTAAATGTCCAAATTTATATTTATGTCATGAATCAAACAAAAAGTGAACTAGACGCTTTATCTTCATTTATTTCTTAATAATTATGTTTGTTTTCCATTTTTCATAATAAATGGATAAAAATTAGGTTAGGTATTCTGTTTTACATACGTTTAGATGAATGTCAAATAACCTAGAAGAATATGTACTTAAAAAACTATTGAAATCTTAAGAGTCCCTATCACTGCGAAATTAAAATACCGCTAATTTTACAGTAATTAGGTGATATCTTCAAATAGATAAACGATAATCGAAAAGTGGATCAAGACCTCTCTAGACGACGTTATTTTGCATGAGGTAGCGTTATCACGAGTCATCGAGTATCTTTGCGTTTGCAGTTATTTAGAAACGCGAAAATAAATGCCGATTTTCTAAATGGCTGGAAATCGAAAGCAGATAAGTGAGTCTTGATAACAGTATCTCACGCAAAATAATATTGTCTAGGGAGGTCTTGTTCCACTTTTCGATTATCTTTTTTTCTATTTGAAGATATCACATAATTACTGTAAAATTAGCGGTATTTTAATTTCGCAGTGATGAGGCCTCTTACTTAGCCTATTGCGGCAACATTTTCTTTTTCATGTACTAGGTGAAATTTGATTCATCTGTTGATCCAAGAAAAGATATTCTAATTCCACTAACATTCACTTTTATACTTTCTGAGTATCAATCTATTCTTCCCTTGTAAATTAATGAATAGCAAGGAGTAAAAATAGTATCTGTGCTCAATATATGCATAGTTTATGAGCTAGATTGTCTCCAAATCAACCAAGTACTAAATATTTTATGAGAAATCCAAAGAAGCAAAAAATGAAATGCAATGAAATCCTTAAGTTGTAAATCCCACGGTTATGCCGGCTAGGCTAAATGAATGAAATGGTGGAGTGAAGAAAGTGGAAGGAAACGGGAGAACCACGAGAAAACCACGCACAGGGTGTTTGTCCGCCACAAAGCTCAGTTGACACGAGCTGGGATCGAACCAAAGACCCCATGCACCCAACGTTAACGCTCTACCACTGAGCCACCGCGGCCCACCTTAAGAAACACCACCTCTACAATATTAGAGTAGAGGTTAGTGGTCGGTAAGTCATATATCTTCAAACCGGACAGCTCGTGTTCGGTGGGATGGGATATTTTTCTCGTTTTACCTGCGACTGATAGGTCTCTCTAAAGTGAGTAATCTTGGGAGTTTACGTGATCGGAGCGTCGTACTGATCATCAAATGCTGAAGTTACAGCAGTATGAAGCTTTAGCTCTCCCCCTTCCCAAGTCGTTGGGCTATCCCAAATGGATGAGAGACTCTGTCATTTACTTTACTCCTATAATATTAAAATGATGTATTCAGTATTACTTTAATTTCTTTTACATGTGCTCTCAAGTTGCATCGAAGAACACATGATGAAGTTAAGCAAGAACAGTAAGAGTTTAGGAGAGGTAAAGGCAGTAGATCCAGTTGGCTTCATACGAATAATCGGCGAAGATTTGTAGAAAAATAGAAAAAAAGTGTTTATTGTATTTACTGATCTAGAAAAGACTTCTAACAAAGTTGACTGGGAGTTGTTGATGCGAATTCTAAAGAAGGTTGGGTTATTATGTAAGGATCTAAGATTCATAACATAGTTATATATGAAGCAAGAAGTAAAGGATACTGGAAGAAATGACAGCGGGGAATGAAAATGAAAGGGGAGTTTGGCAGATATGTTGCGTGTTGTTATTGGTGAGTGTACAGGCACAGAAATAATTTTAAAATAGTGTTAGGACACTTAACACATTTATAAGTCATTTCTGTCCGTATAGTCATTTTATACTGATGCGCACGAGTCGAATGCGCATTGAACACGTCAGAAATTGAGGTACATTTTGAACACTCTTAGGATAGTTGACGTTAACCACTATTGCGCATAGACATTTTTTTGTTCACTAATAGAACACTTTAGAACATATTTAAGCATGTTAAATAATGATATGTTAAAATATGTTAAATAAAGTCGTTTCTTTAAAAATATCCGAACACTGATTTATTTTCAGCGATGTATTCCATGACTCGGAAATTAAAAATAAACACAGAAAGGTGTTTTATATGCATATTAAGCAGTCCCACGTTCACCATTATGCTAAATTTGATGAAGATTTGATGAGTTCATCAAAGGAAGTTTACATTTTTTCTTGTAACGTACATAGCGATAAGTCAAAGCCCAATTTTCGATAGTCCATAATTCAGAAACTAAAGATCTACATTATTCTAAGTTTGATGAAGATTGAGTGACTTCATCTGCGGACACTTAACTACATTTTCTTGCGAACACTTATTAAGTCCAACCCTTAAATTTGAAACCCTATAATTCGGGAAACCAAAAACCTTTACAGGGAATATTTCATATGCCTATTAAGCATATCAAAATCAAACTTGCCCATATATTTCATGGGCCTCCAGGCAAAATTTCTGAGGACTCCTCAAAACTAGGTAAACCTGCACAAGCAATCAAGCATATAATTTGTAGGCCTAATTTTCACGAAAACAAGAACTTTTACGCTGTGGTCACTCAATATTAACTGGATTAATTAAAGTAAAACACAGCACATCAATTTCAAACCCACATCACATTTAAAACATATAGATAAAGCTAAGCAGTCATCAGCACTGTTGGCTACTCCGTTCCTTTTATGAACAGATCTAAGTAGCACTTCAAAACTATCTAAACTTTTATCTAAAATTATCTACAAAAATTATCTAAACTTTTGTATTGTCAATAGATTGGACTCATTCTCGTTACGCAAGAGTGTTTTTGAAAAGTTATTGAATTTATATATGTTTTTAAATCTATTTTCTTTAATTTAATTTCTAAAAATGGAAGGATTTAATTTATCGCTTGGGAACATTTCAAAGATGTTAAATATATTGACTTATTGTTAATGTTAGAGATACTGGTGAACAGGGACGTGCTCACAAAGTTTGTCCTGAGTGCACGAGTTCCCTTCCCACGAAACTATTTTCTGTAAATTTAGTCTAATCTCAGGGATAATTTTTTAAAATTTTAATATCGTTTATCGATTATTTATCGATGTTTGTTGTAAAATTGATGTCGATAGTAAAAAAATTTTAAATCTTTTTATATTTATCTTTCAATTATTTTAAATTTAAAAATTTAAACAGCTTCTGTGGAAAAGTCTTTCTGACAGAATTGGCCCTGGGAACGTTTCAAACTTCAAAACAAAAATCACAATTGAATATAGAAAATATGGATATTTTTTCACGTCTCCCTCTCCTGACATTTGTTGGGATTGCCTCCTTTATGGACGGCTTGACTACTACTAGAGTGTTCTAAAGTTACGGGAGTTTCTCAATTGATGCTGCTGCAGCAGAAACTACTAAAGGGCTAGTAATTAGTACAAATTACAGGAGTTGAATGGAACAATCAAATATCTGTTGGCCTTCTGGAACAAAGAATTACGTGGTAGGTTCCACACTTATGGCTACATTTCTAAAAATTATGGCCACATTTTCGCTCCCACCTTTTAAAGTAATCCATGTTAAGATTCAGTTACTATTAGGGTATTTATGAAATATGAAGAAAATTATAATAGGCGTTTTCAGATAACCTCGTCTGAATAAGACTCATCCCTAACTCAAGAAAATATAAAGAGAAAAATTACTTATGCCACGTTGTACGGTTGTTACTGAAATATTTATTTATGAAATATGACCAAAATTATCTGAAATTTACTTACTTGTTATTTTTTTTTATTTATTAAGAAAATTGTCCAAACCCACACCCAAAGAATGAAATACCTCTTGTCAATTTTTTCCAGAGAAACGCCTTATAGACGCATAAATATATTAATAGGATGCTAGGATGTTTTTTAAATGTTAATTTATGAAATATAAACAAAAATCCTTAGATAAGTTTTCGATAAAAATAATACTTTTTTATTTTCACCTGCAGAGAAGAAATTCGATCTCCACTAACCGAAAAATCTCAAAGAGAAAAAGTCGTGGAGCCTGATAAAACGTGCGTATAAAACAACGATGTGTGATTGAATTCCTCGCTGCTGAAGGAATCTCGCCTACCATCGACGCTTGCTAAAGGTTTATGGAGACGATACAATAGACGTGAGCAATGTGAGGCAATGGGCACGGCATTTTCAATGTGGTGAAAAGGATATTCATGATAAGCCAAGGCCCGGTCGACCATGTCTAGCTGTCATCCCTCACAATGAAGAGCGTCTTGATCAACTCATCCGTGCTGATCGCCGGATAACGTCCAGAGAATTGTGTACAAAACTTGACTGTCGGCTGTAATACCTTGGAAAAAATGCTGGAATATCTTGTATCTAAGTCTGTGCGAGATGGGTGCCGCAGATGCTTACAGAAGATCACAAAACTCAGCGAATGGAAATTTGTAGGGACCTGCTGGACTAATACGAAGCTGAACGTGACAATTTTCTGGATAGCATCGTCACTGGAAATGAGAGGTAATGTCATCACTACGAGCCAGAATCCAAAAGATAATCCATGGAATGCCGATTTTTATAAGCGCGGGATGCAGGCTATGGTTCATCGTTGGTAAAAGTACACAACGAATGGTGGGAACTATATGGAAAAATGGCAGTCTGTAGCTGAAATATTGTTCTGTTTAACTATGTTGTAATTATTTAAGTACTTCCATTAGTTTCCATGAAAAAGAGGCATTACTTTCGGAACGACCCTCGTATAATACTATATAAGCCTTTTATAACAGTTATAGACATGTTATCTATACAATTTAGCAACTATGAAATAGTGATTTTCGCTTTTTAACCGACTTTTTGTTATCTGACCAGAATCCGGTCCCGTGGTCGTCGATTAACAAGTAATGCACTGTAATTTAAGTTCTTAGAACCATGTGGAAAGATCCTACATACTCCGTTAGGATGACTATGGTGTGGATACCCGTGTACAGTGTTGCCCAGGAGACGAGACGAGACGAGACGAGACGAGAAATACGGTTTTCTCATCTCGTAAATTTTGTAGAAGTTTAGTCATGTCTTGATTCTCGAAGTCCTTTTTTATCCCGTGTCGATTATCGAAAAGATTTTGTCTCGTCTCGTCTCGTTTGGTAAATTTAAGCCTTGATATTTTTTCTTAATTTTGTCTAGAAGTTTCATCAGATACTTCCGCGTCGCAAGTCGTCGTAGGAAATTATATAAGAACATTTAAATCATATCTGTTATTGGAGTATTGTCTAATGACTTACATATCTTTAAATGTTAATAAACACTATTTATTGTATTCCTGCAACTACTTTATTAATTTATAGTTTTTTTTATATATTATGAATTACGTTACACTAGAATAGTGTTAAGAAATCTAAGACTTGAGTGAACTAGTGTTGCCAGCAAAATTCTTGCAATTGCTCGTTTCGAAAACGAGATCAGAATTATCATGTTTCTCATCTCATCTCGAATTTACAGATGTATTTCTCGTCTAGTTTTTGTTGTCTCGTGAGCAATACTACCATCATACCATCGAGGACGCCTACCAAATGTTCGTGTAACATTTCCTAACTCATATACAAATCTTAACTAATAATAAAAAAAATAAGTGTATGCAGAATATAAAGCAAGAAACGCTAGTTGCCAGGACAATCTCAGTCTTCATCAAAAAGTAACATCAGGGGCGTAGCGTCCATGCAGAATAATGAATTAATATAAATAATAGAATAATGACTCAAGAATAATTGCTGAATACTAATAATAATGCATTAAATATTTGAAATAACGCATGTAAACTATCAGCTTCTTCCAAGTAGAAAACCACATATGTCTCTGACTTTTAGCTATTATAAATAATAATAATAATAATAATAATAATAATAATAATAATAATAATAATAATAATAATAATAATAATAATAATAATAATAATAATAATAATAATAATACAGAAAAACCGAGTTCTCACGGACTCCGTATCTCTTGCAAATATTTTCTTCAAGAATTTTCTAAGCTTTCCTATTGTAGTTATTTAAGAAAAATTACTTCAAAAAGAAAAAACTTTTAATAAGCCATATTTTCAATTTAAAGGCTATTCTGCATTATCAAAATAAAATGTTATTAAAAACTATATTATTATTATTATTATTATTATTATTATTATTATTATTATTATTATTATTTCAAGAATTTGATTAGAAAGATTGACTTCATACGTAGATGAAACCATAGAAGATTATAAATACGGATTTACTGACTCCATATCGATCAAATATTGACCAAACATCTAACATTTTCCAAATCCCCGGAAAGAAATGGGAATACAACAGCTGGGTACATGAATTCTTTATTTATTTCAGTAAGGTCTACAACGGTTGAGATGATGCCACTGAAAACTGACTTGAAATTGGTACGAAACATTGTTTTGCAGGTGCATAGGCAACCCAACTTACACCCTCAAGTTGTTAGTTGGATTTCATTTCCTCCCGCTCCCCTTGCATGTCTAAAGCATTCTTTGTCAACTCATTGCTGCTGTGAGGTAATATACTCCTTCTGTTCAGAGAGAAATTAGCCTGGAGAGATTTTTGAATCGAGCGCTAGAATATATTCATCAGTTCTACACGTTAACTAAATGTAAGAATTCTTCACGTTTAAGAAGCTGTTTTAGAACAAAGCAGATTTGTTCTCAAAAATACTGTAAGTATTACCTGGAGAATATACGTAACTCAAGAAGAAACGATCTAAAGTTACTAAACGTATGTGACTAATCAAAGTTTGTGGCGGACGACACGAAGAGAGACAAAAAGAGAAGGAAGGGAGATTCAAATATGGGAAAAGAATAAGATACACTCAAATATGTTAAAAGTTAGAATTGGAGAAACAAATGATCGGACATTATGTATATTCTGAGGAAAAATGTTATTTTTGTGAAGCATAGGAATCAAAGTTCCTTAGTCGAACTGCGAACATCGCACCAGTAGTTGTCGAATGAAAGTGGAGAACTCTTTTTCGAGCAGGGAGAGAAAAATCTTAATATTTGGAGATTGAAGAATTAAAATAATTCAAAGCTTTCGTAGATGGGTTTCGAACCAGGAACTTTTTTCTTATGAAGCCACGATATTAACCACTGATTCGCGAAGACTACTAATTGACGAGGCATCCATGTTTTCTCTCATACTGTATCTCTATAACGTTAACACTCGTAAAATTTGAAAATTGGAAATATACTTTTATTTCTAGTATGAATAGCTAATTATTATCAATACTATTAAGTACAACAAACGTTGCAATATGTAAAAAAAAAAAAAAAAAAAAAGTTTAAGATGCATCGTAGGCAAGAAAGTTCAGCATCTGAAGTACTGCGAGATGTCACACGTAAAATCTCACAAAACAGCGGATCTATATAGTATTTCTAGATGATTAGTAAAAATACGAAATCTGATATCAGATATTAAAGAATACAGGAGTTAGAAGGATTGTTAATATTGTAATCTACGGAAAACCTTATTTGCACATTAGTTTCGAACTTCTGCTAACCTTCTCCACTGGTCTAGTGACTAGCTCGTCTGCATGTGATCCTCGTATTCGATTCTCGATGAGAAAGCATAAAAAAATAACATTGCAATCATTCAATTTTATTAATCTTTTTTAGATTAAAGGGCATAACCATTAGGTGTTAAACTAAAAGATTCATTTATTTTCGAACTTCTACTATAAAAATTATTATATACAGAATATATATAAAATATTTGTATACATTCTTTCGAACAATGCTAGCTTTAGACCCAGCTACTGTACCTTGCGATGTCTGTCGCTCAGATTTCGAATTTTTACAAATCTCGATAACACTTTATACAGGGTGGCGAAAAAGTAGGTATACAGTCCGGTACTGTTCAACTTATTGCTTTTTATATATTTTTTTTATTGTTATCTTTCAGGTAGACTTAGTTTCTTTATTATTCGTTCTTAATGTGTTTTTACTTAAATCTTAAGCTCGAAACAGCCGAAGCAAATAATCATATAAGCTAGAATGTTATACTTGATCAATTCAGGGGTGTATACCTACTTTTGGGCCACCCTGTAGAAATATATATATATATATATATATATATATATATATATATATATATATATATATATATATATATATATATATATATACACTGGGTGATTCAATAACAACGTACCAGGCTTATATCGCAGCTAATACTGCACGTAGAGCCTTCAAACAAAAAATTGCATTACCAAATCGTATGTGTAGAATGCAGTAAAAATAGTAGCGAGACCAGTAGCGTCTCGTGAATACCTCCAACGGGGATCATCTGAAAAATTTGACATGGAAACAGGGGTTGTTTGTCCGTCCATTGAAACAAGCGCACAATGGGGGAAACGTCGAGAGGAAACACCCTCGCACCATGTGACTTTCACCTAGTAATGCGACAGTGTTGCTGCCAACGAGGAAGAAATATGCCAAGGTGTTTCCTCTCGACGTTTCTCCCATTGTGCGCTTGTTTCAATGGAGGCACAACCAACCCCTGTTTCTATGTCAAATTTTGCAAATGACCCCGTTGGAGATATTCACGATACGCCAGTGATGTCGCTACTATTTTTATTGCATTCTACACACACGATTTGGTAATGCTTTTTTTTGTTTGTTTGAAGGCTCTATGTGCAGTATTAGCTGCGATATAGGCCTGGTACGTTCTTATTGAATCACCCAATATATATACATATATATATATATATATATATATATATATATATATATATATATATATATATATATATATATATATATATATATACCATGTCTAGATGTCCGATTGTTGAATGAGAATGTTTACTTGTCAGAGTGAGGATCGTGGGTTCAAATACCATCCGAGACTGAAAAATTAGTTTTGAAGTGAGAATATAACTACTTAACCCTGAAGATCGTAATAGAAATAAGTCGTTGGCACACACATACAAAGAAATACTACATAATGAAGATGGTGAGTCCTCATATCATTTCTCTCCTTGTTGTGAAATATAAAATGTTCTCTATCGACAACAAAATTGTGATTACCAATTGCATGAACTTTCAGCAGAGGGCGTACGATTATGTTGATGACAACGGGAGGAAACCAATCCTTGTTTCGTGACATCACGTTAGCACGCATCACGGTCTGCACGGGCTCTTGCCTACAAAGCATATATCACTTCGGGCACGGACCATAATTTTTTTAAATATACAACCATATTTCACGGGCCTTTTCTAGCCTAACTTTGTAAATGTACCGTACAACGACATTTATTGGACGTTTTGGCCGTTCTTTCTGGAGAACTTTTAAAGCACAACTGCAAAATTAAACTTGTAATTGCTGTGAATAAAAATACAATTTTGCGTAAATTATAAAGTTTCTGTAGTTCTAGCTTATTTCGGGCTCATTGGATTATCATACGAGCTCGGACCGGGCTTGAGCTTAAATGCTAAAACACATTTCGGATTCGGGTAGGGCCTCACATAAATTCACGGGCAGGGCCGGGCCCGTGCTAAAAATTCCGGCCTGTGGATACCTCTACATCACATGAAGCACCTTCTGTTCAAATACCACAAAAGTATACTTTGGGTGGCTTTTACGTACTTTACATGCTAATGGAGCATCTTTTTTCTTCATTTGCCTTTATTTATTACTTTGCTATTAGTTGCTATTAGTTTGCTTCTGGTGTAAGATGAATTTGTTAAAAATGGTGTAATGGCTTTAATTGAGTCTGTGGGTAGGAATTATACTGAGACAGGAGCAGAATATGAGACGTTTCTCTTGCGACAGTGCGGAGATGGTAGAGGCGATATATATATATATATATATATATATATATATATATATATATATATATATATATATAGTTGTGCTATATATATATAACAGAGTCTGAGAGACGTCAAAGAGAAACCATGAGACAAAAGTTTCCTCTGCAGGTTAAGTGCCCGAGGCCGTCAATACTTTTATTTCTGACGGCACAATGAGAAACATCCGTATATTGTATAGGGATATTGTATACACAGCGGTATATTGTATCATACAAATATACGGAATCCTTATGTTTATTGCGGAAATAAGTACGGAGCATACGTTATCCATATGCTACATACTTTTCCCGCTTAGATGTTACATCATGCCTTGCAAGGTGTATGACATCTGTCTTCCATATAATACATACATATACGTATGTTACATATGTCAGCTATATGTTACATAATTCCATCTGTATGTGAGATCCTGACTGCCTATATCAGTTCTTTCGTTCGTACGTAAAGTACTTTCATTCGGAATACTTGTACGGAAGGTACGTATAAAATATACGGTTTCCGTTATTCGTTTGCTATACGTTAAGTCCAAAAACTACAGGATTTACACACGTAACCTGCGTTTTTACGTACCACATGCGTATTTTTTTTTCTCAGTGCAGTTACGGGAGGAAGCTATTGTGGGAGACTGGTCGAACAATCCACCACGAAAATCTGACGAGCTTGGGAATGTGTGCTATCTGTTGCACACAACACTGTATCTCTCGCCTGGTAGCAGTGTTGCCACAATCCTAGCTCTGGAGTGGGCTGAAAAATAGTACCAAATTGAAACAAAAAGGGCTGAATTCGTTATTTTATACCAGTGTAATAGATGGCTCTATAATACGAAACTAAAAGAGGTAAAGTTCTAGAACACCCTCCCTCCCTCTTCCAAGAGTCCAAATCAAGAAAGTGCTCTTTTTAAAAATTACTTTAAAAAAAATCCAAATAGGAGGATTCTGAACAACCTTGGAAGTAAATAAAACTTTTCTCGCACGTAGGAAGTATAACAGAGGCCACAAATTAAAAGGAAAAATAGTTACAATCTTTCGTATGAATTGTAAGGAAGTCAAACGTGACTCTAATTCATAGTGACCAATAGACCAAAACGGTATTATGGCCATATGAAAACATATATAAAACGAGGAACAAATCAATCATCTCCGAATTTGTGTGTAAACAGTACGTTATAATAAAATATTAAAATATAAATTATTACACCTTATTCTCGCTTATTTTACGACCGAAGGAGAATAATCGACTGTAAGAAGAATATAAGGAAGTAAACTGCATGGAGTTAAAAAATGTAAAACCGGTCCAAGGTGCTAGATCCTTCCCTGAAAGACATCATAACACATTATTAATAATTTTAAGTTACAATCGTATCTATTATTACTAACTAGTGCAGCACATATTCACATACAGAAGCAATATTTGTTAAATGGTGCTGAATTGGGTAGAATTGTACCAATTTTTTCACAAAAGGGGCTGAAAATGCCAGCGTGGTACCAACGGGCCGATGATTGACAGAAAGGACTGAATTTGGTACAATTGTACCAAGTGTGGCAACACTGCCTGGTAGATTGAATGGCGGCGACATAGAATCCCAATCGAACTACGCAGGGGTGCCCATCCCCCCCAAAACTGATGGCGCACTCGACCCCAAAACTAATAATCTCTTCCCTCCTCAAAACTCAAGTCCTCTAAAGAGCTCCTCCGTGACTAAGCGGTTAGCGTACGCGCCTTTGGCGTGGTAGACCCGGGTTCGATTCCCGGCGGGAGCTCATGTGGTTCGGATTCCACGTTAATCAGTAGGTCCACGTCTCATATAGCCTCGCTGCTGAACAGGACGTAAAACTCAAAATCAATCAATCAATCAAGTCCTCTAAAAACAATTGCCCAGTGTAGCAGTAGTTTTTATAGAACTAGTAATTGTTATTTTTGTTGTTTTTATTTCCTGTAGTAGTATTATAGAATGCTTGTAGTAGTAGGGTCTAGTAGGGACATTAGTAATTATAAAAATGACATTACTTTTATTAGTAGTCTTAGTAGTATACAACACTAAATATGTTCTATAAGGATATTGAAGGGTATAAAAACTTCTACACACTGTGTATGGCACAGGTATTCTTTTTTTTACATTTAGTATTATTATTTTTTTCTTTACAAAATATTGATATAATTTCCTTGTACACGAAAAGTAAGACGCAAGTTACAAGTTATTGAGTTTGATACCAAAAGAAAATGTTATCCTCGAAATTAGCCTATAAAAAGAAGTGATATCCAACAAAAAACATTCCTGTAAAAGAGCCAAGTACGAGTGGCCTTAAAAAGAATTGAAATCACAAAAATAGGCGCCAAGTTCTGGTGGACAACAGTTACAAACACTCACTGGCTCACTTCAAATTTAGATTTGAAACTTGGCTGTTGTCTGTATGGTTACCACTAGCTCACAATTATGTCAAACTACTTTATAATTTTCAACAGACAACATAGGCAAGTTTCAAATCTAAATTTGAAAGTGATTCCTTGAGTGTTTGTAACTGTTGTTCACCAGAACTTGGCGCCATTCTTTCATATAGCAACTTGCGCGGTACTTCATTCATAGTTTCTAAGCAGGGGGTAGGGGGATTCATTCTCGAGATTAAAAAAAAAAAAAATCGCATCGTGTTCCAATGTTATTCTGACGACAGCAAAATTACTTATTCGACATTAGAGTAAAATTCTTCCCCAATTTTGTTATTCCCCCCAATTTTTTTCTCGATGGCACAACTTGCGCCATTCATCCCTCCTGTGGGCGGCCCTTCTCTCTTAAAACGAACCAACCTTTCCTTTCATACGGCTACTTGCGCGGTACTTCATTCATCGAGTATCGAAGCAGGGGGTATGAGAGGTTCACCCCGGAAAATTTTTGAAAATTGGCTTCTCAAAATCGTGTTTTAATGCTATTCCGACAGTAAAATTGCTAGTTCGAAAGTAGAGTAAAATCCCCCCCAAAATTATTCTCAATGGCGCAGCTTGCGCCATACATCCCCCCTGTGGGCGGCCCTGGAACTACGTACGTTATTAAATGCTTTCCTAGTACCACAACCAATCCTCTCGAGGACTACGTAATTCTTCCTACTTATAAGCAAAGTTGCAAGGAGCAGAATAACTTGCGAGACCTGGTGACCAAGTTGTATAATGCTCGCTTGATAAACCAAAACAAGTTGAAGCAATGGTTCGAATTCTGCAGAGAACATTTCTTTTCCTTATCGCCAGGGACATTGGTATTACACCTGTTTGCTATGTATATCTCCCTACCCATTTCAATAATCATTTATCTATGTTAATCTACTAAATCTAAGCATATATAGTGTATACGTAAATTATTCAGAGGATTTTATATTACTTCTTCATAGAGACTTTTGTAAACTTTGTAAAATACAATGGTAGATTACAAATCACTCTGAATTTACAAAATTCATTAAGTTCAGTCGTATCGGTTAAAGATTGTAAAGATATAGCGCCTGGAAACTGAGCATCTGCGTTGCTGGTACATCAGCAATAATGGACTTTAAACCTATAATGGCATAATAATTAGTTAAAATTAATAATAAGCTTCTCAATCATTTTCTACAAATGTATTTGATGCAAAATATCACAGGATATCCAATCAACTCTGGTAAAAATCAACTCTGGTCACTTCCAGTTAGGAGGAAATACAACAGTTTTGTACTAACTATAGACTGACAAATATATTCAAAATTATCATTTTCCATGCTTTTGGGTAAATAATCGTGTATTAACATATTATCCGTATATGACACAATTTAAAAAATATATATATATTTCTCAAAAATAAAAAGTAATCTCATATTTGAAAACAATTCCGGCTAAAACTGGCTGCAATCATATTTAATTCAAACTTGAACTTGTGAAACGCTCAAAATGAATGTTACTGAAGGACAAACATATGCATGGTTCCTGAGAATCGAACCTAGGATCATCAGCGTGAAGCTTTCTAAACTATTAACCTAACAGATCATAACATGCATCTTTCTTTTTTATTGAAAATTCAACATTAGTATCCGAAAGACACTATTATGTGTACATCATCAAATAGCTTGTGCTCCTTTTTCTTCAAAATATAATACGTTTACGATTTTGTTTTCATTTTCCACTAGATTCGAATGTTACCTTCTATTGATATGCTTTGTACCTGCATTTGCATTACAGGCTAACAGAAATAATTACTAACTTTTCTTGCGTATGTTGGTAGTTTAAATAACAGTTTTCTCAATCGATGGCAGGCAAATTAAAAATAGCTTATTAATATCCTACATCATAACTGTTTCTTTCATAAGAATCATAATTTTTGCTACTGTTTCTATTAGTTTAAGTTCAAGAAACATTTTTGTTATAAAGGTTACTAAATTCCATTCAGGATTACAAAAATCGAACAAATGAGCGAAATCTCACATATAGTTTTTGGATTATATTATAAGATAATGGCATCCCATGCAGTTTTAGGCATTATAAACAACTTTCTGAGAATATTGCGGTGATTGTTTGGGTGTTTGTATGAAACTAGCAGAAGTGGCCGACTTCCTATCGGAAGAATAACGGTTATGCACAATTTTTAAAAATAATGAGCTGAGTAAAGTAAAAAATTAAATAAACTAAGAGCAACCTTTTCGTCTTTACTCTTCACAAAATAAGGAACTGAGTATAATTAATAGCAACAAGCAATACCTTCCGTGTTGTCCCTCTCAAAAGTACAGAATTGAGTAAAATAAATAAACCACAATCAACGCCGTCGGCGCTGCCTCTCTTAATCTCCGTTTCAGCTGATATGCACGTTCTTGACTAAACTTGGGCTTATCGCCAATCAGCTTGAACTAGGGGTTTGACGTTAATCACCGTCATTTTGGATATTTTATTTTTCACCTCCTCTAAGCATCATCTCATGCAGATGAGGGCTGAACTTAGTTGGCATCAGATGAGTCACTATTCATCTCAGCAACTCCGAAAATTATGGATTCGACATTATTATCGGTCGTTTTCGATTATTTTTACCCCTTCTCCCTAAATGTGTCTTATCTTAACAATATTGTTAATCAAATATATAACTTGTCAATTTGTTTTTAGAAATGAGGTTACATGCCGAGTTTCATCTTCTGAATATCAACAATTCGTGAAATATTCTATTTTAAAACACGTTTTAAATGTCGTCTTCATTTTGAAACCTCTCCCATCTCCTTAGGATACGAACTAAAACTTACATTGAATTTATGTTCTCTTTCAAACTATAGTCTTGTTTGAGTAAATCACTTTGAAGTATTCCAAGTCAGTGATATGGATTTGTATACCGGCCAAACGAACAAACACATATACGCATTCACTTTTATATAAACTATTCCTAATAGAAATAAAAGTATATTTATTAATTTTAGCCTCAAAACTGTTAGGGCTCTTGAGCCATTCGAGAGAACATGCTTTATCCGTTATGTGGTAGTCTCTGTGGGTGAGTGGTTAACGTTCTTGCTTGATACTAAAGACGTTGATTCGAAACCCATTTACAAAAGCTGTGATTTTTTTTTATTCTTCATTCTCCAAATGTTAAGACCTTTGTCTCCCTGCGTTGATGTTCCAAAAAAAGAGTTCTTCAGCTTCATTCACTGGTGTGAAACTTGCAAGTTCAGCCGAGAAACTGATTCTTATGCTCCGTAGGTTACAATTTTCCATAGAACATGGATACTGTCCGATCATTTGTTTCTCTAATTCTAACCTTACATATGCGAATTTATCCCACTCTTTTCCCATATTTGAACCTATTTTCCTTCTCTCCTTTTTTCTCAATGTCATCCGCCATGAACTCTTGGAACCAGATGTAAGCTCTCTACCAACGACCCGTCGTGACTCTTTATAGATTTTTTGTTAGTAGACTGTTGATATTTAAGCTTTTCAAACAGTAAAAATAGACACAAAAGTCAGTAAAGAACTAATAATTGGCATAAAAAAAACAGCTAGTATTCAATGACAATATGAACATCTGCATGTAATTATTAAGAAAGAAAGGAAATAAATCATTGAATAACACTCACAGTAGTTTTTGAGTAACGAGTTCAACACCAAACCAGAATCGTAACTAGGCGTCGCGTGCTATCTAGAGAGAAGATCCTGGTTTTTGCTGAGGGTTCGCATTTTTAATTGGCGCCATGACAATACGAAGGTTATATTGCAAGTTTATTGCTCTGCTTCCGAATTAGAGACTTTGGGCACTGCAAAACCTTGTGTCGTCATCAGTAGTGTAACTAGGATTTTTTTCAGGGGGGGGGGGCAATGAAGGGCCCAAGAAAATTTTGAGGGGGCCATCTCCAATGAATGATTTTTCATATATATATATATATATATATATATATATATATATATATATATATATATATATATATATATATATATATATATATGTTTTCATCTTTGTTGTTCATGATTTTACTCTTTTACGGTGAAAGTGTAAGAATTTACTACTTCAAACAACTAAGGTACATTAATACAATTGATTTCCAATATAAGTAAGTAGTAATTTAATCGCTGCATCTAAAATATGTATGGCTGGTAGGTTTAACTGGAAGCAGAGAAATACACTTTTACAGGTCAAGAAAATAACTTAGAGGTTCATGCCTCGACTTAAAAGAGGATCTTTCTATTCTTGTGGGCAGCAGCAAACTTATCAACAACTTCTTCAGGATCTAACGGTTTAGCGATTTTCTTCAATATAAAGTAATCCTAAGTTTTTCAACCTATCATCAGTCACTGAATTGCCTATATATCTTTAATCTTTTCAAACATGAGAATGGCCTTTCACATGTAGCACTAGAAACTTATATAGAGATTATATGTAACTTGTTGGTTTCTAGGAATGCGTTTTTGTAGACGCAAAGATGAACGAAATTCACCAAGGAATCAACTTTGGTTTTCTATCGTCTTCATACAACTTAATTGTGTTTGGGAGGATTTTGAGTTTACATTTAAATATTTCCAGATCACTTTCATAATACTGGACCATATGCTCCACAATGTTGTAATTTAAAAAGTTTTCACCTTTTCGATGTAGAGTGGTGATTGATCTAATGATTTTGCTACATGATCCAAAGCGTTTTTCCGTCTCAGTGATTGCTTTATCAATAGTAGGCAGAAAAATGTATCTTAATATATTATCTTTAGAAAATTTCATTTTCTGCCTCCAATGAAGGAAGAGATTAATCCAAAATGAATTTGTGATATTTCGATGGGGAATGTCTAATTCGTTTCCACAAGGAACCCCTATAGCCTATCTGTTTCCGGGTCTGGAATTTCAGGACCATTTTCTATGCATATCGACAAATATTCTTGATAAATTTGTTCGAATGTTGTTCGTTGAGAGTCATATTCTCCAGACCACATTTTCGACAGCGTTTGAACTAGTGAATCTACAAGAATCAAACCTTCCGACATGTCTGCATCTACTTGAAATAAGGCGAAGCTCAAAGTTATAGCATGGCAGCAGTAATATTAAATTTTATCCGAAAACATTCCATAGATGACATTTATTTCTCGAGTGGAATGATGGAAGTAAATAAAAATCACAAGTTCCAGATTTGGTTTAATACCGCATAATAATATAAATAGTTGTTTGGTAGATAAACTGTAATAATAATAATAATAATAATAATAATAATAATAATAATAATAATAATAATAATAATAATAATAATAATAATAAAGTAAAATGTGATGTACGAGGACAAAAGTGCTTACGAGGCAGACGTCGCACAGAAACAGGAACTAGGACAGTGATTTGCCGTTCCACCCCACTTTAAATTATAAGCCTTGCTCTTGAAGCTTAAGTTTCACTCTAAAGTAAACTGCCAGTAATTATCATGTATTCTCAATATTTCAGGAAAATGTCAAAATTTCACGCTCTAAAAAATGGTAGCCTAATCAGTGACGAAACTAGACATTTGGTGCCCAGGGCAAATTTTGCGATTAGTACCCGTTTCATCTACATCCACACCAATAAACACACATATTAGTTTGCTGGCGCCCGGGCAACTGCCCCGGTTCCAGTATCTTGTTTTGATCTGGCCGTAGTTCAATTACTTGTTGTTACTTTTACCCTTGAGCTCTAAAACTGAGTAATGAATGTGCCTTTACGTTATTAAAATGATCAAGTGAGCACTCTTTGAAGCAAAAAGAGGAAATATGTTTTTCTTTCCCTAACATTAAACAGTGTTAGAACAGACATTTAAATCGGGACTCCTTACAGCAAAAGAAGTATACGTGGTCCTTTTCTTTCTTTCGTTTGTTTACCTTCACTACTTTTTAGAATTTGACGTGAATTCAAATACACAAACACTTCACACCCACACCGAATGGCCAAAGCTCAGCGGTAGAACATCAGCTTAAGATTCGGAAGATGGTGTGATTGATCCCTCGTGGATAAATTTTTGAACTGAGGAGATTACCAAGATTTTTCCTTGGTGGCCCTATTGACTAATTTCCCTTATTTCTATCCTCTGAGTCTCGGATGTTTCAAAGCCTTAAAATAAATTCAAATGTAGTTGAAATAACACTACTATTCTGTAGTCGATGCTAAATTAATATTGTAAGTTTTGAGATTAGATTTGAAGGAGGGGCATTAATTAGTATATCCTGTTGAAAATCCATGTCACCACTGATTTACTGTTCTGCATAATTCCTACAATGTAATTTTCTCAGAAATGCTTAATGCTTAATTTTCTCAGAAATGCATATTTTGACGCAGAATTAATAGAAACCTGTGATAAAAATTGGTATTCACTGACTGAACTTACTGAATGGAATATCTGTAGACCAGTCCCACAAACATCAGATAACAGGATGATACAACCTGGTCATGGGAGTAACTACACTTTTACACAAAACAGCATTACTGCCGCGACCAAGTTGTATCATCTCGGTATCTTACCTGATGGTTAGTAATCAGGAGATTGTAGCACTGCCTCTGTGATAAATTTCGGAATTTCTCTAGTAGTAGCAGTTTTGGGATTAAGCTACAGTTAAAATAGTTTAAAAGAAAATACTTCTGAAAGATTTATTTATAAAGAATCATTGATTTTTGTTAGCCTCATTTCCCCAGGCTTTAGTTAATAGAATAGGTCCACCAAGCACTGACTCCGTTTTCCTTGGAGATCGCTAGTATCGCTTATTAACATCGCAGCAGAAGGTTTCTACTTAGTTGCCACGGCCAAGAGCGTTAGGAAATTAGATGTACTAGAGACAAGACCAGAAGGTAGACGAGAAGGAGAACCAGTACCAGTAGCAAATAGTAGGTGTTGATAGTATTCAGTATCTTAATTTTCTCAAACTATTGGGATATGAACAGCAGAGAGAATGACAGAAATAATAAAAACTTCTGCTCTATTCTTTTACTGTATATTAAACAAGACCTCCCGATATTATTTGATAATAATAATAATAATAATAATAATAATAATAATAATAATAATAATAATAATAATAATAATAATAATAATAATAATAATAATAATAATACCAAATTATTTAATGGATGCTATGCATTTGTTCTATGTCGCCATAATCGATGGAAATTAATTACTTAGTATACGAAGACTTCTTTCGTCCAACACTAGTGTAACGTTTTACTGCAGTGCATGCTATTTGTAAGGAAGCATCTCTTATTTTAGTATGACTTTCAACATTGAAGCAAATCAGAATGCAGACTAATTTTGCTTTTTTTTTTTTTTTTTTTGTTCTTTGTCGAAAACAAAGACGACAACCAGATAAGGGACAGAGGTTAAAAGGAACGTTCATATGCTGAGGTGTCAGTGCATGCATCTTACAGATTTAGATAAATTAGATCTTGCTGTACTCCAAACAAAAAGGAGCCTGGAGATTTTTGCTCGGAACGCAGACTATTGCAATATACGATATTCTGCAGTTGGTAGCTTTGTTGTCGAGATATGTTTCGGTAGTAGTTTAACTTGCGGCCACTATTAATTCACCATTTGTCGACCTATAGCAGTATCACACTCTGTGTGGGGGGGCCGCTAGGGGGGCCAAGATTTTGAGCAAGGGGGCCTGGCCCCCCAGGCCCCCCCTTGGCTCCGCCACTGGTCGTCATTGGTAATTTTCATAGGTTTCAGGAGGAACATCATCCTTGCTTGATATAATGTACAATCTTTGAAGAAGGGAAAGAATGTAAACAAAGGCGTTTTTGAAGGTATGAGAATATTTTGTGACAAATGTCTTATTTAGGCTCTAAAAGGGCATTTAAGAACAAAAAATGGAATAGACATTTTTAGAAGCTTTATAAGGTTGGTAAACATTCTTCATTTCTTTAAAGGTTTTCTGTCCCATTTCAACAGAGTGATTATATAAGACAAGACCTAGTAGTTTAACGTAGAATTTTAATTACATACACCCCCACTTGGAACCGAACCAGGATTCCCTATCTGGAGGCAAGTACGCTAACCATTTTGCCACGAGAAAATAAATAGTGTTAGGGGCAGGAGTTTTTCGCAAAGTTTTCCTACAAAGCCGAGCGTTGGTTTTCTAACGAACTACGTCAGATTGAGTAAAGAAATAGGTAGTTTGAAGTCGCGACAAAATGCGATAACTGACATTTTGAACGAAATGTGCCGCAAAACGCGACAAATTGCGAATTTTTAAAAACGTAAATTTTAGTTGTTAAAATACAGAAATAAAAAGTACAAGTTTTCAAAGGGGAGAAAAATTTAAACTTAAATAACTTGTGCCTGTCGGCAATATGGCTTCCAATAACGAATACTGACTGTGAAAGTTTTTTTTTTTATATACAGCTTTGTAATCAATGATAGAAAGCTACAAATGAAAGAAGGAAATGTTGAAACATGCAATATGCTGCACTTTTCATCAGAATAATAATTTGCAGACGAGATATACTAGAAAATACTGCACTAATGTATTGTATGTATGTGTTTTTACATGCATATATGTTTTCGGTGTATGGCAATTGTGATGATACTGTGCTAGTGTATTTTAAGTTTTTGGACTTGTAAAAGAAGAAAAAGGTAATTTGTTGTTTGTAACTGCATAAAGAATAACTTTCTTGTCCTAAATAACATTATTGATTTATTCCTTATTACTTATATTGGGCTTACATTAGAATTTGTATAATTTATATTAGAGTTTGTAAAATAATTTACTTAGCGACAAAATGAGAAATTTTATGTCTCAAAATGCGATAAAATACGAAATTTTTAATTTCAAATGCGAAATATTTAATTTCAAATTGCGAAAAACTCCTGCCCCTAAATATTGTTCATTAATGACCCAAAACGGATTCATTACCAAACAGCCTAAGTTCCCAATCCATGCTTGCTTTCGTGAAAATATGCATTTTCTGTTCGAATTTCACTTTCCTACCTGTAATAAACTAACGATTGACCAAAGAATAAACGTTTCACGTAAGATGTTTGTGACGTTAGAATAAGTGTGTGCTGCTTTAGCAGTTAATGTGAACAAATACAACCAATCAACACTGCATCCGCATTTCCACTAAGTAGTTATTGTTATTTGTTTCTTTTATTAGCGAACTTAATTGAATGAACTATTTGATTTTGTTATAACCAAAACTGCGTTTCCCACCTCTTGAAAAAATACTTGAGTTGATAAAAGACGAAATATTCCTAACGTTGTAGTATAAAACAAATAATTTAGATTATTGAAATATGCTGTGTATATTTCAGTATATGTATCATATTTATACGGCTGATCTACTATTACATCTTTTCATATTCTTTCTATTATAATCTACTGCATAAAAAAGTAAGAAAAGAGACAAGAAGAAATCATAGACGCAAGTTGAAAAGAAGAGACTAAATTCCGAAGAAATTCTTTCTAATTTCCTTTTTCTTTAAGAAAAGAGAAACAATATTATACAACGATATAAAGAAGTTATTGATTGTAAGATGATATTTCCGGGAACAGTAGTAAACAGGAAATTAATTCGTAAACAAAGAAATAAAAATTAATCAAAATGTTTTAACTAAATCCTTAGGCGTTGAGTAGCTTCAATTTGGGGATAAGGAAATATGTATTCCTTAAAAAATAGATAACGTCCAAAGGCATAGTTTACAAATAAAAAAAAAAAAAGGAAAGCCATTTTCGGGAACTGAGATTACGTAGTAATAAGATTCTCATTTATGCTAAAGTGTTTCTCGCAAATAATGTATTTACTACAACCAACTGTCACTAAGAAATTCTGGAACGAAGTAAAAAAAATGCATTATTTGTATCATACAAAAGGTAAGAGCTTCCAACAATTAGGTTTTACGGAATACTTTTCTCGCCTAAAAACTAAACTGAACTCACTGCTTAGCTCAGAAAAGGGTACAGTCTACCATAAAGCATTTTGTTTGGGCGAAGTGTGCTTAATATACGGGATCCCATCAATATTTCTGGTTTTCTTAATGTATTTCAAATGTATTTAAGCAATCTTTACTAACATTATACGCATTATAGAAACTATTGAAAAGCATTATAATCAATAGTGTAAGTAATGCAGTGTTGCCAACCCGGTATGCACTTCTTTGTTTTCAAGTGACCTTTACGCCATGTTATTACGTATATAAGATGATTATATAATCGTGAACAAAAATATATGTATAATACGTAGCAGTGTTGCAAACTTTAAGAGTTATTTGAGAAGATTGCTACAGCTTTGATCTACAGATCGCAAAATTCATGAAAACAAGTAGTGGTTTTTGATTAAAGTAGTTCCAAAGAGAATTCTTCTAATATCAAGTACAAAAATATGTTACGCCGACTCAACAACATTGTCAGAATTTTTTAAAAAAAATCAATACTTCTGTATATATATATATATATATATATTCAGAACGGAATACCTTCTAAGCTAATATAAATATTTCCCATGTCAAAATAAAAACCGTAAAATATTATAGTGAATAACACAAAAGAATAATCAAGGAATCCGACTAGGAAGAGAGAGTAAGGTGAAAATCACTATATGAAGGTATTTTACCAGTTCTAAGTGTGGTCTTTTGGCTTGCATACATAATTTACGTACAGCAGACTAGAGTTTGAATATTATTCCCTCCATGTTCTTTTCTTATTTTAAGGCTTGATTTTTCGTCCGGGAAAAACATTGTAGGATAGTAGCAAAAATTTCATACACATCGAGATATCGAATACTATCATCAAGAAAATATTATCAAAATAATGGTCTTACTACCTTGTTATAGAAGTACGATTCTGCTGGAGACTCACTGCTATAGCCTTGATCCATACATTAGAAAAATTGATAGGTTCTTCTTAAAGTAGTTCAAAAGGGAACTATTCTAACTTCAAGTGTTAAAATACGTCGGCTATAATCAAATTATAAAATTATATTTCAGTAACTTTGTAAAGAGTTCAGTTCCGATCCGTTTCGATTAATGCTGGATCACTGTCTCTTCTCAAATAGCTCTTAAAGTTTGCAGCACTTACGTATTATAAACAGCGGCGCAAATCTGTCTTCAACATTGGAGGGGGGATGGCGGGTAAAACCGTTCCCATTTTTTTTAAAGCGATGTTCAAAATATTGTCACGGTATGCGTGTCACGTTACGCCAAAATTATGGAAGATGTTAAGATCTAAAATTTATTCATCTCATTAATTGGTTTCAGAAGGAAATAGTAAAATGTTTGTTTATTATTTTAAATTGTTGTAATTAGGTTGCAGACATGTTATATCATCGTATTACGCATTGCTGATGCTTGTTGTTTCTTCAAGGAATAGACACGAGTCTGCAGTGTCATAAGAATAACAAAAACAAATATGAAACAAATAAATGTAAAACGTTGTAGAAATTATGTCAACACATACACATAACCAAAATTAGGTAAAAGTGTGAATTTCGCAGACATAGGCTGTCTGGAGAATCTGGTCAATGAAAGAAAATGCAGAAATTGTGAATAAGCACAATTTCGGCTCAGAGATGTAAAACTTCAGAATTTGTAATCAAGAACAACAAAATTCGTCATCACGAACACGATGATAAAAAGCTAATGTTTGACGGAATTAGGATCAGTTTCCAAGGAGCAGTTTCCAAGGATCAGTCGTTAAGGGTCAGTCTTGGATTAGTTTCCATGAGCAGTCTTGGACGAGAAGTTGAGGATTATTCTCAATAGAGCCACTATTGGGAATCAGCTGTTAACTACGTTCCAGTGGACATCCATCCACTGTGAGGAAGTCAGAAGACGAACTTCGCAGCAAGAAGTTCGAACCTCCGTTCGTCAAGGTATGCTATAATACATCTCTGATATTCTAACGTTGACCAATTCACAAACAGTTCTATGAAATGTGAGTTAACAGTTTTACTTAATAGTACACATCACAACATCCTAGTAAAACTCTACTTTAAAAGCTAACTTAATAAATGAGTTCTCTAAAGGTAAACATTCTCAATTTTAATTGTATCACCTTTCGCATGTTTTGCTATAAAAATGCTACGCTGTAGGTTGGTGGAGATAGAAGGAGTTTAAGGTTTCCTACCTGCTTCAGATAGTAGGTAGAAGCAACGGATATTGTGTTATTTATATTTTACATCCCTGGTTCAAGCCACAGACACAGTATTTGTTGACAATATTTATGAAGCTGAAAAACAATATTGTGGAGGATCAGAGGAGCAGAATTGTTTTCGACATTGGGAGGCGGGCAAATTTGAGGCTTATTCTGGGAAAACATCAATTTCATCTCATTTTCGTTTGTGACAATCGGGCACAAATAATCACATTCCTCTCCCCCGAAAAAAAATAATTTCAAATTGGATTATTGAGAGGGGACAGTCTCTCCCAGTTCCAAGATTGAAGGGGACATGTCCCCCTCATCTCCCCGGGATTGTGCCAGTGAATATAAACATATTTGTTATTCACCGTTACCTAGTCGCCCTTCTTGTAATCTAAAGAATACAACTTAAATATTTGGACACATCATAGCAATGGAAATGAAGCAACTACAGGCCCAATTTCAGATCATAAATCTTGTCACACCCGAAAAACTTAATCAACGTATTGATTGATACTTGAAATACGAAATGTTTTCTCCCATTCCTGTGTCAAGAGAAGGCATAAATCTTCTCGATGCATGAACTTTACAGTGAAATAAGGACATTTAGGAACAAAACCTACCAAAATAAATCAATATACAAAAATTAAAACTTCCTGGGATTTACACTGGTAAAATGCAGCTGTTATATGTGGGGTTTTAATGCAATATTAAGTGTATATTGAAACGCATTACCAACAACAGTGCTTTAAATAAATTCCATATAAAGTGTATCAACGTACAAGAAAGTTGTTCCTTTTGTTTGCACCCAATCTTCTCTTGCTCCTTTATGCATTCAAACTTCACACTTGTAAACGATTTCACTGTTTGTCACCTAAGAATGTACTACGTAACATTTATGAATATTATTCACTTTGTCATTTGAATACTCTAATGTAGTGGTTCCCCTGGGGGAATGAAATGTGAGAAAGGGGGCGCAAGCAAACACAAAAATAAAATGTAAAATTATGAATAAAACATAACTTGTAATAAGCAAACTTCAAAACGCTGCATGTTGTCTTTTACATTCCTATTCAAGCTTTCTACTTTATTAAAAACTAAATAATTATCCAATTTATTTTTTTATTTTTTTTACAAAATTATCAAAAATGAGTACAAAATGTTATTTTATGTATAAGATGGAGTTCAAAATTTATCAAGTAAGGGCAAAGAAAGAACAGTCTGATAGTTGACATTGTTTTTCCTTAATAAGATTTTTTTATTTGGTGATAAATTCGGCGAAGCACATCTGAAATCACCACCCACTTCCAAATGGTCCCGATACTTTGATTTTATCGTGGTCAAATGTCAAAAATCCCGATTGACATAGGTAAGTTGTCGAGAACTGAAGAACTTTCAAGGCTTCCTTTGCTAGTCTTGGGTAAACAGACAGGAAACAAACACAAAATTCTTCCCAAGACGTTGACTGAAACAGTTTTTTTTTTTTTTTTAAATCTGAACAGCACTTTAATTCGATTATTTCCTCCCGAATTTCATGTGGAAGTAAATCCATACCAATGATAAAAGATTTCTTCCTCATTTTCAATGCCCAGTCTTCTTCACAGAAATAAGGAAAATATCGCTTGAATTCATCATAAACAGTCTAGGTGTGAGTTGATATTGTCTCTCCACGTGGTTAAATCACATTCTTTATTGTCAAGAAATTCATTTAATCGAGGAAAAGATGAAAAGTTGGGCGTGGAATCATTCAGACGGCGTTTCCATAGTAAAATCTTTTCCATAAACCTCTTGTCACGTCATAAGAAATTAGTATGTTCATGTTACTAGCTTGGAGTTTGAGATTGAGATAATTTCGTATTAAAAAAAAAAAAAAAAGTCTGCAAGATATGAAACAGAAATTATACATATGTCATTAGTAAAGAAAGTATAAAGTTCATCTTTCTCCTTTTCCTAAAAAATAGGAAAAATATTTTCACATCTGTCTTAAGCTCGTCCAACTTCATACGTATCAGCAAGTTTCTTCTCACAGTAAAGTCTTTAGATCTGTCTTTGAAAGCTGGATGTACTGTTGACAAGTCGTTCCAATCGAACGCGGCGGAGTGCATCATTGCTAAATACAGCATGGCATATAACACACTGTGGTAGTGGACTACCATCAAGGGCGTCCATATTGTGGTTTCCAATGGGGGGGGCAAGTATAAGTGACATTTCAAATATAGTCTCAAATTTTGCGGTAACTATTCTAAAATATCTATTGGGTTTTCGATCTTCCGAAGCACAATTTCCTCTAAAAAAGGGGGAGAGCGCCCCACCTTGCCCCCCTGATGGGCGCCCTTGACTACCATCATTTTCAATGAACGTAAAATCATACCATGTAATCTTCACTCTACAATTTTCTCTTTTAACTGGAAGCTGCCATTTTACTTTACACACATACTGACGAACACTCACACCACTTCAAAATAAACTTTTCAGACGAGAACACCAGTCTGAAAAATTAATGAAACGAGCAATAGCTTGTGAATGGTTCCATTACTGCAGATATAGAAAATCTGCGTTATGTTTATTACTCAGAAGTACAATAGCGACATTGTTAAAACAAGAAAGAAAGAACTTGTTGTCAATCAATCACTAATCAACGTTAAACTAAGTAATGTAATATTTTCGTGTATTAATTATTAGTAACAGTGTCGAAAATAAATGCTGATACTGCTCTACTATTTTTCGACATGTGGCTTGAAAAACGCAAGATTTATGAGGAAGTGCAGGGTAAACAAGATTGAGAACCACTTCTTTAATGTGTTGTTCCTAATGTGAGAAAATACTTGGTTTTGTAACTTGTTCAAAACTTTTCAACAACTTTTCATGTATCAGGAGTCATTCATGGTAGTTTTACTTATATAACAACGTAACAAAGTTATTACTTTAATTTAACAAGTTCAAACGAAGCTCTCTACTGTTCTGTAGTGTTATTCTCAAATGGAAAACCAAACAAAAAAAAAAAAAAAGTGGAGGTGGGTAATATTCTAACCTTAGTCTGTCACATTGGAATTTGGCAAGCTAACAACCAGACTACGGCGAGAACTGATTAAAGACGTTGTTTTTGATTTTCACTTCATTTTATCCTTACCTGATTCTTCGATGATTATTTTGTGTTATCCACTATGATGTTCTACGGTTTTTATGCTTAAAATATTTTGACATAAGAAATGTGTTATATTAGTTTGGAAAGTATTTCATTGTGAATATTTTTTACAAAATTATTATTTTTTTAAAAAAAAAAATTCTGACAACACTGCTCAGTCAGTGTACATATTTTTGTACTTGAAGTTAAAATAGTCCTCTTTGGAACTACTTTAATCAAAAAAACCGTTACTTGTTTCAGTGTATTTTGCGATCTGTGGATCAAAGTTGTAGCAATCAATCTTTTCAAATAACTCTTAAATTTTGCAATGCTGCTACGTATTAAGACGTATACTTTTGTTTACCATTATATAATCATCTTATATACGTGTCAAAATTTGAAAATAAACAAGTGCTTTTCGGGTTGGTAACACTGCATTGCTTACAGTATTGACTATAATTCCTTTTGATGATATCTATCCTTCTTCTAAGCCCCTTTTTTTTAAAGTTAGCTGGATCTGCTTTTTGGATCGCTGTCCTCCACCAGTTTCTATCTTGTGTTATCACTGCGACACCACACTGCTCTTTATACAATCTCCCCACTCTTCTTTGGCGACTTCGGCCTCATTTCATAATAAGTTCCATAACACCCACTCGGAAAGCTACATATTCGAATGGTCTTCTTACATCCCCAAACCATCTCAGTATACTATCTTGTAGTTTTTTTTTTCTACTACTGCTCTCACCTTTACTGTTTCCCGGATCGCTTCTTCTTAAATTTGTCCTTCCGCGTTACTCAACATATCCACCGCGACATCTTCATTTCCACAGATGTAACTTCGATTTCTCTCTCTCTTCTTCGTCGTCCAACATTCCGCTCCACACAATATGGCATGTCTCATTACCAGTGGCGTATTTAGGATTTTGTTTCGGAAGGGGCTATGCACAACACTTGAATAAGCACTTATATTTTTCCTTTTGGGTCCCGACAAATTGTAATGAAGTTGTGAATATACCAAATTTATTTCGGGGCGGGGCTTGAGCCCGGTAGCCACCCCCCTGAATACGCCACTGCTCATTACTGTTTTGTAAAGACGATTGGTTCGCTACAGTCCAGAATAATCCTGCCGCTTCTCTCTATTTTCTCCAACCGCTGCTAATTCCGCTGTTTACATCTTCTATTCCTACATTTTTCTGCAGTATTGATTCCAATTTCTTCGTTATTTCAACCTCCTTTCCATCCAGTCATATTATTGTATTCTCGATTATATTTTTCCTGAAAGAACAATGCAAATATTGTGTCGTGGTTTTGTAATGTGTATAAGGTTACTAAAATTTCTTTAAGATCGTATAAATACTTTTAACGTTATTTGAATTTATCTTAAATTTTTACCATTTTTACTTTACTCAAATCTTTATTGTGCTGTAACTTCATTATTTATGGCCATTAGCAGCTAAAGCTTTGAAATATATTTCACCTTCCGAGGGATTGTCTAAATCTGTCTTCAGAAATGCAAAACCCATTTTACAGTTGGGAAACATTCCTGGTTAGTTGATAGTATTTATTTTAGATTTATTTATTTATTTATTGTACTTTATATTAAAAATAAACACTGTTAAGTATCAGATTGTTGTTTGGGTTATCTATATAGTGGCAGATGTACTGTTAACAATGACACATACAGTCTGCTAAACATGTTATTTGTAATTAATTGCCAACAACCATTAAAATAAAACCAAGTTGAAATTATTTTGTTTTCTCGTTGCCAGATGTCTCGAACATTGCTAGCAGCCCTCTTCCTGGCCACCATCCTTTTGGCATTGTTTGTAGACACAACAACAGCTCAGGTGAACTTCTCTCCTAACTGGGGGAAGAGAGGAGGACCAGCATCTGACGGATGCAAAGCTTCTATGGATTCCGTCATGTATATCTACAAACTCATACAAGTAAGTAGCTATTAACCCTTTCGGATCCAGGTCATTTTTGGCGTTTTCCTACAGTTTCAGTTAGTGACGTATTGCTCAAAAACTATTTACTCGACTGGTGTGGTTAAGGCCTTGATTTGTAGAAGAGGGATATCGCTATTTTTCGCTGTAAGTTACATTACAGTGTTGTCGCCAACGGGAGGGAAATGTAGGGGCGCAAATTTACAAAAAAAAAAAAAAAAAAAAATCCATAACCGAAATTCAATATTTTTGTAGCTGTCACTACTGTTGCCACATGGGTCCAAGTCACCTTTAAAAAAATCATTGGTGTGTTGACAAGATACAGTGAAAGCTTGAAGTCACTGGCTGCCATACAAAGAGAGAAAGAAAAAATTCTCTGTCATCATACACTTGAAATTTTGACACTTTTTACGCCTCAGAAGCAAAAATCAACAGATTTGCCAGGGCTACAACTTCCCTAATTATCTTATTGAAACTTTTTATGGTGCGTTCTGTAGGCCAAAGAGGAGACTTTCAGATAGTAGTACGTTTGTTGCAATATAGCCAGCAAGAGGAAAATGTAGCTAACAAGAAGGAAAAGGTTTTTTTTTCGAATTTTGTCCCTAAATAGGGAATTACATTCAATTACATTACATTCAAAACTTATAACTTAACGTTGCGTTTACAATGTTGTAAAACATTTTACTTTTAGTAGGGTTTACTATATAGAAATTTGCGTATAACTAAAGCTACCACCACACGTAGCAATTTAGTAGGGACAGTTTTTTTTATTTTTTTTTATCTAGTTCCGACTTGTTTTCAACTGACGTTAGGGTGCGAAAAGTATTTCTATTTTTCTTGAACAATTAGTTATTTTATTTTATGTGGTCATCGTAATTTTTCTTACGAAATTTATAAACTTTATTGCTAACATGTACAATTTATTGCACCGTAAATATGCATATTCTGTCCAAAATTTTTTTGTTCCTTAAACATAAACACAATCAGGCTTGCCAACCATACGATAATTTAGCGTGATATACGATAATTGCCTTAATGTTATATACGATAATGTTCTTGTGATAATAGATAAATATAATTCTAGAAAAGATAATTTTCGAAACTGAAGATTACTAGATAAATTTATTATATATTATTACTATTGTTAGAGGCTTTCTACTTCAAGTGTGCCCTCAGAAAATATGTGAATCATACTTCGGCCTCCATCCCAGACGCCCTCTTACGGAGGAAACGTTCCCTTTGTTTTGGAAAAAGAAGTGAATTAATGTGTTTCCAATTTGTCATTCAGTCGTTTTGTCTTGACGAGTGAAGATCGTAGGCTACTTAGAATAGGTAACAAGATAGTGCACAGCGAAGTCCATGAAATAATTCAATGTGTTAACAATGTCCGCATCCTACTATTGAAAACTCTCGGCCACAGCAACTTGTCCCTTCTCTTTCGAGGGGCATACGGGAAAATATACATCGACAGCAGCGCCAGCAGGGGCACACTTGAAATTGAAACGCTCTAGTAGTATTATATTTATTTCTATAATTATCACGCGCCTAACGAATATACGATAATTTTGTAATATAATATCGATACGATTTTTTTGTAATATACGAGAATTTTAAAGACGAAAATCGATAATTTTGTTCTCTCAGGTTGGCAACTCTGAAGAGGATAACTACTCTGTGGAGGTGTTGGTAAAGAAAATCGGACGACAGTGCAGAGTATTGTTATTATATTATTGTTATTTTGAATTCTTACAATACTTTAGAGTTGAATAAAACCTGTCAGAGGTGTAAACAGTAACAAGTAACAAATAGGGACCTACACAGCATCTAATACAATGTAGTGTGATGAAATTAGGTAGCACTGTAAATACGAATTATCCAAGGTAGATAGTTGTCGAAAATGTTAGAAAGGCCTTAATCCAGTAATGGATGGACAATTGTTGATAATGATATATGTGCGTTTCCCTACCAGTACACTACTGTGATCCTAGTTCTCAACTGAGTATTTGAGATCAGGGGGAAAAAAAGCTTACATCTTGTTCTGAGAGATTATATGTTTAACCCTGTAGGTGTAAGAATTTCTAAAAACAAAGATAGTTAAACTAAATTTTACTATTCCTGGATCTGGGTATAACAAACGATTCAGCGAACTCAAAATATTTTAACAACCGGTTCTAACAAACCTGTGGGAACCGGCCGAATAGCATCACTGGGTGTAAAGTTTCTATCCAGCGCTGATAAGCAAACATGAGACCTATATTGCCGAATGGGAAGAGCAGTGGCGTCATTAGCTTTTTAAATCTGGGGGGGTCGGATGAATCAAAATCAAAATCCTCTTTCCGACAAAAGTTATATATACAAAGTAGTATAGTTTCTTTAAATATATTTGACTAAAATTTGGGGGACGCGTGCCCCCGACCCCCGCGCTACTGACGCCTTTTGGGAAGAGTTAGTTTGACTGCTGCTAGAATTGACGATACCACAAACTTCTGCACCATTGTATAGCAGCAATCATCTCAAATTCTAGCAGCCTAAAAGTGCATTCCCTTTTTACAGTGCTTGTAAGAGTTCAGAAAATACCTGGAACGCTTACCAAATTAATTCCCCGAACGGAGTCAATGATGAGTGTCAATAAAGATCGGAAAATACAATTTCTTTTAATATCGCATATTAATAGTGGTTTCACAGATAAACCCAAAATGTAATTTAAAAAATAGACGAAAATACACATGTTGCAAAGAAACAAATGACGCAAACAAGAACAGTTCCGACAGGACATTGATGTATCGGAATAAAGTTCCAATGCGTCCCGGCCCAGTTTAGGCCTATCTCTTGGAGCCCACGTTTCCCACTAAAGTAACAAAAGTAACGATTGGATTCCATAACGTAAGAAGTATGGAGTCTACGATGTGAAGAACAAGTCTCCAACTGCATTGTGTTATCTGATCATCAAGGAAGTGCCTACTAGTTACCAGAAGATATGATAGTCAATGAAAGAGATGTCTGGAGAATACAGTACGTGAGGAATAATTTCATACTATAGGTCATAGACAGTATGCGCCGTCCTTTGAGGGCACGCTTTGGAGTGGATATATAGGCGTGCATTGAAGTGAACATAAGATAAGATAAGAACACCATGTTTGGTGACCATGATTTCTGGATGCTTGCGGGCAGTTTTACAGTGCATTTCAGGAGTTCAGCACTGTAACGATCTGTAGTAATGACTACACCTAAAGTAATAACTTCACTGAGAAAGATAGGATGGATCACCCCTATCACAGGCTACCATAGCAGCAATAAAACTTTCCGCAGTTGAAGGGGTGATATTGGAAACCATCCTGGTCATTGCTCATGATCCAAAAACTTTCCTGTCGATTTACGCTTATCGTAGCAAATCCATTTTTCATCAGAAGTAACAAGACGATACAAGAACATTACCAGTTACTGCGTACTTAGAGAACTGCACACCTACAGATGTCATTCCTTGTTGGCCGGTGTCAATTCATGTGACAATCATGATTCCAACTTTTTCATCTTACCGATCGCAGACATTCGCCGAACGACAGTGATATGGTGTATGCCTAATTCGCTTATAATGCTATGAATACTTTTATGTTGATCCAATTTCATTGTTTCTCAGGAGCTCATGAAAACATACTGGCTGCGAGCCTCGGTTCTCAATGTGACTCACCAGTACGAAGTTCTATAAACCAACCACAAATGGTGCGTTCATTCACCACTCTTGGTTCAAATCCACTCTTTAGGTTTCTCGCAGAATGTCCTAGTTTGAACTCGCAATTGTCTCTTCTCCATGGCGCACTTTGAGATTACCCTGATAAACAATACAATGCCTCCAATCTGACTGAACATCTTTGCCAGTTTTTCAAACATATACAAAGATTTTGACACCGCATGCGTGCCCTCAGTGCATCCATTGCTTGTATTAGAGAGCATGGTTTCCTACCAGACGTAAAAACGGACATTCAAATAGCACAAAACCAATAGTTATTGATTATTTCAATAGTTTTTAAAAATCATTGAATTTTTAAAGTTTGCAAATGTATCTTGGAAGCACATCAATTTCATATTATCGAATATTATTGACGACGTATCAAAATATAAAACAGCTCCCCAAGGGAGAGAAAAGTTTTAAAATTTCCATGTTGCCCACGAACCACGTTGTATGGTTAATGAGATAAGAAGAAGACGAATGGTTTCTAACAGCCTTCTTCACAAGTATTAAAAAAGATATGATCCATTAAGTGTGATAATGAGATTATAGGAGGCTATTATTTTACGGAAAAAAAGTCTACGAGCATCTAAGTATGGGCCTGAGACGTTTGGTTTCAATTCACCCCTGGACTTGTGCCACTTGTTGCTATTTTGTTTTCTCGTTTTAGACAACCATTCACATAAGAAACTCTCATAAGGTAGATATACCATAGTATTAAAAGCTCTTTCACTTACAAGAGTTAGAGATGAATATACATATTAGTGGTTGCTTATGTTATCTAAAAAGTCTGCGAAATGTTATCTTCTACTGAGTTTTCTAACACAGTTGGATCTGTGATCGTTCTTACCAGGATAGATAATTATATCGATATAGTAAAACTGATTAACTCATAACTGGAATTAAAATTAGGAGATTACAGGTACAGGTACATCTTTTTTTAACTCACTATTAAAACATTGTTTTTCCCAAATGTAGAATATATATATATATGTCAACAGAATATGCAAGCTATTATCATATTTTTAACTGTTTGCAAGGATCTATCTTGCCTTAGATACATTTTCTTCTGGAAAATGTTTTGCCAATTTTCAGAATTTACATGTCGTCATATGAAAACCAGAGGAACGTAACTCCAATTTCGTAGGTTTATAGGCGAGAGGACAAAAATATTATTTTCTTAGAAAGATGTGTTTTTAATAAAATGGTAATTTAGCTATAGTACAACAGATGATCAACAAGGAGAACAGATGGCGTAACATTCCATTTACACCAAGCGGGACTTTCAAAATTAGGTCCAAATATGAAGGAAACGAAAACAACATTTTTTGGAGTTACGTTCCTCTGGTTCTCATGCGACGATGTGTCGTAATAAAAGGATCAATTTTTGTATCATTCATTTAATGTATGATTTCCCTATAAAGACTATTTCGTAAGATGTGAACCTATAAAATAATGAAGTACAATCTTTAACGTCACGTGTTTATGCTTTGTAAATTAAAAGAGACGAATACTATGTTCTGGTAAAGGACAGGAATTGAGAAAATGTCGAGAAACCTCGTAAATATGATGGTGTTTACTACGTTTTTTTTTATTGGGTCTAACCAGGGTCATTTGCACTAGAGATCTACACTACCAGTGATCTACTGATTAATTTGTTGAGGTGTTTAATACGAAACGTTAGTGCCGAAATTATTTGTCACCGTCACGAAGAGACCAGTAACCGACACTTGCTTTTCATAAAAGTTCTCATAAAATAAAATTAAAAACTTACCTCGGATACAAAATCATAGTGGTCCAGATGCCAATTTAAACAGTTAAGTCTCTTTTCATATAGTCTGAAAAGAGACTATATACTTTAATCAACAGCCTACTAAAACAAAATATCATCAGAAGGGAGCTCGTTCATTTTCTTCAAATCTTTTATAATACGGAATACTGAAATGCTTACGGATAACTAAAAACAATTTCAATGGATAGTTTGTAATCTAAGAAATAGATATTTAAAGTATTATGTTTGCTAAGTGTTTTTTTTTTAATGAATCGTCTTGTGATACAAAAGTTAATTGTTTATTTACTCTTCTATTTTAGAATGAAGCCCAGAAGATAGTAGATTGTGAGAAATTTGGCAACTAATTTCTACTACAATCTGTATTTTCTAAAAATAAATAATTATCCCTTGTTTTAAAAAAAAATGACGTCATGGTGGCTGGTGCAGAAGATCAATATGGCTGGAAATCTTACTATCTCTCTCTTCCTCTTGTAATCATGTGACAGTTGTGGCCAATAAACAATATTTACGTTCGTAAACACTTCTTGCTTCCTGTTCTATTATTTTGCTATAAATAATCCTTTGTTCATTTTTCTTTTGTATTGTAAAAGTCATTTATTTTCAACTGCTCGATGAATGACGTATGAACAAGTTTTACAATCAGAGAAACAGGTGGAGCAAATGAGGGGAAGGTTCAACGCAGGAGACGTTATTATTTGTCTTACTACGTCCTTCATCAACGTCCTTGGATCTCGTCTGCTCCTTGTTGTCTCCGGGTGATTTACTGAGAATGTGAGCAACGCCCTGTGACGTCACAGAGCACTTACAAGTAAAGGGTCCAAATAGATGAATCGAGTTGTGGGATAAGACTTAGTGCATCTGATAGAGGATGTAAAAATATGTGTATGTGGAAAATTATAGCGGCTGAGAGCCATAAGAAACGTAGGGGGAGGGGGTCAAAGTTGGACGCAGAAGGGCTATGCTATGTTATTGAAATACAGCAAAAAGTGGTTGAATCGTGAAAATAGTGAAAGATAGACAATGCAAACGTTGGTAGTTTTACTGGGGAGAGTAGAACAAGAACCTCCGTAGCTAGTGATTCATTCCGCAGTCAGTGATTACAGAGAGTAAGTGTTCACTGACTTGGTAATGCAGATCAAACGAAAAGGACAACAGTCTCCTACATGGGTTGACAGTTAAAACAATAATAAGTATGATTGAATATCGTTGATATAGCAAACAGCAAGAACAATGAGTACTTACGGATTTTTGTCAAATGTACATCTTGACTTTCCTCGCCTTCTGCTGGTAGCGGCACTCTTCACCATTTCTACCGTG
Source organism: Thermobia domestica (assembly GCF_964235325.1). Classification (NCBI taxonomy): domain Eukaryota; kingdom Metazoa; phylum Arthropoda; class Insecta; order Zygentoma; family Lepismatidae; genus Thermobia; species Thermobia domestica. Next base: position 160,178,259 of record NC_137454.1, read on the forward strand.
GGTATAATAAGACAGTGTTACAACTAGAGGATAGAAACGAGCTTGAGAGCGTTGACTGGACTAACCATTCATCCGACGTTATTTTACTTCACAACAGCGAATTTCCAGTTGAATTTAGGTACAAAACACCTCCTAGAGTATGACGTCATTACTTAATACTTTGACCCCCTTCTGCTCAAAAAACACAAAATGCGCTTTGTTGTGTAATATGGTATACTAAAGGACCAACTATTCCCAAAATTTCAGATTTTTTTTTATCCAGGCCCATTGGAGATACTGGACAGTGAAACATGCCAAATTGGCATAATTCCCCAACTTTACGATTTTTTTCAGGCCTTTGGGAGCAGCTACAGGTCTGTAAATATTTGTGTATTAACTTATGATACCAGACTACATATTTATACCTCTATGACCTTTCTTCAAATTCATACCTCTACGTTAGCTGTTTCCTCTTCCTAAACATGTCTTCAATGTCCAAAAATGTTGCTACTGTAGGCCCTGATTTCAGCCCCTTCAAGTGGTTTTAGGCAAAAATGTTAAGAGAACAAAGTTTTAGCTCTGCACGAGTTGGAGACCTCCAGCAATTTTCAATTTGGTAGGACAAATACATGCTGAGATATTCAAAACAATGTAAACGCCTAAAATCGAAAAAACGCAAAATGGTGGCAGCCGCTGCGTCGCCATGGCATGTTGTAAAAAATAATTAATTTTGGTTTTGAAGTACCGTGATATAGGATAAACATTCATGAAAAAATTAGATTTTTTGGAGATGGTCGAGAGGCATATGCTTGATCACTTAGAATGGATTGACTCTAATATTATTACCAAAGTTCACTGTTGGATATCAAATTTCACTGTTAGTTTTCTTGGCTTGTAGATATGTTTAACTTACATATGTTTTCATGATAATCCAAACTTTCAACATACGGGTATCAGTCTCCTAGATGTTCCTAAATAACTATAAACATGATCCTAAATCTTCGAAATAAGTACAAACAACGATCAATAAAGTTCATAATTGACATTTTAAAAACGTGCTGGCCCTAATCGATATATCGCATTTCCATTTGAAAACATATCACAGATTTCAAAATGGCGGATTTCAAGATGGCGGCGGAGGTTCGTGATCTACTCTCTCCATTCTTCTTTTGCCAATATGTGAAACTGCCAACGTTTACGTTGTCTATCTTTCACTATTTTCACGATTCAACAGTTTATTTGCTGTATTTCAATAACATAGCATAGCCCTTCTGCACCAACTTTGAACCCCTCCCCCTACGTTTCTTATATCTCTCAGCCGCTATAACTTTGCACATACACATATTTTTACATCCTCTATCAGGTACACTAAGTCTCATCTCGCAACTCGATTCATCCATTTGGACCCTTTACTTGTCAGCTCCGAATGACAAACAGTTATTGAACAGAAATATTGAATACCTGCCGAAACAAAAAGTGTAAATGAAACACATATATGTTCACTGTGTAGAAATGTTCGTCAATCAAATATTATGTTTAAGTACTAACAAATTTTACATAATAGAAGAATCGTAAATGAATTAATCCTACGAAATACAATTGAAAACATTGGATGCTATTAATGTCACAAAGTATATTCTCGTCTGCATTTGTTATTCGATATTTTATTTCATACAATAGCCCTGTTTTACTGCATCTAGTGTTGCCCATGGAACGAGAAATTTTGAGAGATCTTAAAATACTTTGTGAACTTGATAATGTTTTAAGCCGAGCATTTAGTACCTTGAATAGTCTATATTAAACCAAATACATGGCACTGTTGAATGCATAAATTCTTTAAAAATTCATAGGAATCGTTATTATTCTGACCTGTTGCAAGATTGGTGATGGCAAGTGAGTATTTACTCGATCTTTGCACTTGAGAAACATAGTTTACAAAATATTACATTTACCCGTGTATAAGATGCACTTTTTTACCCTTTGAGAATAAGTTCAAGAATGAAATGTATTTAATACAACGAAAGAGATATTTTTTTTTAAATTTCTATCTCAAAAGTTTCCCTGATTCTGGGTTATTTTATGTTTTCCTTGTTTCTGAATGCTATGAATCAGCATTCTAGTTACGTAGAGTTCATAAGAAAAATGGCTTGCCTGAGGTTTTTCGTGTTTGTTACTGTAACAAACACTAAGACACTCCTCCTACGAACATGTGCCCTATAGCGTCTATTCTTAAAATTCTACTTTGTATTTTTTTTAAAAAAATCTTCATAATAAGTAGCGAAATTTTCTCTCAAATTTGAAAATAGAAAATGGAATGCGTCGTATATGTCTACAAAAACGGTACTACAGATGTAAGATATCTAGAAAGCTTATGGTGGTATCTCTTGTGCGCCTTTCTTATGCATTATATCAATCAGATTCGGAAAGAATATTGCAAAATTCTCCTGTAGCAGGTAGAAGGTAGAGGAATCACACAACGGAATCGTTTTCTCCCACTACCAGTTTTGTTACAAAACTTCTTGATATAATTCAGTTCCACTAAATAAGTTCAATGTTCACTAAATTTTTTAGGAAAAGTTGGTGTTCATAGGCCGAATAGCCTAGGGAAAGATTCCTCACAAAGTTCCGCTGCAAGCTGAGTGACGTGGATAGGATTTTCAATGCTCCACTGCAAGCAAAAAAAGAGGTGGAGTCCCGCAAGCTCCACGGCAAGCCGAGCTCAAATTTGAGAGAAAATTTCGCTACTTATTATGAAGATTTTTTAAACAAAATACAAAGTAGAATTTTAAGAATAGACGCTATAGGGCACATGTTCGTAGGAGGAGTGTCTTAGTGTTTGTTACAGGCCGGAAAGGAGAACCATATTGCTCCACTGCAAGCTGTGGTGAGGAATCTCTCAAAGCTCCACTGCAATCTATGTATGGTGTACTATTCTTTTGGGGTGTAATATTTAACTCTGTTAGCCATAACGTCATTAGCAAATGTAAACAAATTATCTTGGCAAGAGCATTGGCTAACCAAAATGTCTGTCACTGCTAAATAAGATACAAATTTAGTTAAATTATAGAAACGTGAATATTTAAATTACGTAAAAAGGAAATCGAAATGAAATCTTTAAGTTTAACGTCCCACGGTTATGCCGGTTAGGCTAAAGGAGACGGTGATAATGAGAAATGAGTGAAATGGTGGAATGAATAAAGTGGGAGGAAACGGGAGAACCCCGAGAAAACCCACGAGCACGGTGTTTGTCCACCACAAAGTCCACAAGGCGCGAGCTGGGATCGAACCAGGGACCCCAAACACCGGAGGTGAACGCTCTACCACTGAGCCACAGTGCCTCCAAAGATGGGTATTTGATTTGTTGTTCTTACATAAATTATTAAACGGTAAAATTGACTGTCCAGAATTAGTTTCAGAAGTGTTATTACGTGTCCCAATAGGTAAGACTAGAACAGCAAACACTGGGACATTCTATTGTAGAAAAAAAGTAACTAACATATTACATAAGCCTCCTGTATGGAGAATGTGTGCTTCATATAACGAAATGGTATATGTATTCATATATTTGTACATGTATAATAGTGGATATCATCCACTATTGTATTTGTCGTCCCGGCCTCCCTCCCCCTCCGTGGTCGCGGCGCCCGGGGAGATTGCCCCGGCCCCCCCGCCCACGCGACGGCCCTGGCAGTGAACCCTTCCTCACTCACTAGGGATGATACCATATCGGGACCAAGTATCTTGGGAAAACCTATATATCGTCTGAAAGCTCTTGCCATGAGAAGAAACCGTTTTCAAATCACGGGCAAATCCGCAACTTGACCTTCTAAGGGGCGGTTTGTTCGTGTTTGTGACCCGATATATGGTATATTCGATAGAATAAAAATGAATGTTAGATGCATCACACGAAAGCGCCTGAACCCATCATGTTCCTTTCTGACTCATTGCTAGAACATCACTCGAGCACGGGTTTGATAATATCACTGCACCCAGATGTACTCATTTGGTCAGTGTTGCTAACGAGTGTGAGTGTCCCTGTCTCCCATGCATCCCAGTTTGGCAGTGTGGCCAACCAATGCGAACATTCAAAATTTTTGCATGAAGTCTACTGCATTGGCGGACATAATGAGTCTGCGACCCATACTAGGTTTGTATTATGTTAGTGCGAATCCTCAAGCACCCATATTGTCAGTATTTCCAATCATTCTGAAATACATTTTCTCGAAAGGTTGTTTTTTTTTTAATAGCAGTATATTAGCTTGGTGGTATTTATCTATTGTCTAATAATATGAACTTAAGGTGAACAAATATCATGGGACATGACTGTTAACCACGCAATGACAAACGGCATAAGTCAGGAGCTCGTATGGAAAGAAATGTTTCGATGAGTCATGCATGCATCTGGTCATAGGAGCTTCATTGTGACATACCGTATAGAAAGCAATTGTGCAGAAACCACGAATTATCTTGAGACTTTGCTTATCGTACCCAATTATGTAATATGCCGCATGCTAGGGTTCGGCCATACGGATCCAATGTCCATAATGTTCATTTGTTCTATATTAGTTCAATGGCACGCACGCCATTTGCAACATTATGATGTTTTTGCTTGGTTGGCAACACTGACAACCTAGAATGGTTGAAAGACGGTAACATTCAACGTCTTTTTGCTATAATGTCATGTGATGTTTCTGCCAAGCTTGGTCTCATCATACGGAACCTGTTTTAGAACTTCTTATTTTTACAATTGGTTGGCAACATTGACGAACTGGAGTACTTGGGAGAGGAATACGTCCACAGTATATTTTCTCCAATGACGAATGATATTTATGCCATGTTTCATGGATATGCATCCAGTGGTACAGAAAGCATCTTCCACACTGTATTTACAGTTTGTTGGCAACACTGACCAAATGAGTACGTCCGGGCGCAAAGAGATATTATCAAATCCTTTCTCGACTGATGTTCTAGCAATGAGTCAGAAAGGGTCATATGGGCTCAGTCGCTTACGCGTGATGCATCGTAACATTCATTTTTATTCTATCGAATATACCATACACCGGGTCACAAACACCAACAAACTTGCCCCTTAGAGGTCAAGTTGCGGGTTTGCCTGTGATTTGGAAACGGTTTCATATTTCTCATGACAAGCGCTTTCAGACGATATATAGGTTTTCCCCAGGTACTTGGTCCCGCGGTATGGTATCATCCCTAGTCAGTATATTCCCCCAATATCTCTCCCACTGACTACCACCTCTTCCGGCATGAGAGGGAGGACCGTCTATGAAGATTGAGCAGTGTACAAACTTCAGGCCTCTTTCGCTATGGAATCTAATCATTGGAAGAGCAATGGTAAAAGTGCATGGTTGCAAATTGTGACCATTTTGATTAACCTGACATTGTAGTTTTCTTTGGAGGGAGGGTAAATGATGACCTGGAACGGATACTTATTTCGCACCAATCTAATACTTTTAAAATGAAAATTAATATCGCATTTACTATCAACTGAATTATCTAATTAGGCCCAGCCTTAAAAATACTGTGGGTGAAGTCTGTGCCACAGGAAATTTCTTGTACTACTCTGTTCGTAAACTCTTATTGAGTATAGACACCTTCTGAAATGAATGATGGTCAGAAACGCTTTACAGTTTTCAAGATGAAGTCAACACATTTCATTAATGAACTTCTAATATTGTCATATTAATTCAGCTTATGTCGTGTAAGCAAAAGGGACGGTGATGATGAGAATGAATGAAATGACGGATTGAAGAAAAGCGGGAGGAAACGGGAGAATCCAGATAAAAACCACACATATGGTGTTTTTTCGCGAAAATGCCCACTTGGAGCAAACTGGGGTCGAAGCAGGGACTCTATAAACCAGAGGTGAACGCTCTACCACTGAGCCACCGCAGCATTCAACGAAGTTTTCATCTACATACTTCCCTATCCCCCGTTTATGTTTGCTTGATTCTTTCAACTCCAAAATAGTATATTTCGAAATAATATCATTATATTGAATACGATGTGTGAGTTGCTCCAAAGAACTACTATCCATTTCATAAAGATAGGCCCCTGACTTCGCGGTGCTGCCGTGACGTCCAGTCAAAACTTATATTTCATTGTCGTACCTCGTTGGAATTGCTGGAATGTTGTCTTTTCAATACTTAAGACATAAAAATTTTCTTTGTACTATGTAGTGAGAAAAAAATAAAAATTAATGAAAAAGTGCGTATTTTTTCGTACTTTTTTGGTAGATCAATGTTTATAGAGCTATATCTCAGAAAAGAGATCACGTGAAATAATTTCCTGTGTACAATATGTAGATGCATCCATTAACTATAAGTTGTGAAAAGTTCAATTTTCATCACTTGATATTTTTTGTGTAATTAAAACAAATGTACGACGCTCTGATCTCCTTTACCAAGGTAGGTAGAGAAACGAACAAAACACTGTTCGAAAATTTGGAAGTCTAGTGTTCGAAATATTTGGAACTATTAACAAAAAAGGGTTTAGTTGGTAGAGTATTTATTTTTTTTTAAAAAAAAAAGTGTTTACTTCAACATATTCTCTGCGTTAAGCGGTGAGCCATGTTGCAGCCCAATCTTTAAATTCCCCGCGCTTATATGAAGGAACAGCATACAGTAAATGGAAGTGCGGCAACGCTGTCGTGCAGTGTTGTCGCGTTCAGGAAGCTTGTACCGCGAAGCCTACTTCAAAAGAATGTAATAGGAAAAGTATTTATTATAACCTTTCACAACATCATAAAAATATTAATGCATGTACACTCATGTCCAAAATTATTGTCGCATGTCTATAAATATGTTATTGTAGGAATATAATTTGATAACGAATTCGCCTGGTATTTCTTATAATGTTAGTATGTGTATAATCGGCAAAGACATGTAGGCTATGTGGAAAATTTCATGTCAAAAGAGCAGTAAATAAGAACAATAAAACGAAACTAAAATTTTCTTATCCATTTAGCAACATTTTGTTTTACTCATGCTAATTTTCGTATTCTTTTCCTATGAAATTTACCACAAATATACATTTCCCGACTCTATAGTATCAGTATTAAAAGTACCCTGCAAAATCATTATCAAATTATATTGTTACAAGAAAACCAGATATAGGTATGCGAGAATAATTTTGGACATGAGTGTACACATCTCAATGTAATCGAAATAAAACGTTGAAGGAACACATCCAAAAACTCATCTCTTACTTCATTCACTTTCGTCATGGCTTTGTTGACTCATCGCTGCTCCTGCTATCTTCCCTAACATTTATAAACAATGGCTCCATTTCTACCTCAAGATCTATCAGTATACACACTCTCCAGCTTACGAACATGTTAAAGGTTAAAAAGAACTGTACTGTAGCCTTGGCAATCACATGTTCACCCAAGTTCTGCGATCAATTCCCCTGCCGAATGTACACTAACACAGAATGGGTCCTTTGTTTTCTTTCAACGAAAGAAAACAATGCAATGAGTAGGTGACGAGGGCTGTATTTGAGTCTAATCACGTCGCACTGATTAAATCTTCAACACTTCCCTTCGGTTCGTAGGCGTCAAAAACTTACACACGCACTCATATCATATGGGTTCATTGCAATGAGATGGACGAATGGGCATTTATATTTTCGTGAGTATATCTTGTGCTTTTTGATTTAAAAAAATGGATATTCCTTCACGAGCGGCGGTATTACAAAAAGAAGAGGCAAAATGTTTAGCGATAATGAAATTGCAGAACTGATGAATGACTCCGACTCAGACGGTTATGAATTAGTAATTAATAGTAAGGACATTGATTATTCTGTGCTCAGTGGCGTATCCAGGAGTGAACAAGATAGTAACTCTGTTTCAAGTAAACCTGAGGCTGCGCCGAAAAAAAAAAACGCGTCATTCCTATTCAAAGCCAGATTCTAATGTAGCTTGGAGCTCTTAGATCTGAAAACAGATTTTCTGTGAAGTGTAAACTCAATATTACATATCAACTAAGGTTGTATCATATAATAAACTTTGTGCGTGTTTTTGTTTCTGTGCAAGTGTATTTTGTACTGAATGCAATAAGTAAAGAACTGACAAAAAGCAACAAATTTTCGAGGACCATCACATGCAAATCCAAACAAGATAAGAGTTCGCTTTTCTAATTTTGAACACTTGGTACATTTACTGTATATCCTGTTAATTTCTAAGAAATTGGTTTAAAATCTGTGGAGACATTACATTTTAAAAATATCTCTAAAAAGTGCCGGACAGTGTGCGTGACAAGTTTAAATACCCGTCCGGCTGAGAGTGTATACGCGTCAGGAAAATGTGGCAACGTAGCACTCCGTATAAACTGCGATAGCGAAGGGCGCAAAGCAGAGAAAATCATAATGTCATATTTGTGATTGTTTATCTTTTAAAACAAGTCAAAACAGTTTGGTTGAAAAAGCTACTTTAAGATCTTTCTAAAAGTTTTTTCAGATTGTTAATACACCGCAGCAATTCAGAGATAATGATGTCTCCCTTTTTGCTGAATAACAAGAAAATTACTGCGTGTTGAGTAATGAAATTTTCAGAACTTGCAGGTAATATATGCATCTACATATCGTGCACAGGAAATTATTTCATGTTATCTCCTTTCCGAGATATAGTCCTATAAACATTGATTTACCATAAAAGTACGAAAAAATACGCACTTTTTCATTAATTTCTATTTTTTTCTCATTATACAGTACAAAGAAAATGTGTATGTCTTAAGTATTGAAAAGACAACATTCCAACAATTCCAACGAGGTACGATAATGCAGTATAAGTTTTGACTGGACGTCACAGCAGCACCTCGAAGTCAGGGGCCTATCTTTATGAAATGGATAGTAGTATGCCGATTATCACAAACCAAGTTCCATATTTTGAGTTGTGTTAACGTAAACCGTTAAAGAATGTGCCCGCATGTCTTTTGAGCATTTCTGAATGCTTACAAGCAAAGTTGCAATGGATTTCATGGGGTTCAGCACCATAACAATCACCAAAATTATGATTTCGCCTCTAGTGAGAAAGACATGATGGACTAACCCACCGTGAATCACCATATGCCGACGACATCTTCTAGTAGTTTCGGAAACCGTTCTGGACAATCGTCATAACACATCCATTTTTCATCAAAAGTTACACTTCGATGCAGGAAACTTTCCATGTTATTCCTTAAACTCAGGGTTCTGCACACCTTCAAACAACGATTCTTATTCGCGGGTATCAACTCATGTGGCAACTATGAAATCAACTTTTTCTCTTTACCGATTGCAAGGATTTGCCGAACGTTAGTGGTTTGGTATATGCCTAACTTGTATGCAATGGTATGAATATTTGCGTCCAGAATGATTCCGAGTAGCTCACACGAACATTGATGTTTGTTAGTGTCCTAGGGCTCATTTTGCAGTGTTGACAGCGGAACGAAATTAACCAACCAATGTGTTCATTCACCATTCCTGGCCCGAATGCACTGCTAACATTTTTTGCTGCTTACTGTACAGAATCTTCCAGTTTGATTTTGTAAAGACAAATCACTCGCATGTTCTCCATACGACCCTGTTCAACAATGTACTGGGTACCTGACAGACTGGGTACCTCAGTTTGTTTGCAGAACCTATACAAAGTTTGTGACGCTATTTGCGTGACCTTAGTCCATTACTGTGTTGTGTTGCTGAGTCAAGTTTCTCATCAGACGTCAAAACGGATATTTCATTCGCACCGACCTTTAAAACTACACTTGAGTGGTTTTTATTCTTCGTTTTTCTTTCCTAGAGTCGATGCTTCACTTACATACTACCTTTAAATTTTCTCTTTTTTTCCTGCAAAAGATTTTTCTTTAATTTCTTCTTCTTTTGAGCTAATTTGTATTTTAGTAGTAGCTCTTATTATTTTACTTACTAGGTAACATAATTCGTTGGACTTCTTCGATTAGGTGACTTTTTTCTCTTGTGGTTTCTTTTCTTGCTCATTTCATAATCTGTAATGGTTATTTCCAACTGGTCGTTGCATAACGTAGGAGCACACGTTTACGATTGGGGAAAAATATGTGAGAAATCGGTGAAGCAAAGCAGGGGAGGTGAAGGGTAATGAAATAATAAATCAAGTCTTGTCAGTGTATTTGTAATCATGGGTACACGAGTCGAATATTTTCAAACCCATTCACCATCGATGTTTCTTGTTGTATGTGTCATCACTTTCTTCCATGAACGCCAGCATTCCTATCTATCCCTTTTTTTCTGTGTATGTGTTTTGCTGAGAAGCGAACAGTGACGTCACAGAATATCCCATTATACAAATGATTGATCTATGGCTTCCTCTTGTTGATATTCATCATGTTAAATCTGTTACTAAGCACTTACTACGTCCCTTTCACAAGTATTTTCTTTTTCCTGTAACCGTCTGCAAATACTGAAAAATGTATTACTAAATTATTATTAGCCTATTATTTAAAAGAAGTAGCAGTGAAGAAGTTTGGTCTACATGGCGTGATATTTCCTCAATCAATATGGAAACTGAAACCGATAGTAGATTTCTAATAACTGTCAGTTTTAGTAGAGTTTAGAGTGGAGATAGAGTATACAGGGTGGCCCAAAAGTTTGGTGTACACCCCTGCATTGATCAAGTATAACATTCTAGTTTATGGGTTTATTTGCTTCGGCCTTTCCAAACTTAAGATATAAGTAAAAAGACATTAAGAACAAATAATAAAGAAACTAAGTCTACCTGATGGATAGCAATAAGAAGTGATATAAAAATGCAATGAGCTGATCAGTACCGCACTGTATACCTACTTTTGGGCCACTCTGTATTTTTAGGATAGTTAATAGGCTGCAGCAAACAGCTTCACAATATCTATTCCCGTTTTTTGTTCTATATTGATCAACGTAAAAAGGTAAATTCTTGGTTTCTACCACTTCTATCAACAAGCTCGAATCTTAGGTTTTGACCTTCATCTTGCCCAATAATGATGGTGATCCATAGAGAAGTTCTTGAGGCTTTTTTATTTTATTTATTTATTTTATTTTTTATTTTTTTATTTATTTCTTTATTTTTTTGTCTCCCAAACAGAGTGACACATTTGACAAACAGGGTAAATATATATAAAAGAGTTTTGATAAAACACTACTTCTTACAATGTAAGTAAATTACGTAATCAAACACAATATTTTATATTACACATAAAATTTAATCTAATCGCGAATGTACTGATTTTTTTCTTTCTTCATTGAGTCGAATTTCATCAACAACTCACTTAGCCTTCATATTTTGATATTTAAAAAAAACTCAAAAATGTATTTCAAAATATAGTTGATTTATTTTGTACACAAAAATAGTTTGAGATTATAAAATCATTACATTGTATTTTCTAAACAGGTTAAAATCAAATCTCATCAAGTATGAACAAACGCAATTTGAACAAAATGAAATAACTTTCAGTTCTATTGGCATTTGTTTCCATAAAACTGTTTGTTAATATTTATACTGTTAACATTTCCTTCTTGCGATCTAATTATTTGCTTGTAAATACATTCATACACATCTATAACAGTGGTGCCCACCCCCCCTCATGTCCATGACGCACCCCCCTCAAATGTCTATTCGTAGGTGTTCTATGAAAAAAAAAAACTTTTCGATTAATTTTTCCATACCCTCAAACATATTTATATAGATTTTTAACCCCCCCAAATATTTCAATGACGCAGTTTGCGTCATAGCCCCCCCTTGTGGGCACCCCTGTCTATAAGTTAAACTACCATTACGAACTTTAACACTCAAACAAGATAATTTATTTAAAAATATATCTCTTAGGTCGTTTAACATATTACTAGGGTCTATTTTATTTTTCTAAGTACAACAATTAAATTAAATAATTACATGTCGATTATACATTCACATTGTGGTTTTCTTATTCTTCTTGTTCTTTATGATGGTTGATGGATGGTTGAAGACGTCAATACAGAAATTATGAGTTCCAAGTTATCTTGATAGAGAAGAAAAGACTTCAATTTTCCGAGAGTTCAAAGACTTCAACTTTCTCGAGATCACAAATGATCACGAAGAACACAGCCTGTAATAATAATAAGAAGAAAAAGAATTATTAATATCATGATTCATGTAAATGGTAGCTGTTGAGGACAGAACTGAATTAACTCATCTGGAGGCCCGGGGCTAGAAGAAATAAATGGACCCTGCTGAAAACCTAATACATTTCTGTGAAAGTACAGCAGAAAAGTTATGGGAATATGTTTCATTTTTTTGGTCATATTTTATTTTATGCTGATGATTGTATCTCATCATTCTTTTTAGATAGCTAGTTGAGATTTTGATCAGAGTGGAGGCCCGGGGCTATAGCTCCCCCTAAGTCCCTCCCTTAATCCGGCCCTGGTTGAGTAAGTTTCATCAATAAAAAAAATTAATTTAATTTTTTCGTTACAAACTATAGGAAGGAAGCATACAGCTTCAGAAAACTACACACATTAAACAAACTTTCTTCCTTTAATTTGTTACAGGTTTACCAATCTGATTTTGCCCGAGATCCACATTGATTCCTACATTATAGTGTATATATTATTATACCTAGCTGCAAAAGAAAAGCCCTGTCAGATTTGCACTATTGTCACTGGAAGCGCAACCTACACCTTTCGTCTTGAGGTAAACAAAAAAAATCAGAGAAACGTAACGTGTTACTGGGTTGTGGTTATTGTAGCCTGTTGTAGCCTCTTGTAGTCTGTTGGTTGTGGTCGTTACAGATAAACAAGTATGCCAAAGAGAGCAGGTCAAACGTGAGAAACTAAAATTTCGTTATGAAAGCCTGTATGCTAGATAAGTTAAACTCGGAACAAATATTATTACTACCGTATCCTTCTAAGACGTATTGTATTCGGGACATTCACAAAGCTGATATTCCAAATGTGTGAGACATTAAGAAAAACATTCAATTTTGTAGTGAAGAACCCATTAGCCAACAGCTTGGGAAATGGTATGAAGTGGGATGACAGGTCATATAGAAGTTCATTAAACTCATAAAATGACACGGACAAATGTAATATATCTTCCTTAGGGAAAGGATTCGTTTATAGATAGGCTGCCGACATAAACAAGGTTTCTTTACGATATTCCACGGCGTTGTCATCATTGCTACATAGCCCATCCCTAACACCTGAAACCTCCACTACTCTTTCTTTACGGGACTGCTCAGGTTATAGCACATCACCAATTGTTGTTTCTCCAGCTGCTTAATGTTGCCCACAAAACGAGAAATTTCTCTACTAGTCTCGACGAGGCAGGACATTTTTAAATTCGAAAAAAGAAGAGAGATTTACACTATTTGTGCTTGTAAGAGGTCACAAGTTTAATCAATATATTTGCATTTAATGTATAGATAGTGATCAATGTAATAGAAACACCTGTAAAAAAAGTGTAACTTACTAGATTAATATTGCGTTCGACCACCTTTCGCCCTCGAAACATCTGACGCGGGGTGGAATTGAGTCATAGAGGTCGTGAATGGTGGCAACTGCGATATTGAACCATTCTACATATAATGCATCACTCAGTTCCGTGAGAGCGGATTGAGGCGTAAATGTACGCTAGATTCATCTCTCCAAAACAAACCACGTCTCCGAAATGAACCACAGATGTTCAATTATGTCCTGGTCTTGGGATTGGGCTCAAGTTCATCCCGATATTTCTCAAACCACATTGCAACAGATCCAGCTGTGAGAATGGACACGCTGTCATCCTGGAATATATCGGCATCGCCCGGAAACAACATCTGGACCATAAGATACACATGGTCTCCTAAAATAGTGATATAATCTCTGGTAGTAACGCAACCGGTAAGTGTTAACACAGGTCCCTAGAAAAGCAGGATATTGCAGCCCACAGCATCAATATGCCGCCGCCATTTTGATGGTTAGGAGGAGACACTGCAGATCATACTATTCTTTAAGCGTTTACCACACATAAACACGGCCCGTTGTTTGAAATAAGGTGAATGATATAAGATAAGGTGAGGTGTCATATATATATATATATATATATATATATATATATATATATATATATATATATATATAGAGAGAGAGAGAGAGAGAGAGAGAGAGAGAGAGAGAGAGAGACGGATCCAGGATATGATCAAGGGAGAGGCTAAACAATATTTTACCGTTTATCCAGTGTAAAGCAGGATTGAAGCCCATTTTATCCAGTGTATAACTGAGGGTCAAGGGGGGCCTATAGCTTCTATAGCGCCCCCTTGGATCCGCCACTATATATATATATATATCGCTGGACTGTGGTTCTTGGCATAAACTTTGGGAGGAGTTGGTTGAGTTCCTCCGTCACTTACACCCGAGTCGCACGACGGTTCTGACTGAAAATCCACTTTAATATTCGGTGGGAACTGTCAGTGATGATTTCCTTCCGACCACTGTTCCTCTTTGACTTTATTTTTCCGAGTTTTGTAGATCATTATCACCTTGGATACTGTTCTTTGGGACAAACACTGAACATAATTTTCGTCAAGCTTGCATCACATAACCGAGCATCGATTATTTGCACTATCACCGTCTGTTCAGTTCACTGCATAATGCCGTCCTACTGTTCCTAATGAAGTACGGAATTTGCACTAACGCAATACCAAGAAAAACCCTGTGCCGGATGAGGGCTGTTGTGAACTCAGATATCTGGTGTGTTTCCTACTCCAGTTTTTTTTTTTTTTTTAATTAAATTGTTGAATATCAGCATACTCCAAAAAATTGTCTTTGAAAACTCAATTGCTAGTAGTTCTGTGCTCTGAATGCCTTTTTATGTTTATGTCGGTAACGAACCTAAGTGAACGGTGGTCAATTTTGTATTTCCTGTTACCAAGTGTAATACTCTACCAAGATTTCTTCGAAAAGTGTATAAAATGAGACGAAATTTTTTTTCAGGATTATACAAGAAAGGCTTCGAGAATCGAGACGAGACGAGACATCTACTAAATTTACAAGATGAGACAACAAGACTAGAAAAAAATATTTCTCATATCATTTTATCTCGTAGGTAACATTATAGCTGGCCAACGGAACTGTGTAGGTGCATCAATTGGAAGGGCTTGAAGGATTGAGAATCGTGGAGCCAGTGCTTGTGAATTTTAGATATTCTTCTTCTTCAGGTCAAAATGCGAAGCCATTACTAACAACCACCACTTCGCCGTTGCGTTAGCAAAAGGAAACAACTACTGTCCTAATGTAGGGTTGAATATAAGATATTGACAAAAATTTTAGCTGTTAATGAGCACTAGAAATATGGGAAAACGAAATAGAAACATGAATTTGGGAAAGCCAAGTACAATTTGATAGTTACAAGATCGATATTTTTTCGAAATAAATGAAGGAACAATAGTTATGACTTCAACTATGTAAATCGAATTAGGAGGGATGTTTTTATAGCATTCCAGATCACTGCCGCCATCTTGAAATCCTCCATATTGGATCGACGTCGACTTTTTCAAATGGAAAGAGGGCCATGTGAGGTATCAAGCAACAATAATTTTTTCCACCCAATCTCACTAATTAGTTTGTCCATATCTAGAACGGTTTGCAACTTACAGTTCTTTGAATGTTGAAAAATTCGTTGTTTGTAGCAGATAACAGATAACTATAGTGACAATAAACATAGCTCCAGAGATAGCATTCTTACTGGACAAAATTACGGCAATGCAAGAAATGCAAGTCCTCAGCATTCATAAAATGGTCAAAACAGAATTTTGCAGAGCACCATGAGCACCTAATAAAAAATGAAACGTCACAAATATCACAAAAGTTAATGCCGGGAATATTGAAAGCGTACTTCCTCGGCACCTCGAACCATTCGATCGGCTCATCAATAGATACTGATTTTAAAAATGCTTATTGAATCATTCCTGTGAAGAGAGAAGACTGAAATTGATTGTACACAAGGGAATGCAGAGTGACAATAGTATCTCTGTCATGCAGTTTTGAATGGAAATGTTCGTCCTTTATTGCATAATCACATATGGTACGCCAATGTTTTGTATGTCTAAAAAATACATTCAAAGGTTGAAATATGCCGGTGGTACCTTTTGGAATTTGTCGCACTTCCACTGATTTCCCAGTTGGAGCTGTTGTACTTCGCACCTCTTCATTATTAATTGATTCTCAGCTATCCAGCATAAGTGAATTCCTGCTCCCTGTATTCGGCCAATAGCAAATCACAAACCATTCTCGGAATTCATGTAATCCCATTTTACCAGATGTTCTTCTCCTAGAGAACAATGAACAGCTTACCAACTAACTCTCCCTTTAAATTAATTAAAAGCACGATTGTGTAGGAATGTGTCATAGCATTTACACTTATTGCAAGAGCCTCAATTTTTCTTTTGCCTTTTATATCCAAAGTTCTCGGGCGATGCATTTCAAATTGAAAACCACTTTGGTCAGCATCACATACATATTTAAACTCAAAATTAGGCAACGTCTGTTTGATGCTGTGAACGTACTGTTTAGCAGTCTGCCTCATGTAAAAGGGAACGCTTGACTTCGCGTGATAGTCCTTAAAAAAAATAATAAAAAAAATCGTAGGCAGAAGCGGCGTTAGGCATAGGCGAAGTAGGCAACCGCTTAGGGCTCCCCGCTTTAAGGGGCCCCGCATCGACACTTGTAAGAAAAGAATACCCTTATTCTTAATTTTAAAGGACGATTTGTTAAAGCTCTCTTTAAGATTCCGCTCTCTTTATAGAGAAAAATAAGTTAGGAAAAGTGTATCCTAATTTAGAGGTGGTTTTGCGGGTTATTCTGACTATGCCTGTGTCGGTAGCATCAGCAGAAAGAAGATTTTTGCGTTCGAAACTGATTAAAACATACTTGCGGTCGACAATGGGTCAGGACAGACTTTCTTCATTAGCTATATTATCTATCAAAAACGACATATCTAGCAGTATTGATATGACAGAAGCGATCCATGTGTTGAGCAGCAGGAAATTTCGTAAAGTTCCCATTTAGATAAGTTTAGCAATTTTTAAATATCCTTTATGAATCTAATTTGAAGAATCTCTCTGTAAAGAGAATCAAAGGTGTTCTCCCAACTATTTTCTTAACATATTGTCGTTATAATTCAAAGCATACTCAAAAACTGCCGAAGAAATTCTCCACAATAGAAAAGTCAAACAAGAAAAATCGAACGATTATGATAACGAGCTCTATGAGGTGAAGCTAACACAACCAAATGATGATGCTTGAATGAATGTAAACTGATCTAATTTTGTTGAAATTACGATATAAATATTTCTTCGTAATTATTATGTATATATAATTTTTTATTCTGGTTTAGTGTCTGTAATATTATTTACTTTGGAATATATAAGTGAAAAAACACAACTCCGTACATCTTAACCCTAAAGTGCATATTCGAAAGTGATTTTGCCATCTTATTAAAATAATATTAAAAAATCTTCCTTTTTTAAAAAAAAAAGTTATGACATGCAAGTGAATGGGATATTTTGGAAAACAACAAGAAAGGAAAGACTTTTAAGAAAAAACTGCTTTGTATAAATTTTATTCGTATAAAAAGACGAGGAAGATCTTGGCTGAAAACGTTTCCCTAGAACAGTAGGAAGAGAGACAACAAGATGGATGATTAAATAGAATAAAGGTAAGTTTCTACTTAAGTGTATTTGTATGTGTAAACACATGTTAGTAGCTTTATTTAAATATTGCGTGTTATTATTAAGAATATGTTGGGTTTCGCCTAGAACTTATACAACCCGAGCAGATCCTTCCGAAACCAAAACTTGTGGGTACGCAACTGTTGTTAAACACACACTCTCTATCGCCTGAAACTTATGTAACCAGTACAATTTTCGCCTGGAACTTATGCAACCAGGGATGAATTTTTAGGAGACCTCGCTTTAGGGTCTCGCCTAGGGCCTCGCGAAACCTAACGCCGCCTCTAATCGTAGGTCCACTCGCTAATGCGAAATCGGTTACATTCGTCTTTTTACCGTGGTTTGGATGGTGTGTAGTTAATAATTTGTTTCGTCTTCTGAACCGAGAGTGAAGCGCCTTTCTTGCGTTTCGATGGTGATGGAAGTGATGCGTCTGACGTAGTTTCTTGAACACTTGGTGTTCTGTCGGCATCTTCGGAATCTGTCGTGTGATCACCCCCTTTCGCTTCTACACTAGCTTCCAGATTGTTTATCTCATGATGTGCCCCCTCTAGAATATCCAGAATGTATTCCATTTTGAATTCCAGTTCTTCATCCGTTAGGAATCCAATTATGTCATCTGCGATTACTCTTTCCTGTTCTGATATATTTGTTGCTTTGTGCTTGAACCGTAAAGTCTGCAACTGCTGCAAGAGGTACATGGCAATGTTTGCCTTATTTAACGCCATGGTGTGTCGTTTTTTAGTCTATATTTGTTGCCTGTACACACTCTCCCTAACACACACACACGCACGCACCTCGCAGAATTATAGGCACAATGCAATAAACGAAATAACTATTTCTCAAACACTTCCAAGTTCACGGGTAGAACTGACATTGAGAATAATATATTTCCTGCACTTGTCTCCTTACAAAGAGTTCGTCGCTGTACAATGGTACACGATGCACGTAAGCTCCTACCCTATACCGTAGCTGCTACGATCAGGAATGTCATTGGCGACCAATATTGCTATTCTCTTCATCGTGCTGCCCCTACTGCTTATAGTTTCAGTTTGAATATTCAAACGCACACACGAAGTAGCGAGGTCAGAACTACTTTATGAATGCTTAGGACTTTCATTTCTTGCATTGCCGTAATTTTGTTCTGTAAGAATGCTGTATCTGGAGCCATGTTCATTGCCACTGTAGTTATATGTTATCTGCTACAAACAACGAATTTTTCAACATTCAAAGAACTGTAAGTTGTAAACCGTTCTAGATGTTGACAAACTAATTAGTGTATGAGATTGGGTGAGAAAAAAAAAAACATTGTTGCTTGATACCTCACGTGGCCCTCTTTCCATTTGAGAAAGTTGACGTCGATCCAATATGGCGGAATTCAAGATGGCGGTCATGATCCGGAATGCTATAAAAACAACCCTCCTAATTCGATTTACATAGTTGAAGTCATAACTATTGTTCCTCCATCTATTTCGAAAAAAATATTGGTCTTGCAACTATCAAATTATATTGTAGATGGTTTTCCCACATTCATGTTTCTATTTCGTTTTTCCCATATTTCTAGTGTTCATTAGCAGCTAAAATTTTTGTCAATATCTTATATTCAACCCTACATTAGGACAGTAGTTGTTTCCTTTTGCTAACGCAACGGCGAAGTAGTGAGGTCTACTTGTAAGGTCAGGGCCGTACTGGCCAGGCGGGAAGCTGGGAAATTTCCCGGTGGGCTCTGGATGGTGAATGTTTTAGTGGGTCCTCCGCCTTGTATCGTAAGTAGCGGTAGACCTATATGTACAAAAAAGCACACGTCCCTCACTCCTCGCTTAGGGGAGTAACGTAATGGAGGATGATAACAGGTCGAGTACCTGCAATACAGTCAGCTAATTCCAGATCAGCATTGCTAGCCCATGATGTTGCGAAAACAGCCTTTCACATTTTTCGTAATTCAACCCTTGAAAGATTCCTGATTTCCCACTCTGCTTTATAATTTTCTAATATTGAAGTATTCAGCTAAATTGAAATTTCAAATGTCACCATAATTGAAACTAAATAATAATTTACATTTTACAGCACCGTTGTTTTCGATACAGAAAATATCCAGGGCCAGATTAAGACCATTGGGGACTCAGTGGTAGAGCGTTCACCTTTGGTGCTTAGGGTCCCTGGTTCGATCCCAGCTCGCGCCGTGTGGACTTTGTGGTGGACAAAAACCGTGCTCGTGGGTTTTCTCCTGGTTCTCCCGTTTCCTCCCACTTTCTTCACTCCACCATTTCATTCATTTCTCATAATCACCGTCTTCTTTAGCCTAACCGGCATAACCGTGAGACGTAAAACTTAATGATTTCATTTCATTTCATTTTTTAAAATTTACGTCAAAACCGAGAAGAAAATGCGAAGCTACTTGAATTCAGAGATAGTAGGATCCGGTTTCTTCCTCTGTCAGTACAATTAATTATGAATGAGAGCACAAACACTGACATTCTATTACTGAAAATTGATCTACCATCCTGCGTTACTTTCGTACGCTTAGTCCTGGCAGGCACGTAGCCAGGATTTCGTAATAGGGGGGGTCCGAGACATGAAATACTGGGGTTATCCACACCAGAGTTCGATTATTCTAAACTATTTTACTGGTTCGTTTAGTCAGGATTTCGTAATGAGGGGGGGAAAGTGTGATATGAAATATTGTGGTTGTCACACAAGGGGCTTGATCACTATTTTACTATCAACACATATTGGTTTGTTAGGACAATAAAATAGGACATGATAGTAAGTATTTTAGTAACAAACTATGAAGAAATGTCGAATAAAAGAATATTAAAAACATTTAAAAAGATTTTACAATATCGAGGTTCCTTCTTCTGTTCATCCAAATATAACCATTTTCCTTTCATTATGACCTCAACTATTTTTTAAAAAGTACGTATCCAATAATGTCTTGTAAAATATTTTACAATACTAGCGCTCCTTTCTCTATTGAATCAAATATTAACGGAACTTTCATCTACATAACTTTTTGTTTTTAATATCTGTCAAATACTGTCTGTACCAAATGACAAGTTAAAGGAACAGTTGATAACGGTTTCTGAAATAACATGTTTAATACTACAGAGAAGCGATGATGAAAAATTATTTTTATCTTTAACGCTGACTCTTCCTATTTCTTGCTTCTTTTTGTTTTATCCTTCTTTATTTTTTTATTTCTGGTCTCGAAGGGGGGGTCCGGACCCCCCGGACCCACCCCTTGGCTACGTGCCTGAGTCCTGGAATCTGATCACCGTGGCATGGAGTGAGAGAGACTGTAGTGACAAGGTGAACGGAGGCTGGTGGTATTCAGCGATGAGAGAGATTTTCTGTGTGTGTATGTAAACCTGCAGGTGAGAGTCAAAATTTAGCGTTCTTATTCTTTATATAGGACTCACAGTTGACTTACTAATATTTTGTAAGAGAGGGAGGAATAAGCTATATATCCCGCTCACCTCTGGCTTTCATTCAGGGAAATATGACTAGTGCGTTGTGCATTTGTGATGTTTATTCTGTCCTCCGACCTTATCTGGACAGTTTCTGGGGCTTCGTCTTTCAGCAGTACATCACACATCTCCATACCGCTCGATGACCCAAGTGTACTTTGTTCGGTATACGTTTTCTACTCTAGTTTGCTTGTTCTTTTTACCTAAGCCTCATCATATATGTGTGAGGTATGGTGGGACGAACCCTGACCACCAGCCAACCCCGACAACGATGATTTCAGAGATAGACACAGCCTGACCATTTGACTGGCTACAGGTCCGAACAGCTGTACGGTCGCTTAGAGTAAATACACGTTATATTAAGATAAGTAGACATACTGCATGTTTTGTAGTATGTTCAACATGTGCCACGAATAATATGTTGGGAATATTACAACCTACCATGGCCTTTTTCTAGTCTACTAACTTTGGATCAGACTCGTGAATTCCTTGTGTATCCTTCTCTGCGTTGTTAATAAACGTTATAACCTTTATATTCTTCATTTCTATATACTGTATGTTCTTGAACTTGTTCTTTACTATAGCAATTTCTTGGCATGCTTTTTTACTTCATTTTCTATTTTAATGCCCAAAATACACTGTTTTTTTTATCTTCTTGCCATACAACTCAAAGTACCCTTTGCATCTGCCTCAAACTGTATTTCGTTCGTTAAAGAATCTTTTCCACCATTAATTTCCATATTGGCATAGTAGTTTCCCTTGCCATTTTTCTATTTCCATTAAATTTACTTCCATATGCATTATTCAAATTTTTCTTTACTTCAAAATTCCATCTGTCACCTTTACGTGTATTGTATATTTCAGTGTCTTTCTCAGCTTCCCTTCTAAATTTGCACTTCAATTTTCTATACATTATCATACATTATTCATTGTGACCTTGTCCCCATACATTTCTTTCCCTATTCCCAAAGTTTCTTCTAGAACCTATGCTACTTTCGTGATACCATATCTTCACTCGCAAAATTCGAAGTGCTCAGCTACTAACTAGTTAGTTCCTATGTCTAACTCACTTGACACAAATTCCGAAGTTTCTATGGATAAAGGTCATATTTTGACATAGCAAATATATGCTTTAATACTATCCATTAATTGTAGTCTTTCTTTCCCTCTCTCGTTTCATTTCCAACATATTACGGTATTCAGAATGCAAGTTAACATAAGTAGAAAACACAATGTAGGCCTAATAATACTACTTAATAACAAGTATAACATTCGCTTGTTCTTTCTATTTTTATTTGCTTCTTCCACATAAGTACTTTCAGTTTTCATCAATTTTCTGCCTATACAAAATATTGAGGGGGACACGTCCCCCCTGTCCCCCTAGCCAGAGACGCCCGTGTTCATAATGTCAAAAGTGTTATTCTAATAAAATTATATTCACAAACACTTCCCAAATGACTTTTCAAATGAGGAAAGTGGGTGGAAACAGTGGAACACCGAGAACAGTCACGCACATGGTGGTTTTCAACCTGACTCCACTTAGTAGGAGCTGGGATCTAACCAGGGGCGTCACGCACCAGATATGAGTTCTACCATTGGTGTCTCTGACATGTTAAAATTGGGGGGGGACTACAATGCTAGTAGACTCCAACTAAAGTTACGTCAAAATTATGAGTAAACTGGAATCTACTTTACTAATGGTATCCACTCTTTCTACCTTTAGCAACACAATTCATCATAATTTTCTTCCATCACTGGTCCATAGACTACTTGGTGAAATAAAATTAAGTTTATATATAATATGGTTCTTAGGTAATTTCTTTTACCTTGGCATTCTTCCCGGTGAATTCCTACTCAGTGTTCTTAAAAACATTTGCAGCATTGTAGTTTCACAGTAGAGATGCAAAAAAGCCGGCTTTTTTGAATCGATGGTTTATTTCACATAAAAGCCGGCTTTTTGGGGAAAAAAAAACGAGAATTTTGCAAATTTTGGCTTTTTCATTTTCATGATTTTTCTATCTAAATAGCTTTCTTATAGTATATTCTATAGTTAGATAAGAATTTCATGACCTAAATACCATATTTCGCTCTGAAATTCACCATCAAGATGGATGGAGCACATGTTTTACGAATTAAAGCTAACATGAAGAGTATAGTATTTGAGGGCAATTTTAGAGGCTATTTAACTTTATTTTAACTTTTGAGTTATCGACATTTTTTTTCTTCTCTAGATCATTTCAATTTGTCATCCGTGTTTCATTTCTAAGAACTTAGTACTCTAGCTTCTAGCACAAAAGTTAAACTTACGTTTTTCTATATATTCGTTAAAGCGTACGTTTTCAATATATCCGTCAAACCGTACTTCCACATTTCTGTTATACTGTAGCTGTGCAGTGATTTAGCAATAATTTTCCAGACACAACCTTGAATACCAAGTTATACAAATAATCAGTAGCGGATTTAGAAAAGTACTTTAGAAGGGGTTTCTCTGTCTCGTTTTCTAAAAAGTCCTAATTTTATTTGGGAGGTGCTTGAAGTTTATGAGTACAGGCATAACTAATATTTCGTTTCATTTATATGTTTAGCAATAATCTTCCGGATCATTTTATACTGAGAATTAGTGACGGATTTAGAAAAGTATTTTGGGAAGGGTTTTTCTTACTGATGTTTAGTTTTTCTAAACATTCGTAATTTTTATTTGACGGGAGCTTAAAGTTTATGAGTAAAGGCATAACATATTTCGTTTGTTGCAGACATTCCGTAACTTTGGGGAACAGGCTTCAGTCCAAAAGACCGCCCCCTAACCTTCGCAAAACCGTTACTGCTGGTAATTAGTAATAATAACGATTTAAAAACAATAAGAAAGGGTACGGCCAACTCACAGTACACGCACTATTTCTACATTCACAGACGGAATGAAGAAAAGCTTTGTCAGAATGATCGAATGCTGGGTTGAATCCCGGACTTCCCGAAAGAAGCGCAAAAGCTAACCACTCACTCATGTTTGTTGTGCAGTTGTATTTAGCTTAACTTAAATATATTCCGTAGTCCTTTTTTTTTTTTTTTTTTTGGGCGGGGGGAGTTCCGTAATGATATGTTGAATCCCTCTTGTTAAAAATTCAGAAAACTTGAGGAGTGGGTAAACCGTGATGGTGGTTATATAAAACTTAACTGTAGAATTTCAAGAATATACAGAACCAAACGCTCTAGATGTGCAGCCTAATATTTCTCTTATGTTTTATTTTAATTTTATTTTGTTTCAAAAAGAGAGTATGGAATATTTTGGAGTAAAAATACTACATACAATTTTGCTAGTTATTTGTGTATTTTTTAAAAGAAGTGTTTACTTTTAGGGTTGGCTGGTTTACACCAACTTTTTTTTAATAACTGGTTTAAAAAAAAATTAAAAAAGAACGAAAAATGCGAATCGTGTGAACTTCATGGTGACGTTTCCACATATTAAACCACCTGCATTAGTTTTATTTCCCTTTCACCTTTTAATCAAGGTGTCCCATGTTCAATTCTCGGTCGAACCACAACCTTTCTTTCATGCGTAACCCAAGTAGCGGTTCGGATGTCACTTTAAGCGAAAGTCTTCTCCTTGATAACCTCGGTATTGCGTAAGGATGTTAAGCCTAAACATACGAAACGAAACCAAATTGTATATTTCTGCATGCCTAAATGCCTGTTGTTTTATAAAGAAGCCAAGATTGCTTAAATATATTGATAGAATTTGGCAAAATTTATCGATTGCCTACGTAGCTTCCAACATTAGCTTGGATTGGACTTTCAATGATATCTACGTATTAAATTTGTAATTTAATACTGATTATGATACGTTGACCTTTAAATTTTACATGCAAAGCAATAACAGGATTTTCCCGTTATTGTTTTACATTTCAAGTAATGACGGGATTTTCCCGATGGCTAGGGCGGGAGCTTCTCAATTTAAGACATTTACTGACCGGACTTCTTTAAGCTTATGGGACTTCTTCCAGCATAACCCCGCTGTTGCATAACAACACCAAGGCGAAACAAACTTATTTCTGTCAATATGTAATATAAATACATAAAGCAAAATATCTAAATCAAAAAACCTGGTTTAAACCAAAAAAGCCTGGTTTAAACATCCCCCAAAAAACGAGTTTTTGGCATTTTAAAAAACAACCATGGTTCTTGCCAACTCTGCTCACTTTTGTATATAGGAAGTTAAAAACTTCTTATTATATACATTGGTTAATCCTTTGGAATTCATAATGTAAATATGTTGAAGTAAAATTGTTTGAAATATCTTTTCGAAATTCATGGTTTATTTTCTAGGTTTTATATTATTATCAGCATCAGCCACTGATTAAATGACTTTTTGTGTTATAGAGAAGCGAAACAAAGTCTGCTTTATCAATTTAAAGCAGAATTTTGAAAAAAGCCCAAAATTTCCCAAGCAAAAAAGCGAAGCAGAAAAAACCGATTTTTTTTTAAAAAAAAAGCCGTTTTTTTTTTCGAGCCCTTGCATCTCTATTTCATAGTCATATATTTCGATTCTTTAGCTAACAAAATCGTAACTCTCTGAAAGAAGTCTTACGATAAGTGTACAGATAAGAAGTAGGCCTATACTTGATTTGATTGCGAATTTCGATTTTTTATATATATATATTTTCATTCTTTTTCTGTATTCTTAATAAATTCAAAAGATATATTATCTACTTTTTTTGTTCTTCATTTAACTGTATGTTTCTGAACTTGTCCAATAAACCATCCTATATTACTTCGTTTTTCGTTTTAATATCTAAAATGTACAGTTTATTATTGCTGTCATCCGGCTCCTCAATGTATTCTTTCCATCTTCTTCAAACTCAATTCACTCATTAAACACTCATTTCTATCTTTAGCTTCTATATTGTCATAGTAGTTGTCCCTTGCTGCCCTTCTACAGTATTCGCATGAAATTTACTCTTATATATAATATTCAAATTTCTCTATCTTTTTAAATTATTCTTGTCACCTTCGCTTCTATTGTATAGTTCCCTGTCTTTGTAGATTTCCCCTCTTAACTCGCAGATATACTTTCTATGCATCTTTTCCTTCCCTTATCAAGTCTCCCTTCGTCATGGAAACTAATTGTTGCTGATTAAGCAATGAGAAAATTGTGTGCCTGCAACCGATACTACTTTGACTAACCAAGAAGCGTAACTTAAAAAAAAAATAATCCTTCTTTGAAAGCCACACACGTCAGGCGGACATTCTAATCGCATTAACCTAATGTTTAAGAACAGACAAATTTAATTTGTTCTGCCTATGTTTTTAATTCTTCCATATAGATCTAAATACTTTCAGCATTGATCCATTTATCTCGTACTCAAAATATTTGCGTCCCCCTGTCCCCCCTTCCCCGCCAGAGACGCTCGTGAGTTCTACCACTTAGCCACCGCTGCCCTAGAACTGAAATCGTAACCTGTATATTATCAACATATAGTGAACTATATATTGAACTATATATTATCAAGATATAGTACTTGCCTTGGTCAAGTTTCGTTTTTTCTGATATAGATAGGTCCAATAGTATTATGCAAGAAGCATAAGGTTGGGATACGGTAGTTTTGTGGTACTTACAACGTCTACTTTTGCCTAGGGTTTCTGACTTGAAATTCGTTCAGACCGTACAATAAATTTTGGCTTTCGTATTCTTCTTCTGTTTTCCCTCCCCTCTCCACTTTCTTCACTTCACAAATTCTTATCATCCCATTTTCTTTACACTACAGGGCATGACCGCCGGTCATAAAAGTATATATTTCATTCAATATATTCGTTTCTAAGTGCATAATATGAACATTGAAAATTCATAGTAGTTCTAGTGACGATCTTGAGTTTATTTGCGTAAATTAACACTTGTATTTCAATAAACTAAATAGAAATGGAAGTACCAATCAATGCAAAGAAATACGGGGGTTGGAAGATACACTTCTTTTCAGAATAACTTTTTTTTTGTTACAAAATAAAAATAACCGAGTGGATCGCTTAGAATAATGTCTTCCTTTAGCCAAATAGAAAGCAGTTGTACAGACCAGCCATCTGGCGACACTTGGTTGAACTACGTCGACGAAAGTACAAAATATTCTTGCTCGTATTTACGAAGTCGACTTTTATATACTTCAATCTCGTGCGTAATGTTTTAATAATAATAATAATAATAATAATAATAATAATAATAATAATAATAATAATAATAATAATAATAATAAAATCAAAAAGGCACACTTGGAATAAATTTTTTGTTTTTTGTCTTTCTATTTTTGGACTTGAGGTTGAGGTTGAGGTGAGGATCTTCGTTATCATTTGAAATCGCAGTTGATGATTTCTTCTAACAAACTACCTAATTAAAATATACTTAATAATTTGTCAATTCATTTGAGAGTGATCAATAATTTCTTTCTTCGAACTGTTGTGCGTAAAGTGTTGTAAAACTTTCGACTACTGTGTGCGGTATATTTTTCTAGCATGGTACCTAATACTTTAAACCAGCAGCGCAAATATGTCTTCAACATTGGAAGGGGAGGAAATAAGACCTACCTTTTTATTTTAGCTATGTTCAAATCATTTATGAAATTGAAAAATAACGCTGTGGGGGATCTGGGAGCAGAGTTGTCTTCCGCATTAGAAGGTGGGCAGATTTCAGGCTTATTCTGGGGGAATGGGGAGGTGAGACTCATGGTAGATTAATCTAATTTCTGAGATGAACCTGTTGTATATTATGTATCAGGCGATGTAGATGAAGTGGCAGTCGGACACAAATCATCACATTGTCCTCAAAAAACACATTTCAAATTAGATTATTGTGGGTGACAGCCCCCCTCCAGTTCCAAGATTGAGGGGGACATGTCCCCTCATCCCCCCGGGATTTGCGCCAATGCTTTAAACCATACCTTTTATATACCCTTTTCATTTTATTTTATTTTATTTTATTTTTATTTTTTGACCCCCCCCCTTAACTAAGAAGCAACTAAAAATTTCCATATAAATGTATAATTTATATGAGAACAACTCATTTTAAGGTTGGTTTAAAGTGACAAGTTTTGTCGATGGATGTCACTACAGTCCTTGTCTCTCTCTCGTTTATATTTTACCTTTCACGAAAATTCACGATTTCTCTTACAAATTTCAAACTACAGACTTCAAATTTTTAGAGAAGGAACTTCATAACCTATCAAAGGGAACAATCCGTGCAGATTTTTTTATTTAGAATTTTCTTCATTGTTGAAACAGTATATTGTTAAAGGTTTGGATATCCATTTCAACAATGAAGAAAATTCTAAATAAAAAAATATCGGCACCGAGTGTTTCCTTTGTTAGATTATGAAGTTCCTTCTCTAAAAATTTGAAATCTGTAGTTTGAAATTTGTACGAGAAAATCGTGAATTTTGGTGAAAGTTAAAAAATACAAGAGAGATATAAGAATATTGTAGTGACATGTTATGTGTCGGCAAAACTTGTCCCTTTAAACCAACCTTAAAGGTGTTAGTTATTCCGCCCGGCTCCCCCTCCCTTAATGGTACATGTAAGCTCTCTGAGCGAGCCAATCCAGGAGATGAATATTGTCGCCTAGTAGCCTCTGTAGCTTGACACTCGGAATTGTCATCTTCGAAGTTACCCTCATTCATATGGCCAAGTCTATGCAGCATTGCAATCATTTAATTATCTTGAATAATATAATAAGTGTCTGTTGCAATTGATGCATTGGCTCTGCATTGCTTACTACTGTAGCCTACTCTGAAATAGCTATTTGTGTCTCTGAATCAGTGTTGCAACCAGGCTCTTATTTAGGTAAGTGCTATTCTGTGCTCGACCATAGGGCGTCAGGATTTAAGGGGCAGCAAAATTTTAGATTTTTTAAAAGATTCACAATAAAGTAATATTTAAAAGTAGCAATCCGAAGAGTCCCGTGCAAGCGCGAGAAAATATGTCAATGTGTTTAATTCGCTCTAATTACAGTAACTACTTATTAGCTACCTTATATGATTATTTTTAAAAAGTCTTTCTCTCCCACCCCCACTCCAAGAGATGAGGATGAACTTGAACATCATGAAAACTGATACCGTTAAGCCCAGCGATCTCAAAAACTATGAATTCGACACTAATATCTGTCGTTTTCGATTACTTTTAAAATCTCGCCCCTACCTGGGAGTGGAGTATGACCTTCAACTTGAATTTGATTAAAACTGTCACTATTCATCTCAGCGACCCCAAAAACTATTAATTCAATTCTAATATTGATCGTTTTCGGGGAGGAGCGTCAAACTATTTAGAGCACAGGAGCGTACAATATATAAATACTGTCCTGGTTGCAACGTACTATTCACGTTTCTTACTGATACAATTCTATTAATATAAATCGTTTTAAAGGATTTGCAAGCATTTTTAGGTAATTAATATACTTTCTAAATAATTTTAACCCTTTCATAATTTAGATCTCGCAAAAAATTTAACAAAGATTTCGTCCTTGGAATATAACGCAATAAATTGAAAGAAAAATTTATTATTAAAAAAAAAAAAAAAAGAAGAAGTGTGGACTCTACAAAAGATCTGTTCAAATGAAATGAAATGAAATGAAATCTTTCAGTTTTACGTCCCACGGTTATGCCGGCTAGGCTAAAGGAGACAGTGATGATGAGAAATCAATACAATGGTGGAATGAATAAAGTGGAAGGAAACGGGAGAACCTCGAGAAAAAAAACACACACACGGCGTTTTGTCCACTTGGCGCAAGCTAGGGTCGAAAAGATCTGTTCAAAAAATTATGTTAAAGATAATGTGAGACGTGCTGGAAGAGTCACGAGCCCTCTATTGTTTATTCTTGGATGCTGTACAACATAGTGACACTGAAACATTATAATTAGCATGCCAGTTCTTCATATATTTAAATGTTATCGCGTTTCATAATAGCCCCACATAGTGTTTCATAATAGCCCCACACTGTATTTCATCATAGCCCCTTGACTTTTGACCCATGTTGCCCCTCCACCAGGCATCATTTCACACATTATTTACATGGTCTGAAAACTCCAAAACATCTACAAGAATACATATTTAGTTAGTGAGTGAGGCATTTGATACACAAGATATAAAAGTTTTGCAAGAGAAAAAAAATTCCGTTGAAAAATGGACGCTTTCAATATTTTTTCTGTTAAAAACTGTCATACTTCAGATATTTGAGATATATACCATAAATATAGCAATAAATTTACTTCCTTGTCATATTTTTGTGAGAATTCAAAGTCACAGTTCTGAAAAAAAAAAGTATTTCACTATAATCCAACTTTTTCTGTTTCGCAATTACCCCATTTACCCTATAGAATGTTTACTGATGTCAATATTATTAAGCAATGCGCATAAGTAATTATTCACCATGAAGTATTTATTGCAAGCGTGCATCAGAGTGTGTGTTGTGTGTTCGCTCGTGACTACGCTTGTCTTTTTTTTTTTTTTTTTTTTAATCCTTCCCTTCTCTGTTCGGAAGAACGTTAAGAAGACCCCTGTTCGCAAGAGGTTTCATTCATAATTCAAAAAAATCTCTCTGTATGTAAAACTTTCCAATCACTGCATTTCAGAGCTTCAAAACATGCTTGTTCGAGTTAAATTTATAACATTCTCAATAGTATGATATGTATTTCTTAAAGTTTGAATGCGGTTTGTTCTAACAAATCACTAAAAGAGTTTTTTTTTTTTTTTTTTAAGTGTTATTCGTAGTCACTGAGCAATTTCACTTGAAAATATGTAAAAAATCAAGCTGCAGTATTTCATTTTTCTTTTTTAAAATACTGTTTGTACTGAATTTCAAAGTATCGTAGGATGAAGGACTTTTATTTATGAAACTATGCATTTAAAAAACAGTCACACCATGTTCACCCTTGTGAACCTGGCCCCCCCACCTCTCGGTACAAACGATTTCCGCATATCAATAAAAAGTACTTCGTTTGTACCGGTTTGTACCGCAAATATTTTTGTTTGTACTGTACTGCAGTATGAGAAATTAAGAAAACAAAGTGGGGGGACCAACTTCACGCAGCCCCCCCACATTGTCCTAGGATCGATTTAATTGGCTCATTTGAAAGGTTTTCGTTTGTACCGGATTGTACCGTAGTTTGTTTCGTTTGTACCGTTCTGGATTATGAAAAATTAACGAAACAAAATGGGGGCCCAGATCAAACAGGCCCCCAAATCACGACTTAATATACCGTACCTGGTACACATGATTTTTGTATGTCATATGAAAGTACTTGGTTAGTACAGGATTGTACCACAAACAGTTTTATTTTAGCCGTAATAGATTATGAAAAATTAAGAAAACCAAATTGGGGAGGCTGTGTGAACCTGGCCCCCCACCACGTTGTACAAACGACTTAGTTGGCTTATTTGAAAAATTTTCGTTTGTACCGGATTGTACCGTAGTTTGTTTCGTTTGTACCGTTCTGGATTATGAAAAATTAACGAAACAAAATGGGGGCCCAGATCAAACAGGCCCCCAAATCACGACTTAATACACCGGGTACACATGATTTTTGTATGTCACATAAAAGTACTTGGTTAGTACAGGATTTTTATCACAAAGAGTTTTATCTTAGCCAAAATAGATTATGAAAAATTAAGAAAACAAAATTGGGGGGCTGTGTGTACCTGCCCCCCCCACCACGTTGTACAAACGACTTAGTTGCCTCAGTTGAAAGATTTTCGTTTGTACCGGATTGTACCGTAGTTTGTTTCGTTTGTACCGTTCTGGATTATGAAAAATTAACGAAACAAAATGGGGGCCCAGAACAAACAGGCCCCAAATCACGACTTAATACACCTGGTACACATGATTTTTGTATGTCATATGAAAGTACTTGGTTAGTACCGGATTGTACCAGAAAGAGTTTTATTTTAGCCGTAATAGATTATGAAAAATTAAGAAAACAAAATTGGGGGGGCTGTGTGAACCTGGCCCCCCCACCACGTTGTAGAAACGACTTAGTTGTCTCATTTGATAGATTTTCGTTTGTACCGGATCGTACAGTAGTTTGTTTCGTTTGTACCGTTCTGGATTATGAAAAGTTAACGATACAAAATGGGGGTCCAAATCAAGCAGGCCCTCAAATCACGACTTAATACACCGGGTACACACGAGTTTTGTTTGTCATATGAAAGTACTTGGTTTGTAGCGGATTGTAAAACAATGAGTTTTAGTTTGATTTAGATTTAGAGTTGTGGGTTAAACTGGCTCGCACAACTTATTTTTCATTAAAATTCACATCAAAGCGATATCAAATATTTTTACCCGATATGTACAAATTTGTAACGTCAAAATTAAAGTTTGTACCCTCATCAATTTCGGAAGAGATTTGATTTTTGATAACGGGTGGAGCAGAGCCGCACAACTCTTTTTCTTTCCAATTCGAATCAAAATGGCACCATAAATTGGTACCCTATACTTACCAATTTGTACCACCAAATTAGAACTTGTACTTCCACCAATTTCGAGAAATTTTAAGTTTTGATGGCGGGTCAAACTGGATTGCACAACTTATTTTTCTTTCAAATTCGAATCTCAACGGTACCAGAAAATTGTACCTACTATGCGCTCACTTGTACCACGAAAATTAGAATTTGTACACACTACCTATTTCGACAAAATGGGGATGTAATGGAGGATCAGTATGACGTCAACTGGCCTACACAACACATTTTATTTCAATTCGAATGAAAACGGTACTAAAACCTTGTAAACAATATGTACCAATTTGTACCTCCAAAACTGATTTGCACCCTCACCAACTTCGCGAGAATTGAATTTTTAATGGTGAGTTAAGTAGGCTTGCACTCTTTTTCTCCCCATTTCAAATCAAAACGGTACCAGAATTCTGTACCCAATGTGTACCAATTTGTAACACCAAAATTAGAAAATCCCAAGAAATTTCGTGGAGCGTGGCAGGTCACATCAGTCACAGAATTTTGTTGGCAGGTCAAACTTGCCCACACAACTTATTTTTCTTTCCAATTTTAATCAAAATTGTTCAAAAATTTGTACCCAATATGTACAACTTTTTCAACAAAAATTAGAATTTCTAGTCCCACCAATTTCGAGGAACTTGAATTCTTGATGGCGGTTCAAATTGACCCACAAACATTTTCTTTCCAATTTAAATCAAAAACCTTACAAAAATTTGTACCCATTATGTACCAATTTGAACTACCAAAATAAGAATTTGTACCTTCACCAATTTCGAGAAATTTGAATTTTTGTTAGGAAATCAAGCTGGCGAGCACAAAACTTTTTCTTCCCAATTCGAATCATTACTGTACCAAAAGCTTGTATCCAATATGTAGCAACTTGATATCACCAAAACTAGAATTTGTACAGCAACCAATTTCAAGAAATATGAATTTAATTGCAGGTCAAACAGGCCGGCCAATTTATTTTTGTTTCAAATTCGAATCAAAACCTCACCAAAAATTTGAACAAAATATGTACCAATTTGTACCGCCGCAATTAGAATTTGTAGCCCCACTAATTTCGAGAAATTATGATTTTTGGTGGCGGGTGAAACTGGCCCGCATAACTTATTTGCTTTGCAATTCGAATGAAAACAGTACCAATAATGTGTACTCGATATGTATCAATTTCTACCAATAAAATTAGAGCTTGTACCCTCACATATTTGGAGAAATTTGAATTTTCAATGCTGGAGCCAAATTAACGTCGAAACTTGGCTCGCGCAACACATTTGGTTTACGAATTCGGATTAAAATGTTACCAAAAGTTTGTGCCAAGTAAGTACCAGTTTGTACTCTCAAAATTAGAATTTCCAACCTTACCAATTTCTAGAAATTGAAATTTTCATTGCAGTCTTCCTGGGCATTGCAATCCTTTTTTTTTTTTTTTTTTTGTATTCAATCAAAATAGTATTCGATTCGAACGAGAACGTGCAACCAAATTTCCCCGCAATTCATAAAAGCGGAAGGAAAATTTGCTTATGATTTGATTAGAAATTGTTATTCAACGAACGGCCAATTTATCACCAAGTCAACTCTTCCAGGCCAAAGGCTTATTCAGAATCCATATGAAAATTGTCCAAATTTTTTTAGACAATTTGTAACAAAAAAATATTACATTGTACCTGCACCAATTCAATAAATTTGAAATGCTTACTCAAATATGTGTATCTATTTGATCTCAAGGTAAACCAGAGGAACGCATTTTTTTTTTT
This sequence comes from Thermobia domestica, assembly GCF_964235325.1. Classification (NCBI taxonomy): domain Eukaryota; kingdom Metazoa; phylum Arthropoda; class Insecta; order Zygentoma; family Lepismatidae; genus Thermobia; species Thermobia domestica. The sequence goes on from NC_137454.1 coordinate 160,212,630, forward strand.
TTTAATTCGACATCACTACTTCGCAAATGAATTTGTTACTATTTCCATTAAACATTTTAACTCTGGAGTGTATTATTGATGGTAAATGAATTTGTAAAAGTTTTGTATAAGCAAAATTAGAAACGGAGATATGAGTGGATAGAGATGACTTCACAGAACTGATCTTCTGAATGAGTTCTATAATAAAAATTAATATTGTCCATATTCACAAATGGTTGGGGAAAACAATCACCCACTCATAAATATTTTGGAGTCCTCAACATATGTAGATGTTTGACTCTCTCTCCCCAAACCAAGTTGTACAAATGTCAATGCTATCCATTTAATCTGCCGCCTACCCAACAACTTGTTTTGTGATAATGCTTTCCTTTATTCTTTCTAACATTTGGTACACCGTAGAAAAATATTAAAATAATTTTGTCTTCGGTGTTTATAGATGGCGCAAACTGATATCTATTTGGCACAAATTTTTGGTAACATTTTGATTCGAATTAATAGAAGAAATGTGTTGGGCGAGCCAGGTTTCGACGTCAAGTTGGATCGAGCATTGAGAATTCAAATTTCTCAAAATTCGTAGTTGCACAAATTCTAATTTTTGTGGTACAAATTGGTACATATTAGGTACATATTTTCGATACCATTTCGATCCGAATTGGAAAGAAAATAAATTGTGGGGGCCACCTTGACGTTGCCACCAAAAATTCAAATTTCTCGAAATAACTGAGGATACAAATTTAATTTTAGTGGTACAAATTGGTACATATTGAGTACAAATTTTTGATACTGTACTGATTCGAATTGGAAAGATAAACAAGTTGTGCAGGCCAGCTTGAACCGCCAACATAAATTCAAATTTCTCGATATTGGTGGAGGTACAAATTCTAATTTTGGTGGTACAAATTGGTACATATTGGGTACAAATATTTGGTACCGTTTGATTCTAATTGTAATGAAAATGTGTTGTCCGGGCCAGCTTGTCATCAACCTGGCCCGCCATCAAAAATTCTAATTTCTCGAAATTAGTGGGGGTAGAAATTCTAATTTTGTTGATACAAATTTCTACATATAGGGTACAAATTTTTGGTACCGTTTTGATTCGAACTAGAATGAACAAACCAGTGGAGGAGAACTTTTACCACCACAAAAATTCAAATTTCTCGAAATTGGAGTATAACTCTAATTTTCGTCGTACAAATTGGTACATATTGGGTACCAACATTTGGTGCCATTTTGATTCGAATTGGAATGGAAAAGAGTTCTTCGGCTCTGCTTCACCTGTTATATGTGAAAATTTAATTTTTTTTTTCGAAATTAGTGAGGGTACAGATTTTAAGTTTGGCGGTACAAATCGGTACATATAGGGTACAGGTGTTTGGTACAGTTTTGATTCGAATTTTAAAGAAAAATAAGTTGTGCGGATCAATCTAACCCGCATATTTAAATTCGTATTTCTCGAAATTGGTGGGGATATATATTCTAATTTTGATACTGCAAATTCGTAAATATTGGCTACAATTTTTTGATACCGTGTTGATTCGAATTTGAAAGAAAAATAAGTTGCCCAAGCCAGCATGACCCTCCAACAAAAATTCAAACTTCTAGATATTGATGCGGGTGCTAATTCTAATTTTAGTGGTAAGAATTGGTACAGATCTGCTACAAATTTATGGTCCCGTTTTGATTCGAATTGTAAAGAAAAATAAGTTATGAGGGTAACTTCGATCCGCCATCAAAATTTCACAATTCTCGAAATTGGTGGGAGTACAAATCTAAATTTTATGGTACAAATTGCGTACAAATTTTTGGTAACGCTTTGATTGGAATTGGAAAGAAAAACAAGTTATGCGGGCCAGCGTGACACATAAAAAATTTAAATTTGTAGAAATTGGTGGGAGTAAAAATTCTTACAAATTTTTGATATTGTTTTCATTCGAATTGACAGAAAAATTTGTTGTGTGGGCCTGTTTGACTCGCCATCAAAAATTAACATTTCTCGAAATTCATGGGGGATCATATTGTAATTTTCGTAATACAAATTAGTACATATTGGTTACAAATTTTTGGTGCCGTTTCGATTCAAATTCGAAGGAAAAAGGTTGTGCGGGCCAGTTTGATCCGCCAATAAAAATGCATGTTTGTCGAAATTGGTGGTAGTACAGATTCTAATTTTGGTGCTACAAATTGGTATATAGTGGGTACAAATTTTGGTACCGGTTTAGTTGGAATTGAGACGAAAAATGACTTGTGCTGTCCAGATTGACTTCCCAACAAAATTCAATTTTCTCAAAAAATATTCGGGGTACAATTTCTAATTTTCGTGGTACAGATTGGTGCATATTGGATACAAGTTTTGGTAGTTTTTTGGTTCGAATTGAAAAGGAAAATAAGTTCTCCAGTTCAGCCTGACGCGTCATTAAAAATTCATACTTCTCGGAATTTGTGGGAGTAGAAATTTTAATTTTGGTGGTAAAAATTGATATATATTGGGTACAAATTTTTGGTTCGAATTAGAAAGAAAATGAAGTGCGTTCCAGCTTGACCCACCAACAAATATTCAAACGTCTACAACCTGGTAATAGTTCAAATTCTTATTTTACTGGTACAAATTGGCATATATTGGGTACAAATTTTTGGTACCGTTTTCATTCGAATTGAAACAATAATAAATGTTTTGTGGATTACTTTGACCTGCCATCAAAAATTCAAATTTCTCGAAATTGATGGCGGTACAATTTCTAACTTTGATGCTATAAATTGATACATACTGGTACAAATTTTTTGGTGACGCTTTGATTCGAATTGAAAGAAAACAAACATGTGCGGGCCAGGTTGACCTGCCATGACAAATTCAAGTTTCTCGAAAGTCATATGTATTCTGTCTTAAAACTTGATTAGAATGTTTGCTTGAATTCGGACCCCAGTTTGTTCCGTTAATTTAACATAATCTACGGTACAAACGAAACAAACTACGGTACAATCCGGTACAAACGAAAATCTTTCAAATAAGCCAACTAAATCGTTTGTACAACGTGGTGGGGGGCCAGGTTCACACAGCCCCCCAATTTTGTTTTCTTAATTTTTCATAATCTATTACGGCTAAAATAAAACTCTTTCTGGTACAATCCTGTACTAACCAAGTACTTTTATGTGACATACAAAAATCATATGTACCCGGTGTATTAAGTCGTGATTTGGGGGCCTGTTTGTTCTGGGCCCCCATTTTGTTTCGTTAATTTTTCATAATCCAGAACGGTACAAACGAAACAAACTACGGTACAATCCGGTACAAACAAAAATCTTTCAAATGAGGCAACTAAGTCGTTTGTACAACGTGGCGGGGAGGGCCAGGTTCACACAGCCCCACCAATTTTGTTTTCTTAATTTTTCATAATCTATTACGGCTAAAATAAAACTCTTTGTGATACAATCCTGTACTAACCAAGTACCTTTATGTGACATACAAAAATCATGTGTACCCGGTGTATTAAGTCGTGATTTGGGGCCCTGTTTGATCTGGGCCCCCATTTTGTTTCGTTAATTTTTCATAATCCAGAACGGTACAAACGAAACAAACTACGGTACAATCCGGTACAAACGAAAATCTTTCAAATAAGCCAACTAAATCGTTTGTACAACGTGGTGGTGGGGCCAGGTTCACACAGGCCCCCAATTTTGTTTTCTTGATTTTTCATAATCTATTTTGGCTAAAATAAAGCTCTATGTGATAGAATCCTGTACTAACCAAGTACTTTTATGTGACGTACAAAAATCATGTGTACCCGGTGTATTAAGTCGTGATTTGGGGCCCTGTTTGATCTGGGCCCCCATTTTGTTTCGTTAATTTTTCATAATCCAGAACGGTACAAACGAAACAAACTACGGTACAATCCGGTACAAACGAAAATCTTTCAAATGAGGCAACTAAGTCGTTTGTACAACGTGGTGGGAGGGCCAGGTTCACACAGCCCCCCCAATTTTGTTTTCTTAATTTTTCATAATCTATTACGGCTAAAATAAAACTCTTTGTGGTACAATCCGGTACTAACCATGTACTTTCATATGACATACAAAAATCATGTGTACCAGGTGTATTAAGTCGTGATTTGGGGCCTGTTTGTTCTGGGCCCCCATTTTGTTTCGTTAATTTTTCATAATTCAGAACGGTACAAACGAAACAAACTACGGTGCAATCCGGTACAAACGAAAACCTTTCAAATGAGCCAATTAAATCGATCCTAGGACAATGTGGGGGGGCTGCGTGAAGTTGGCCCCCCAATTTGTTTTCTTAATTGCTCATACTGCAGTACAGTACAAACAAAAATATTTGCGTTACAAACCGGTACAAACGAAGTACTTTTTATTGATATGCGGAAATCGTTTGTACCGAGAGGTGGGGGGGCCAGGTTCACAAGGGTACCATGTTCTACAAAATTTTAGTTTGTTATGTAAATTTATAATGAGCACTTCCTAAAATCGTAATTAAATATTATAGCCTTCTTTGTTCCTCTTTTAAAACGGCGAAAAAGAAAACTATAAAATAAACAAAAGTATAAATAGAATAAAATGTTAAAGAAAAATGTATTTCGGAGAATGGAAAAAATGAAAGAAAAAAGTATTTTATAGTTAAGTGGCCTGTTACGAAGGTCAAGCGTAACCTGCTGAAGAGGGCGGAACGATTGTTTCACGTTTCGGTGCTTCACTTTATAAATTAATAAACTTCAGGAGCTGTATGCATTACCAGAACACCTGCCATAAAACAAGCTCTCTGTCTTCTAAGAAAACACTGTGTGAAGTATGCAACAACGAAGAAATTAATGAACAGCAGATACTACTACAACTATTATTATTATTATTATTATTATTATTATTATTATTATTATTATTATTATTATTAGTATTAGTAGTAGTAGTAGTAGTAGTAGTAGTAGTAGTAGTAGTAGTAGTAGTAAGTAGTAGTAGTAGTAGTAGTAATAGTAGTAGTAGTAGTAAGAAGAAGTAGAGAATTATTATTATTATTATTATTATTATTATTATTATTATTATTATTATTATTATTATTATTATTATTATTATTATTATTATTATTATTATTATTATTATTATTAGGAAGAAGAAGAAGGAGAAGAAGACTGTGGAAAGGTAAGAAATGGCTCCCACAGACTATCTAAAAAGACACAACAAAGCACTCACCAGTTTTTAGCACATAACGTGGAATTAATCACCATACCAAGCCATACTACAAATTCCAGCCAAATACAATACCTCAAAACGATAAATACGAACTCAACTGGGATCGAGAAATCAGAACTGATGTAATAGTACCTGCAAACAGATCCGACATTACTATTATCAATAAAATAGACCAAGATGTAGCTCTCACAGATGTAGCAGTAGCATTGACCCATAACATGCCTATAACATTCAGTACGAAAATTAGTAAATGTAAAGACCTGCCAGACGAAATCAAGAAGTTATGGAAGTATCAGAAAGTTACAGTAAGACCAATCTTATCTCAGCTACATCAATTGTTTCTAAAAGTACTGTGACCCAACTGGAACAGATAAACAAAATATCTCCTAACAAACTTACATCCTATAATAAACCATTAGTAATACTAGAGACGTGTCATATAATCAGAAAGTTCCCTGAAGAAGAAGAACTTTTCAAATAATCTGCTCTCGCCAAAGACAATCGTCAGATTATTAAGATGAAACGGGCTTAAACAGAGATACAGCAATAATAATAATAATAATAATAATAATAATAATAATAATAATAATAGTAGTAGTAGTAGTAGTAGTAGTAGTAGTAGTAGTAGTAGTAGTAGGAAACAGATATTCTAGAAAGATAAAGAGGTACTAAGAACTGTAAATGAAAGACTTAAAGAGCTTTGTGCGGAATGAAATCCCGCATGGGCCAGAAACATCGACTCTTCTAATACTCAAAGAAGAAAACTGGGGGTCTTTTAACCCTTATCCCTTTTTGTAACGTAAACGGGCAACCGGGGCCTGTCAGGCCCAGTATATATTTTAAGTGCAGAACACTCAAAATTCAATGTCTGTTGCCGCATACTGTTCCGACTAAAGGTTACAATAGTCACGTGTTCAATATATAATTATGTGACAATTTGATCTAATATTTGACAGGAATTTCACTAAAGTTATACGGGGCCTCCTAGGCCCCGATTGCCCGGTTACGTCAGGAAAAGATTTTCAAATTTAAAAAAAAAAAAAAAAAACATTAGCTTTACCAACTCGATATGTTCATGATTTTAACTTCGACGAAAGATAGAAGAATTCAGTATTTTATGTCTTCGAAGTATGTATGGTTATTGAGAAATTTTAGAAAAATGAAGCTACTGGGCCTGGGAGGCCCCGGTTGCCTGGATAAGGGTTAAATGTCTTGGGGAAGACGAGGGAATAACAACAGAGAAACGACAAATGTTAATAACAATAACAGTAAGAGGGTGAGAATGGGAACATATAAAGGTTGTCCAAGAGTTAGTACCTTGAAATATACTATTTGCAGACGACAACATGTTCGTGAATGAGATTAAGGCAGCACTGCAAGAGAAATTAGATTCTACCTGGAGAGGTGCATTGGAGATAAAAGTGCTTAGCATTAGTAAAACCAAGACGTAATATCTATATTGCCCGTCAGACCTGTCAGTGTCCTATGAATTGTTAGAGCAGGCAGTGTCCTCGCCAAATTATTATTTATTTATTTATTTATTTATTTATTTTTGCCCCTTCTAAAATAGAATGTTGTAGAAAATTTTTAAATTGATAGAAGGCCATATTTAAAATTTTTGCAAATTAATTTGCGAAATTAAATTCAATTTAGCGCAATTTACTCATTTCTACGTAAAATGCTATGCTTCTTGCTAGATGCATCAAATATCTGACATTGCATTTTTCTATTTCAAGAATTTCAAACCCATGCAACCTTGCACTATGACAAGCATCCAAAGCGAGGGGATCAGATGTATCATACTTGCAAAGAATATTTGCATCGAGTTCCACAACGTTAACTGCGAAACATTGATAAACTGTAGTCTTATTTATTTTGGGAGGTAGTAAATATAACAAACAGTGAATAAAATACATACTTTTAATGTATATTCGTACTTGTCACCTGAATTGTAACTTGATAATGTGCAAATTTAAAAGGGAAGAAATATTTCAATTTGAATGATTAACAAGAAACAAATACCACTGCAATTGAACTTCTATTAATTACTTAAGAAACAAAATAAAGGAAAAATTTATGGTCTCGATTTATGGTCTGTAGACTTATACTGTATTACTTTCTTGTAAGTTTATTCTATTAATAAATAAATACTCGTACAAGTGCTTTGCGCTCAGTATTTCTGTTTCTATCACTTCTGGGCGATAATGAAATAAAATCTACGTAGAATGAGACAAAAGTGATCGAAATAGTCATGAAGCTTTTGTTTAGTGGAAATGCAGTGTGGATATAATAGCTAAACCTTTCTTTTAAGTATGTGTATGATAATAGCGAAACTACGTAATCTTCAATGTACGTGCCGTAATATTTGTCAGTATAATAAGTATGTTCTTTGTCAAAGGAGCTACAGCTTTGTTACAGATTCCATAAGAATAAATACATAAACAGTTCTGTGGTTTTCCTTGATGTTTTAGTCAATGTTCCCTCAGCATTCTTTTCTGCTCCGTCAGTATTAATTTCTGTCTGTCCATACTCATTTCTGCCCCTCAGTATTAATTTCTGCCCCCTCTAAGAAATATGGCTGGCTACAGGCCTATTGCCCGTTCAGCAAAAATGTAATCGAAAATACAATAATACGACTGGACAAAGAACAGGTGGTAATGATGAGGAAATTCAAATATTACCACCTGTTCTTCGTCCAGTCGTATTATGAGGAAATTACAATAATACGACTGAACGAAGAACAGATGGTAATGATGAGGAAATTCAAATATTGGAATCAATATTATAGGAAAATATTGAAATAAAAGACTATATAAACAGTACAATTAGTAGCAGTTGAATACAATGGAGAAAAGTGGAAGGAAAATTGTGTAACCGTAGGGTACCACTACGCCTTAAAGAAATAGTTTACAAAACAGTAGTAAGACTTGCCTTATTACACGGAGCGGAATGTTAGAGCTCCTTCGTGGCTAAGCGGTTAGCGTACGCGCCTTTGGTGTGAGAGACCCGAATTCGATTCCCGGCGGGAGTTCATGTGGTTCGGATTCCACGTGAATCAGTAGGTCCACGTCTCATATTGCCTTGCTGCTGAACGCGACGTTAAACTCAAAATCAACTCAACTCAACGGTCTGGAATGTTGGACGACGAAGAAGAGAGGGAAATAGAAGTTGTATGTTGCGGAAATGAATATACAGTACTTTGGTGGATGTGTGGAGTGACGCGGAAGGTCAAAATTAAGGATAAAGTATTTTGAGGAAGAAGAGTAGAAAAACTGCACAGAAGTATACTGTGAAGGCTTACCATGTAAGAAGACTTTCGGAATACGTAACTCACCGAATGGGTGCTATAGAACTAAATGGGAAACGAACGTAAGACCAAGCAAAGAAGTGGAGAGATTGTGTGAAAGGTGATATGGGTGCAGTGTGGTATCACATTGGATATGACACAAGATAGAAACAAGTGGAAGGACAGTGGTCTGAAAAGTCAATCCCAGTTAACTGAGTAAAAGCCTTCGAAGAAGAAGACGAGAAAGATTTTGTAACATCGTAAACAAACAGAGCGATTAGTATGTTTCTTGGACTTCACACCTCTTCTTCGAATTTTATGACATTTTGTTACTTTTCCGATTCAAATTATGTAATAGTTCAGACCACTGCATACACTTAATCTTTGTAGCATTCTCTCCTTCATTTTTTTTCTACAATCACAAGGATAATAATATATTATTATACGCAACTAGAAAAATAAAAACACTGCTGAACAAGACTGCACTTATTTAATAAAAACACATTTACACGTGACGTTTCGATATTCTAGCCAGGGGCCTCATCAGACGTACGCTCTGATGTGGAAGTCTGATGAGGATCTTGGCTAAAAGATCGAAAAGTCACGTGTAAATGTGTTTTTATTAAATAAATGCAGTCTTGTTCAGCAGTGTTTTTATTTTTCTGATTTTGTTTGCAAGACGTATGGCTATGATTGTGTATACGCAACTAATAAAACTCATGCGATGTTAGGCAAACTTGGCATGGCAGTAGACTTTGGTAAAAAAAAAAAAAAAAAAAAAAAAGTTTAGTAAGCATATGAAAGATGTTATGGTCTTTGGTTCCCAAGATATGAGCTATTAAAGCTGAGGTTCGGATTTACTCAAATTTTCGACAGAAAAAAAAAATCAAATAAAATAGCAATCCATCTAATTGCTATTTACATAGAAGTACGCATAGCATATATGGAACAAACCTGATATTCATTGTTAATTCGAACGTCAAGAAAGTAAATGGTGAGATAATTGATTAACTATGTTGTGTAAACCTAGTGTGTACTTATACGATATAAAATTGCGAAAATCAATAAAAGAATATTTTTTGTCTCACTAGGGGAACTTCCTATGAGCGAAATACATCTTCGTTTGTAAGAGGTTCCCCTGTTCTTTTTCTTTAAATTTTCCTCTCTGAAGCATGTTATTCATTTTGACTGTCGAAGCAATTGGTCAAACGTGATTAGCTTCCTTGTGATAAAATGCATAGCGTGAAGACTTGAATTCGATTACCGTAGGCTCAGTGGTAGAGCGTGTACCTCTGGTTCGTGGGTGCCCCTGATTCGATTCCCGGCCAAGTAAGTTTTTGTGGACAACGTCGGTTGCGTGGGTTTTCTGAAATTACTCCCGTTTCCTCCCACATTTTCATTCCACCAGTTCTTCAATAATTATTCACCTGCCTTTATTGTCTGTCTCCCTTAGCCTAAGCGTCACAATCGTCGAATGTTAAACTGAAAGATTTCATTTCATTTGAATTTGATTAGCGATGGGAGCTCATAGGGATCTGGTACCATGTTACGCTATACGCCCACGTCTCATGCAGAATTAGCGCTAAAAAACGGCAAGCCAAAATGCAATACATCGTACTTAGTTTCCTTGTTTTAAAAATGTACTTTTTAAAAATGCTTTTGGAATGTTGTGCAATCAGCAAATCAGCTCCCCTCGCTGTTAATGGTAGGTTTCTAGACCAGGGTTCGGTACTTCTTTCTTTCAGGTATCTCTTCAATTGTCCTTATGACGATGGGTGGACAATTCCAACACCATCTGGTGAGTACGAAGTCATCTATCCTTTCTCGAATTAAATCCGGTACTGCTTGACTTCATTTATCTCATGAGATCCAGTGTTCCAATCAGGCCCGCAACCAGCTACAGAGAAATGAAATGAAATGAAATCTTTGTTTTACGTCCCACGCTTATGTCGGTTAGGCTAAAGAAGACGGTGATAATGAGAAATGAGTGAAATGGTGGAGTGAAGAAAGTGAGAGGAAACGGAAGTACCCCGAGAAAACCCACGAGCACGGTGTTTGTCCACCACAAAGTCCACACGGCGCGAGCTGGGATCGAACCAGGGACCCCAAGCACTGGAGGTGAACGCTCTACCACTGAGCCACCACGCCCCCGCCCAGCTACAGAGGTTTGGGGGGACATGAGCATGAATATATTAAGGGGAGCAAGTCATTAAACATTCTCTTACCAATAGCTAAATTGTGTTCTTTTTGTATTAATAATAGCATTTTGTGTTAAGTTCTGAAGGGGCCACGAAAAATTTGGGGGACCAGGACCCCCTAGCCTCCCTCTGGTTGCGGGCCTGGTTCCAATGGCGTTTGTACTCAATTACTTCTTGGTCTGGCAAAAATACAGAGAGAAAAAGAGAAAGAATAGTTAGTGTGGCTCTGTAATCCAGCTCTCCTAAAAGCGAGGTAGTGTTTTGGGGACCGGCGACCTATTCTGTGAGAAATTAACACAAAATTAACACAAATTATCTTGGATAATAAGCACCAATTACACCTCATTCAACTTTTTATCGTGGTTCGGAGACCACGTTAATACTACGCCCTATCTTTCATAACCCCGGTGTTGCATAAGGCGCGAAACACAAAAATTACAAAAAGGGAATAGATATATAGTATATTTAACCAACGACTAAACTATTATTATTCTCACCCACTTACAATATGATAAATAACTTCATTATAATTTTCACTTAAATCCTGTATACACCGCCCATTACCTTCCTCTTAGTACGTCCTAGATAACAGAATATAGCTATTGGGAATTGAAGGCCAGCACTATTGTTTACGTAGCATTCATTTTGTTGTCGGTCAGTTGGACGACACAGCGCGCGTGCTGGAAGTTATTGATTTTTTTTTTTTCGTAGTTCTTATGATCACAATGACAATCCTTATGATAAAAATAACATACTAGTAGCTCCCTCGTCGTGATATAGATAGCGTACTCACCTTTGTGGCGAGAGCCCCGGGTTCGATTCTCGGTGGGAGTTCACTTTACCCGTTAAACTGTAGGTCTTACAAAGGGACAAATCAACCAACCAACATTATACGAACTAATATCTTATTTATCTCATGTGATAACTTGTTGCTCACTCATTAAAAATGCTTTATTGTAGTTATATGTAAGAAATAAGCAGATGATATCAGATTTTGCGACTGAAATGAAACTCCAATTCAAAATAAATAAATTGTCTATTATTTAAAAATATCTATCTAAAATGTTAAAAAAAAAGATTATAACTAAACAGATTTATATTTTTGTGGCAACAACAACATATATATGTATTTGAAAGAAGAATATGAAAAGGAAAAATTAGGGTAGTGCGCCTACTCTCGCTTAAAAAAAAAAAGAAAGAAAGAAAGAAAGAAATTCAAGTATGATACAATGCGAGTTATAACAAAAACGATATAGCGTGTTTGGCCATTTAATTTGCCCTTCAGAAGGACTGAAATGAAAAGTTGGGAACGAATTGAAAGTGGAAGATCAAAAACAGAGTGTCTCGAGAGGAAGACCCTACCAAGGAACTAGCATATGCCATTGGGTCCGGGAGTGTAAATGGTACCTCAACATGGAATTTTGTACGTAAACTGAGGTCGACATGGCTGGGATTGCAAACTCTCTCTCAAATTCCAAAGATATCCCAGAAATTAATTGGTCTCTGTCAAGTTGAAGTCATATAATTGGATTCGGTACCTTGTGGTGTCCTCCTCAGGTTCCGAAACACGTACGCGAGCTTTCCTTCATGCTCCGGGGCCGAGACTGGACAAGCTGGTAGACTCCCAATTCCTAGTAGGTATAACTTGGAGATATGCTTCGAACTATGGCGTAAGGGGCATATCCCATTACCCAACTTGTGATATTGGTGATAGTGACCGCCCGAGAAATGATGTGAGACCCGAAATGGAGTCTTAGTAGGGAGCTCCTTGTAGATGGTCCTACGAATGATTGATAAGAAGAAGGATTTTTATGATTCTTCACAGTATCTTGATTATCCGCCTTCACTTTCCAGAGTTCGAATTTCTACAATGGAGACATTCGAAATGCACAGGTAACGGCGATGTATTATCATGGGTGATGGTGGGGACAAAAGCTTTCAAATACCCATCGTAGTAAGGTCTGTGACCAATCAGACGGGAGGGGCAATAATGATGATCATTACTTCAAAAGCACGTATGTGTGTCTCGACAGCATCAAGAACAGATGACAAAACTAAAAGGCAAAACGACCAACACAGAACACAAGTAGGCACTAATGTAATTCTTTGCTGTATTTTATTTACTTCTGGTTCAGAAAAACCCTTGTCCTCTTTGCCTGGAAGCTCTCAAATACATAATAATACAAACGAAAGACTCAAGATAGATTGTAAAGATTTATATCAAACACAAGTGTTCTGTAAATGTAAAGTAGATAGACTTCATGGAAATCACACATTACACAAGGTAGAATATTGGTGGAGTTGAGTTCAAAATTGAAGCTAAAGAACGTTAGGTTAACGTGTTACATGATAAAGTAATTAAATCAAACTAATTATAACAAGAATATTTTAAAAGAATACATTACGGCTATAGGGGGAAAATAAAAAGACTCATTAGTACTCATTAGTATTGCACAGGAGACAAGACGAGATTAAAAATAAGGTTATCTCGTCTCGTCTCGTAAGGTTTCGTGGAAGTCTTGTCTCGTCTGGATTTTCGAAGGGTTCTTTCTCATCTCGTCTCGATTCTTACAAGTTTGTTCTCGTCTCGTCTCCTTCCGTAAATGTATATATTTGAATTTTCGAAATATTGCTTCGTAGATTAATTTATTAATGGGACCAGTGGCAGCTCGTAACTAAATCCAGCATCACGCGCAAAACGGAAAATGAAGTGATCATTTTCCTGGAGGCTCCCAAGCATATATTATTCTAATGGACTCCAGAATATCTCCGTGTTGAGTTGCGCAAAATTAACATAAGAATTAGGGTTCTTTTGCTTTGACACATACCAATGGCTATAAAATATGCTGGTTGTACGCCTTGTTAATACCGAAAGCTCATGTTTAGCGCTATATAGTTACAAACATCATAGAAATATAGAGGGTGTATCTTTAATGATGGGTCAAACTTCAAGGGATGATGGAGAATGACAAAAGAAGTGATTTAAGATAAGAAGTTGTTATCCGAAAATGCTTCAGTTCTGAGCTATATCCCGCCGAAAATGTAAAACAATAGAACAAAACTGAATAGAACTAGAGAACGAATTGTCGGAGAATGGTGGGGTCAAAGGAAATAGTGCATTGTTTGACCTGGAGATTCGATTCATTTACAAATCGATGAGGAACAGTGGCGGAGCAAGGCGGGGATCATATAACAGCATTGGTTGGGATCGGAAATATTGAGTAAAACGTACCGGGAGAATGGAAAAGGACATAGAAAGCAATGCGAGAGACAGATCTTTTTAATTTTCGGAAGCGGGGTTGGAAAAATACAGTTTAAAAAAAGAACAAGACGAGTTTAAAACATGAAAAAGGTGTTCAAAATGTTTTAAACATGTTTTAAAACACACACGAAAAAAACATGTTTTAAACATTTTGAACAGTTTAAAACATGATTTTAAACATATTTCAAAATCGTGTATTCAAACGTATTTATTGACTTTTTTTGCTTTTGCAACCGATCTTTTCATTTATTTTGTTCTCGTTAAGATTATAATGTGTTGGGTACAGAACATTTCAGTATAGATTAGTAATTCTCAACTTATTTCATATCATGATCTCCTTTTATTACACCCTCTTGCCAGTGACCCTCGTAAAAGTACCTTCTTGGTCGTAATGAGCTTTTTAGTCAGATTTTAAAGTCTACCTACTACAGAGATTTCACAATCTATCAATATACATGGCAAAACAAAAGTCCTCACCATTCTTGTGTATTGAGAACGGGTTAAGGGAGAATGATGAAACTTCAAAGTGGTCTGACACATCAGATGGAGCTATCAAGCATCATGGCGGACATCTTTGACTGGTATTCGAAATTTCTAATGCAGAGGGAGTCATGTTATATGTTTTAAGGCTAGAATTTTAGTAGAATGCGGTTATTTTAGCCCTAAAGCAAATCATTTCTTAGTTACCGCTTCTGAAAGTTTTCTAATTATGCCTTTAGGGGCTAATGGTAAGCTCGTGTCTCATGGAGGCGGGTTAGATTTCTGTTGCAAAATGTTATTACTATTTCAGAACACTGATGCTAATAAAATTACTTTAAAATAATAAATTTTCGAAAAGTAATGTTTGAAGCACACTTAATGTTGTGCTAACTTCAGAATATTTTTTGCAAGCCTATGTAATTAGATCTTTTTGAGTCAATAATTTACTGAAGAAAGGTAATATTTGGAGCGTTCAGAGAACAATGGATCCAAATCCATTTTCAATAAAGTTCAGTTTTGCTCAGCAAATGAATTCTATTTCAAAACGTAATATCTTCACAGTCAACAGTCCAAAACAAATGTAACTAAAACCATGCGAAAGGGCGTGGGATAGTTTCATATGACAGCCACTAGACAGGGCCATCAGTGAGCCAGGAGGCCAACTGCCCCCATTCCCACTCTGAATTTCAGATTTTGGGGGCATTAAGGCAGTTTAAGAAATCTTTTGATAAGCAAAGTAAACAAGACAAGCTTGAGGTCGTTACACCGAATAAATACGGAGAACATACAGAAGATTAAAACTGGAAAGTTGTTTAGGCTCAATTTCCAGAATTTTAAGCAGGCCCGAAACTCGAAAGTAGAGCAACCTTTGGAATCCTTGGGCAAAAAAAAAGAAAGAAAGAAAGAAAGAAAGAAAGAAAAGAAAGAAAGAAATAATACAAGAGAGCAATATAGGTCTGTAGATCCTTACGGTCAATGAAAATGGATTATAACTGATCAAAATCCGTATTTATTCGGAGTAAGGACTTCAATTTTTTTTATGTTGGACTTTGCTCAGCAAAAGGTTTCTAAGTCTGCATTACTGCCCCCAAAATATGAAAATTCAGGGTAAGGGGCGAACGACGACCTCTAAACAAACGCCCCTCTCTAGTAGCAATTATATAAAATTCTAGATTGCATCTTGTGATGTAGTTTTTCTTTCTTTCATCTCGAATTCATGGTTGTGAAAATATGACGTTTTTCCGTCAGTGTATTCTTTTGGACACACCCTGCATTTATGTAACGTATTTATGAATTATTGAATATGGCATTCGGAGCTTGACTTGTTAATCATTCCCATGCTAAGCGTAAACAATATAATGTTAATATCTTAAATTTATGAGCAAGGAGGGAGAAATTAGCCCTTTTCACCCATTCCATGAACGCCCATGTCTAGCAGTTGTCCTATGAACTCTAGTCCACACCTTTTCACGGGGATTTTGTTTAATTTATTTCGTTCCCTTGGCTACGAAGATACTACGTTTGCTGAGCAAAAGTGAACCTTTCTGAAAATGGACCTGGATCCCTTGTGCTCTGAACGCCCCATATCTAAAAATATTTTATAAAAATTGAGTTGGAGCCAAATTTATTCTGCAACTCAAGTTTGTTCGAAACGCATAAAATTAGTTTGTTTAGTTTGATTACAGTCTTGCATCAGTAGTAAGGCTATATGAGACAAAGCTTTTTGTTTAAAGTGGGATCCAAATCACTAATTCTGAAAATTTAAGTCGGATCGCAGTAAAATCTATACAGCAAATTCCGATTCTCGTGCCTCTACCCTCAAAATTTAATGTTAAGAGACCGAAAATTGCGCCCTGTAGCGTGGTGCATACATACATACAGACGAACAAATTGAGATCAAGTTGTCCCAGACACTGATGTTACAATAAATATCATGCTTTTAATGGTTAGTTACGCGGGCGACTGCCATACCTTGCACTTTCTCGTCTGGTCTCTTCATACAAGCTATGCCAAGGTGTAAAGTTTTTTTTTTTTTTTTTTTTTTTTTTTTTTTAATAGAACTGAGGTGGGGAAGAGAGACGAAATAAAATTTTCATGATATAATGAAAAATATATTGTTGATACAAAATTAATTCTCACTAACGTTAGAATCATCAGATCAACACTATTAGCATTTGTTTGGGTTTCCAGTTCTTTCACAGCATTGCATTTTTTATAATGATTCTTCATTCTTTGAATTAAACCAACCATTTCTCTCTTACACGTTTTGCAGCGACCTCGTATGGTCGTTTTCTTATCTGATGGTGTTTGAGTTATTTTAATAAATTAACTCCAAATGATGTCCTTTTTTCTCTCCGTAAAACTTATGTTAAACGATTCCAAGTTTACGGAGACTAAGAACTAGCATGTATTGTATCAACGAATGCCTCCGATATTTTAATTTCAGAACCGCAATGGCAAATAACCTTTTGTTTGTTTTCTGAATACAACACAAAAATGTGTTTCCATGATAATTATTTTATTTATTTTTTAATATCAGTTCTACAAGTAGTTCAACCTTCGACTGCGACAAGTTAACTGACAAGTAAACCTTACGTTTGGGTGAATCGAGTTGCTGACTGAGA
This sequence comes from Thermobia domestica, assembly GCF_964235325.1. Classification (NCBI taxonomy): domain Eukaryota; kingdom Metazoa; phylum Arthropoda; class Insecta; order Zygentoma; family Lepismatidae; genus Thermobia; species Thermobia domestica. Next base: position 160,229,670 of record NC_137454.1, read on the forward strand.
CACATATGAGAAAGTAGTACTAAATGTGGTCAGTATTTCAGTGAAGTTTTAGGTGCGAAGCTCCAGGGGTTTAGGAGATACAGCTACCAGAACATCACATAGAAGTACAGAATAGTCTTCATACAGTTGGAGGTAAAAGCTCTATAAGACCTCTTGTAACGACAAAAGGTGAATAACAAATACATGGGTACATATTAGGACTAGGGGGAAGTCATATAGTAAGGGTATACCTGACGGCGGCCATCTTGAAATCCGCCATTTTGAATTAAGGTTAAGTTTTAAAAATAGGAATAGGGTCATGTGATACATGATTTAAGGCGCAAATTTAATCAGAAGAACAATGGTGACGTTAATTTTGATTTACGCGCAATTGGTAAAAAGTTACAGGGAAATTATATATTGTTGCAGCATACGTATTAGTCCTTTACCTCACCTTGTAAATTTTGTGTTAATGATAATAATTAAATAAAAAGCAAGTGGATAAATATTAGGCCTATGGTAAGAGTTGCCTTGATGGCGGCCATGTTCAAATCCGCCATTTTGAATCAGACAAAAGTTTAAAACAAAACGCATAACAGTGACACCTTATTAATAGCAAATTTTACCATAAATCCAACGATATAACCATTTTTGATTTATCATTAACCAGCATTTGTTATCGCATAAACAAGTTGCTAATTTAAGGAAAAATGATCAAAGTGGAATTGAGTCATAAGTGAACTTGGGTCTTTCTTCCAGAAAAGTCCTCAATTAGTACAATCAGTATGTAGTTCAAAAAAGAGTGCATGACTTGCACAAATGCTCTGCTCACAGTGAGCACACCTGACAAAGGCAATCGAGTTACACTTGACACATTTGTCATTACCAATTCCGTCAAAGCAGTAGTCGTAAGGAGCGATCCATTTAATTTTGTGCTGGTTAATGATAAAGCAAAAATGGTTATACCGTTGGAGTTATGGTAAAATTTGCTATTAATAAGGTGTCACTGTTATGCGTTTTGTTTTAAACTTTGGTGTGATTCAAAATGGCGGATTTGAACATGGCCGCCATCAAGGCAACTCTTACCATAGACCTAATATTTATCCACCTGCTTTTTATTTAATTATTATCATTAACACAAAATTTACAAGGTGAGGTAAAGGACTAATACATATGCTGCGACAATATATAATTTCCCTGTAACTTTTTACCAGTTGCGCGTAAATCAAAATTAACGTCACACCATTGTTCTTCTGATTAAATGTGCGCCTTAAATCATGTATCACATGACCCTATTCCTATTTTTAAAACTTAACCTTAATTCAAAATGGCGGATTTCAAGATGGCCGCCGTCAGGTATACCCTTACTATATGACTTCCCCCTAGTCCTAATATGTACCCATATATTTGTTATTCACCTTTTGTCGTTACAAGAGGTCTTACAGAGCTTTTACCTCCAACTGTATGAAGACTATTCTGTACTTCTATGTGATGTTCTGGTAGCTGTATCTCCTAAACCCCTGGAGCTTCGCACCTAAAACTTCACTGAAATACTGACCACATTTAGTACTACTTTCTCATATGTGTCTCAGTCAGCAACTCGATTCACCCAAACGTAAGGTTTACTTGTGAGAAGCATTTAAACAATACAATATACGTTACAATATAAGGGGAAAAAAAGAGACAAAATAAACTGTAGATCACCACATTGACCTGCTGTAGCAACGAAAAATCAAAACATTCACATGGGAAGAAAGTAGTCTTTTGAATGGGAACACTTTTGACAATTTTATTTCTCTGGAAGATTTTTTTTTACAAAAATAAAATAAACATATGTTTAAAACAAGTCTTAAAAAACACTCGTGTTTAAAGCAAGATGTTTAAAACGTATACAAAATTTGTTTTAAACCAAATCAATTGTTTAAAACAAGTTTTAGTCATTTGTTTTAAACATTGTGTTTTAAACAAAATAACTCTGTTCGGAAATGCAGCAACCCCCGATCTATAGCCCACCGAAACTGAGATTGACTAATAGAAACGAGCGGGAACTATAGAATGAATTGTCGGAGAAAGGTCGGGTCAAAGGAAATAGTGCATTATTTCACCTGGAGATTTGATTTAGGTACAAATCAATGAGGAACAGTGGCGGCGCAAGAGAAGAATCACAGAAATGTACTTTACTGTATTACTACCGGAACGTTGGAAAAAGGACCAGGGAGAATTGACAGTGATTCAAGAGGCCATAGCAGAACAGGAGGCGATTTGCCGGCGTCACGAAAGCGGTATAAATTGTGGCAGTTGACAGGGGTGTGGCAGAGTGTGGGATCTTAGAACCCGGATATCACCGAAGGTTGAGAGCGATCCTAAGAAGCAGGATCCTTGGAGCAAGTAATACGTACGGTATAAACGACAACGGAGTGAAGTAGGAAGTCAGGTGCAACAATCGTACAGTGCGTATATGGTAATGGAGGACGACACATACTAAGACTAGACAAGACTAAAAATTATACTGGTAGGAAGAGCAAATGTATTTACATGCACAGCAGATGCTCAAAATGACGTCTCCTGGTTTCGATGCAGACATGGCAGTACCATAATTAGTTTTGTCTCATCCTCTCGAAGATGTTATGTTTCGTGCTAATGATATCACAGGCAGCGAGAATTCGTGTCAGGAGGGTTTCTTTCGCTCTGTACAAGTGTGTCGTAGACGAAAGATTTTACATAACCACACAAGAACTCAATTGGGTTCAGATCAGGTGGTCGTGCCGGCCGAGAAATAGGACGTTCCCTTCCTATCCACCTATGCGGGAAGGAATAGTCAAGGCACTGACGATCAGCTACTCCAAAGGTGCTGGGCCGCCACTGTTCTTCATCGATTTGTACATGAATCGAATCTTCAGGTCAAATAATGCACTATTTCCTTTGACCCGACCTCTCTCCGACAATTCGTTCTCTCGTTCTTGCTGGTTTGTATTAGCCAATTGCAGTTTTTGCTGGCTATAGCTCGGAATTGCTGCATTTCGCAAATACGGAATTGCTTTCTATGTCCTTCCCGTGTCTCGAATTGCTTTCTATGTCCTTTTCAATTCTCCCGGTACGTTTTACCAAATGTTTCCGATATCAACCAGTGCTGTCATCTGAGCCCCGCCTTGCGCCGCCACTGTTCCTCATCGATTTGTACATGAATCGAATCTCCAGGTCAAACAATACACTTTCCTTTGACCCGACCTTTCTCCGACAATTCGTTCTCTAGTTCTCGCTCGTTTGTATTAGTCAATCGCAGTTTCAGAGGGCTATAGTTCGGGATTGCTGCATTTGCGAAATAGGGATCCGTCTCTTGCATTGCTTTCTGTGTCCTTTTCCATCCTCCCGATAAGTTTTACCCGATGTCTCTGATCCGAACCAGCACTGTTATATGAGAGCCCCCTTGCGCCAACACTGTTTCTCATCGATTTGTACATGAATCAAATCTCCAGTCCAAATAATGCACTATTTCCTTTGACCCGACCTTTCTCCGATAATTCGTTCTCTAGTTCTATTCAGCTTTGTTCTATTTTTTATTATTATTATTATTTTCGGTGGGTTATAGCTGAGAACTGACGCATTTTCGGATACCAACTTCTTATCTTAAATCACTTCTTTTGTCATTCTCCACCATTCTTGAAGTTTGACCCATCATTAATGATACACCCTGCATATTTTTTCATGTCTGAAAACATAGGAAGGCTAAATAGGATTTTCACAAAATCTATCTCAGCGTATTTATGGGTAAATTCGGTCGCAGAGGGGTCCAAACAATTCGAAAGTTAATAATGTGAGTGTTAAATTAAGTCAATGTGAACAAGGAAAGTTAGTTCCAGAAATTCTGTAGTAGTGACATGCTTGGAAGATCGGTTGTTACAGACTACGAATTGAAGCTTATCCCCGAAGTCAATCTGCAGAAAACGACACGAGAGATTGCAGAGAAACTAAGCGTTGATCATTCGCCTGTAACATGGTACTTGGAGAAACCAGAAAAGGTGAAAAGATGGACAAATTGACCAGGAATCAAACATCGAATCGACGCTTTGAATCTCCTTTACACTACTACTACTACTACTACTGCGCTATGAAAGTGATCCATTTTTCAAATATATTCACACAGGCAAGGAAACTAAATCTTGTACAGTAACCGATATATTCTACAAGTATCAATGTTTGGATGACGACATATCTGACCAGTTGACCTTCATGTAGGATTACCATATTTTAATAAAGGATACGGGCCACTGCACTGAATTTTCTCGCTCTCACTTTTTATATTGAATCATATAATACTGTCATTATTATGGAACCAATAATTTACGAAATAGGCCTGAAAACACAATTATAATAGGCGTTTTCAGAAAACTTTGTATCAAAATAAACTCACTCCACAACCACGACTAAATTTTTTTTTAATTATTTTTTTTAATCATATTAAGATTTATTAAGAAAATATTTTCATTTACGAAATGTAAACACAATTTCCTGAATCATTTTTTAGAAAAACCTCACCCCGAGAGTAAAATTACTCCTGGATTTTTAAATGAAAAATGAATTTCCATATTGTAAGTTTCAAATGAAACATTTATTTATGAAATATGAACAAAATTGTCTAAGTTGTTATTTAGAATTAGAATTTTATGTTCACCCTTCAGTAAACTACCCTTATTTTAGGGATAGGTAGATTTTTTTTGAAAAAAAAAAAAACAGAATCATACAATAGCCTTAAATTTAAAGTTCTATTCAGATTCATTAAAAGTTACGGGATCTAGGTGAGCATATATTAGGACGAACAGACGGTCAGGTGTCGAAAAATAATTTTATTGGTGTCTGTGGGCCATTAAAAGTGTAAATCCGTTGAAATCTCGAATTTTATTTATTTTTTACTTTTATTTTGTTTATTTTATTTATTTATTTATTTTTTTTTTTTTTTAAAAGGATTACCGTACTTTGTTTTCCCCTATCGTGACTTAAAATTTGGTGCAAAGATGTTGCACAGTATGATATCTAGCAGAGTGTATATCACAAACAGACGGGAAAACAAGGAAGAATTACTTTTTCGGTTTGTAAGGATCATGAAATCTGTATAAGCGTTGAAATCTCGAATTCGATTTTTTCACGAGCAGTACACTCTCTTCTCTCCTATCGCTGCTCGAAAGTAAATATGAAAAATAAAACGGGGGGGGGGGGGATTTAGAACAAACTATTTTTGTGACATATTTTCCGTAACTTTCTTTTCTTAGATATGATACTACCATAGTAATCTGTACATGTCATGTGTTTCAAGTTACAGAAATATAGATATTTAAATGAATTTTACAATATTATTCAATTACTTCTCTCGCCTGTCCACTGAACAATTAACCCAATTCTATAAGTATTTCTGAATCTGAGTTTACAATTCAAGCATATGAAAACCAATTGTCGTAATAATACAAATCTAATTAAACACAGGTCTGACCAGAGCAGAATGAAATATATTAAAAACTATACTTACAATGTGTTACAGTTTCAAGGACCTAACGTCCTCTTCATCAGACACAAACACTCTGAGTGTTTCAAGAGTGTTTGTGTCTGATGAAGAGGACGTTAGGTCCTTGAAACTGTAACACATTGTAAGTATAGTTTTTAATATATTTCATTCTGCTCTGGTCAGAACTGTGTTTTATTTGTTACTCTACTTATCCAGAGCCATGGAGTTTGTTCATTACAAAATGCAATGTATCCCACGTAGCGACTACAGTCGTATTGCAATCATACCAGAGAGAAATTTAACGTCCCACAATTATGCCCTTTAGGCTAAGAGAGACAATGATTAAAGTAAGTGAATGATGATGGAGGAAACGGTGGAATGAGAAAGAGGGGGAAAAGGAATACTCCAAGAAAGCCCACAGACACAATGCTGTCCACCACAAATTTACTTGGGCGAGGATCGAAACAGGGACCCCACGCAGTAGATGTAAGCGCCCACGCAGTAGAGTAACACTGAGCCACTGTGCCTCTAGTACTAGGGAGAAGAAACTAACTCAATGTATATACAGAACAAACCAAAGCAGCTAACTATCTTTTTTTCTTCTGTTCCTATCTTTTTTCTTGTCTACGAAAACTGTATTTAAGAAAAAATCTACATTAATATGTGCAGAATTTTAAAAAAATAAAATGTTGATGCTCTTGTATAAAATAATCATCTAGTAGAACTTTAATAAACCAGTGTCATCCTTTCTAACGTCCCAACCCCAAAAAGATCAACCACTCCTATAAACATAAAGGAAGTTGTCCATCATTGAAACAGTGAATTCCAACAACCTGCAATGTTCAATTTACGTACCTAACAGCAATATTACGTCGTGTATATATATGGTAGCAGTAGTCTTATGGTACAATTCTTGAATTCTGATGTGCTTTTAAGTTTTTTTTATATACGTTTTTTTATATATACGAATTGTACCATAAGACTACTATGATCATGTCTGTTGTAGAAATCATATCATAGAATCTAAGCTAATGTCCATCCTTAGGGATGCCTCGAATCTCGACTCGAGTCGAGACTGCTTGTAATGTCTCGAAAATCTTTCTATAATTTTTAATATTATTTTGAAGAAAGTATTCACTCAGAAACAGCCTTGAAACCAATTCCAGCATTTATTACTTTAGAAAGGTACAGAACGCATCAACTTAATAGTTAATCTTTCGAGATCAAGATTTAATTTTCAGCTCAATTCAGTTAATTACTGAATTGCTGGCCGTGTGTAGAATGGAGAAGGCGCGTGATCTATCTGAGTTTGGATGAGGACAGGTTTTAATGACCCGGAGACTTGGCACGAGAATTTCGGAAACTGCAGGACTTGTCAGGTGTTTGAAGAGTACTGTGGTGAGTGTCTTCAACAAGTGGTGAAACCAAGGGGAAACGACTCGCCAGATCTGAACCCAATCGAACACATCTGGGACGTAATTGAATGTTATGTCAGAGCGCATCGCCCCCCCCCCCTCCCCGGAATTTACGGGATTTAGGTGACCTGTGTGTGCACATGTGGTGCTAACTCTCTCCAGTGACCTACCAAGGATCTTTGCGTCCATGCCAAGACGCGTCGCAGTTGTTATCCGTGCCAAAGGTGGACATGCTGACAATTAGGTAGGTAGTCATAATGTTCTGGCTGATGTGTGCGTATATATTTTAGCTCGTATATTTTGTCTCACTCGAATTTCGAGACGTCTTGTCTCGAATTCGAGACGAGTCAAGACAGAAACTTTCGAGTCGAGACAACATTTTCTCGTGACATAAGAGTCGTGACAGGCTTAAACCTCGACTCGATTCGACTTGTGCGCATCCTTATCCATCCTGTAAGATATAGAAATAGACCTAGAGAATATAATAGAAGAAGTACACAGATTAAATATTCAGTATTTGCTACGTAACAAAAAATGGTTCTGAACATGATATTATTATTATTATTGAAAAGTTATTTAGATAAAATAAAAATAACAGTTAAAGCAATTGTCTGAAATTCCTTATTTCATAAACATTAGAAATCCCTTACAGGCACTAACAGGTTACATGATATACCACAAAATAATCTAATGGTACTCCGTTCTTCATTCCAAGTAGTGGATTTTTTCCATGGTCACCACTAAAAGGGAAAATTACATAATTTGGATATTAACTTCCGAATCATTTGTTACTCCTATTAATCAACAAAATCGTAGGAAGATCCTTTTAAATGAAGAAATGTGTAAAACAAACAGTGTGTAAAACAACAGGAATTAAACACACAATATTTACGTCAGTGGCGACTCTGTACCAAAATAAGTGCTAATACTGAATATATGTATATTAATATGTGTGTGAGTGTGTCGTATTTCCTGTGTTTCCAGAAATAATAATAATCCTCCTCTTTCCATGTGAAAGTATAAAGTCTGTTTTATACCTTCAGTGCCTGATATTTGCTGTTCATTGCATAAAAGTACATTTTGTATTTTTTTCAATAGTAAGCTAATTTTGAGCTTAATTTTAATATTTGTAATGAATATGTAGTATGTTGCTAATTTCATTTTATAACCTTAAACTCAAATATATATATCTTTAAAGAAAAAAACACTAATCACTTATAATCAAAACATTTGTATTTGTAGAAGAATATTGCTAATTTACGAGTGCTGGTTTGAAAACTTCTCGCTTTAACACATTCACTGCCAGTGAAATTACATTAAAATAATTTTGCAACCCCTATCCCCTCCGAAAGATAATGATTTTTTTGTAAACAGAATTTTAGTATAAAAATTCCTAACAAAGTAATAAAATTTGTTTGTAATGCTTACTATGCGATTTGAAAATCGAGTAATCCATGTTAAAAATACTGTAAAAGGATTGAAAGTGTTCAGTGTTTATTTGTGAAATTGATGTACTGGAAAGCAAGTTTATATCCTGCATATCATACGTGGAATTAATTATTAATATCAATGTTTTAAGGGTCTTCACTACAGCGAAATTGAACTACCACTAATTTTAGAGTTTTTCTCTAATATCTTCAAAACAAATAAACATATTCAAAAAGCAGCAACGTAATGAACTAGACAAAATGATTTTGCATGTGATACCTTTACCACAATTCACCTATCTGCTTTTGGTATGCCGCTATTTACAGAACCCGCAAAAAATGCTCAATCTATCTACAGTTACAAATCGAAAGCAGGTAGATGACTTGTGATAAATGTATCGCGTGTAAAATCGCATTGTCTAGTTCACTACGTTTCTGCTTTTCCAATATTTTTTATTTGTTATGAAGATATAGAAAAACTCTGAAATTAGCGGTAGTTTAATTTCGATATAGTGAAGACCCTTAACACTGAAACAAAGAAGAAATGTACATAACTTCGTATTTTTAAATAAAATTCTCAATAATAACGTTGACTCCATTGAATTAAATTTAATATACTACTGCATGCTTGGACCTCTAAAACTACACTTAGCAATAGCTGTATATTTTACCGACACACTCATACGCTAATAATGTACATAAATCCCCTTTATGCAGAATGAGTGGTTCTTACTATAACACGGAATCAAAACTTGCAGAGATTAACATGTGTATTTCTGAGAATTTCTTTTAAAGAATAGGTGTATGTAATCTGACAAATGAATACCATAAATAACTCTAAACAAACAATATTGCACATGAAAGGGTACCTAAATTTATATTTCTATTGGACCATGTTGATTTAATAAAAATAAATAATTACATGTCATAATTAATAAAACTATTAATGTTGTCTCTGTGAACGTGGAATATGTTAAAATCGTATTGTAATACTCTGTAGTAAGGTGACTTCATACATTAATTTTATTCTTACATTAAAACACTTATTCTAAAGTCTAAGAAGTATTAGTGAGAGAACTCAGCACCTCCCCCCTCTCTCTCTCTTCATATATACAACAAGCTTCAAGATGATCAGAACCTATCTACAAGTCCAAATATTTTATCACCAAAATATGGAGATAGTTAGGTGCATTCATTTTTTACGAGTATTAATGCTTGCATATTTCGTAGTCTAGAACTTTAAAAACATAAGGCGTTAAAATTATAAAAAGGCAGGATGAATCGGTGATAAAGCACTAATTCCTTACGTGAAGGGTTCCTACTATTTTTATCTAATCCATGCAAGCTTGTGGTGAATAATATTGTGTCCATGGAATTTTTCAGCCTTATTCTGTTTCCTCTCCACCATCTTTATTACATCATATTTCACAACCATTCATTTACATGTGACATCTCCTTCTTTCGACTAAATGAATCAAGAGGCAAAAATCTAAAATTTTAATTTAATTTTGTAAAATATAAAACATGTGCTTTAAACGTAAAATTATTACAAAATATTCGAATAAATTACCAATGTAAAGATATTATAATTACCTGTAAATATCATCTTCACAATTATATTCAGTTATATTGAACCATGGTTATGGTCTGATAGCTTTAAGTGGTCGTCTCATGGGAATCATCTCTGTTTCAGGCATTGTTTGGTATGATGTTTCTTCTAATCGTTGCAGAGAAGCGCTTAGGGGCTGCACCATTGGGTGGGATTGCAAAAAACTGTTGACATCTTGCTCCAGAGAATCTTTCAGAATTCTGTTTAGGTTAAGAGAAACATCATGCGAATCTTCCTCAATCACTGAGTCAGCTTCACTCCAGACACCACTTTCTGCTAAAGATTCACTCCCACCGTCATTATTATGCCATTGGCTGGGAATTTCATTTACAGTATGGGAGAAACGAACACTTTTCTTGGTTCCACTCGAGGTACCCACATCAACACCCCCACGCCTTTTTGATTTATATTGTTGCTGTTGTTCCCGTTTTGCATTAGCAGAGTTTGATCGCTTTTTCTGTTTCTTAGATTTATCGGTACTTCTTCTTGCACAAGGAGCACTGCCAACTTTTCGTTTGTCATATTGGTATCTCATCTGAACGTCTTTGGCATCTTGGTCACTCTCCTCCCCATCATCACTTGATGCCCCTTCTGTTTCCTCTACATCATCTGTGACGTACATATCTTCTTCATTAGATCTAATATCTCCAAAGTGAGGGGGTTCCTTCACACTGGTGAAATCATCTAACTGCAAAGGAATATCGCAATACTCACACACAAATTTCGGTTCAACGGACCACTGGGATTTCCCAAGACTCTGATCTAGGAGGTCCCTATAATCAGTAAAACCCGAGAAATTATCATCAACAACACGTAAATGTAAACCTTCTGATGTAGAGAAAAGTACAGGTGTGGTATAAGGTGCTACACTTTTGTATTTTTGCTTTTTCTTTTTGGAACGTTTTTGCTCTTCATTCTGGATCGACTTTTGGGATAACGCTGTGAAGGGCGCAGGAGAAGTCACACTGACACTATTAGTTTTACAACAACAAAATGTGATAGCGCATTTCTTACGTATGTCTTTGTTCACCCTGAGAATTACAAGAGGAATACACATGGAATATATGTAACGCAACCATATAAAGACTTCATCATATGCACCGGCATCTAACTCATTCAATAAATACGATGATTCGGTGGTTGAATTTGGAGAAATTGTTGTTGTTAATGAGTCTTTGTTTTCGGCTACTGCATCTTTGAAAATTATTTGATGTATCTGCATTGTAAGTATATGCGGTACAAGTAGAACAATATACAATGTGAGAAAAAGGACTACAAGAATCAAATTATCCCGTTCATTCCAAATTTGTGCTGAGGTAAAGAGGAATTCAGAAGAATTAACACGGTTTCTCAAAGCTCTTTGTTGCCTTCTCATTTTCTTCCTTTCTTCGTGCACAAATTGTCCAATTATAAAGATATCTATAATAATAACGAGCCACGGTATACAAAAACCAAGCACTAATACAGTCACTGTATATGCCCAATGCTTCACCCCAACAACCGCACAAGAATATTTTGTAGAAAAAGGTTTCGCGTCAAACAAGAGCGCAGCTGGTGGAAACGTTAAAGCAATGGAACACACCCACAAAAAGGCAATAGTAAGTTTTGGGAAACTGTTTCTAAGTTTTTGGTTGTATTTAACAGCGCTTTTAATAGCGACTGTTCGATCCGTAACAACTGCCACTAACGCAAAAGTGGATGACACCATCAATAATTGCATAGTACATGCATTTGCATTGCAAGTTTCTTGACCAAACTCCCAGTCCTGGTTGATGAGGTAAACAATTGACATTGATACGTTGAATAGGCATTCTAGAACACAACATAAACTTAAGTTCAATAAAAATATGTTGAAGGGCAATCTTCGTAAAGTGTGGCTTGAACCAATCGTAACTACCACAATCGTGTTGATAGAAAATGCTGCAGTGAAGATTACAACGAGAAACGAAGCTCCAACAACGGAGCTTAGAAATCTGTTTTGATCAGGCACAAGATATGCAGTACCATTCTTAAATATTAGTTGGAAGGTATTATCTCCTGATTTTGATGCTTCCATTTTCTATAATAGACCATGAACATTATCCACACAAAGTTTTACATTACACAAGACAAAAGTTACAATGAGCCTGCTCGTTATGACAATAGCTCAACTTTTAGTTCACAACACAAGAGGGAAACTAGACCTAATTCAATATTATCAACATAATAGATAAACTTCAGTATAACACTTGACATTTGTGAAGTGACTGAAAGTCTTTTTGTTCCCGCAGATGGTCACTTCGTTTCTCATTAACACAATTTCACCACTTTCACTGGCAAACAAAAGTCGAAATTTTTCAAAAACATATATATCCACATAATATCTCATGTCTGTATAGATAAATAAATACAATAAACGTTATGTCCCATGTGATGATATATTTTTCCTGTCTCTAGCACGCATTGTCTTGTTGTGGATAGGTAACCATGACAACGATTGGTGATAATCAATGACATATATGAACTGCGCGTGCGTGAACTTTTTCAGTTGACGTATCCTACAAATAGAAGTCCACACACAACTCCCCTAATCCTTCTCCAACTTTTTTCTTCTTTCTTTTAAAAAAAAAATCCTTTGATTTTGTGCAATGAAGGGCATATATATAGATATATGTCTCTACCTCTGATGTTGTTGAATCGGAAGAAATGGGTGGTGGACAGAATAGGAAAAAATCAATTTTATTACCTTGAAAATGTCACGGCCTCTGTCTCTCTCTAAGATACAAATAGTCGCATGGTAATGAGGTCAGTCTCAGTGAATCGAAGTCTTATTTCTAAATCTGCTTTTGCCCTGACACAGTTCAAAGCAACAGTGTTGAATTCAAACTTTTTTATTTTCAGGGCGAGCTTGCGAAACTCTAGGGAGGGAAGTTGGAAGAATGACGTTTCAAGAAAAGAAAATACAGAGTAACAATATCACACACACACACATATATATATATATAGGGTGTTTCAAACAACACCAACAATGTTTGGGAGATGATTCCTGACACCAAGATGACAAAAAGTATAGACCAACCTGAGTGCACAAATGCTTCCTTTGGGAGTTATAGAATACCAAAAACATGGGAAAAAAAACTTTAAAGGTCCATAGCTTCAAAACTATGGGACCTACCGTAGTCAGGTCAAGACTTCACTTAGAAACTGATATGTGCGCTATCCAAAAATACATGTTTCAGATTCCTAAGGTACACTGGCAACAATTTTTAAAGAGGGAGTTTGGCTACGGGCATATGGTTTGAAGTACTCACCAACTACCTCCTTAAAAATTGTTGCGGATATAGATAGAGCACATACTATAATCTGTTTCACGTAACCTGATAGGAAAAAGTTTTTTCCCCCACCACGCTCAAGTACAGGTGAATGTTAGTGTTCCGTCTTCCACCATCAATTCCCGCACACGGAGGTATAGAGTGTATGTAAATATGTGTAAATAATAAATTACAACTTTCATAATAACACTACGTATTTTAAAACACTTAATTACATTTGTCTGTATTAGTGAGGTAATTAACACGTGTTATTCTAATGGAAATTTTATTGAACAGTTGTATTGTTTATTTTCCTTCTTTTTCGCAGCAGGGGTTGTGACATAATGTTGGAATACCAAGGGATGGCAGGGTTGGTAATTGAATGGGTATTTACTTACTGATACAAGAATTTCATAATATAAAGTCGAAAACCGAAAATGAAATCTTTATAAGTTTTACGACCCACGGTTAGTGATGAGCAAATGCAAGACCAAGACCAAGACCCGGGTGGTCTTGGTCTTGGTCTTGGTCTTGCACATGCGGTCTTGGTCTTGGTCTTGCACTGGAACCCTCGGTCTTGGTCTTGGTCTTGGTCTTGCACACCTAGTCTTGGTCTTGGTCTTGGTCTTGCACACCCAGTCTTGGTCTTGCTTGCAAGAGTCTTGCAAGTTTTGCTTTTAAGAAATCTATGATTTTCATAAGTAAATTTTACTCTGGATATAAGGGATAATAAATCCTACATTGCGCCAATAGTGAGGGAAATACAATGTATGTTTCTAAATGTAATATATTTTACCTTCGTGTAAGTGTGATGATACTGTACAACATAGGCGATGACCTTTACTTTTTTTTTTCAATGGGTGATCACGCTTCACTACTTATAAGATAAATCACAACATTTCGTAATATTTTTATGTTTTAACAGATCCAATACTCCACTGGTTTCCAAACTGGGGAGGCTACCCCTGACATTGAGACGCATGAAAGAAAACCAAGACTGCACAGATCACTGAAATACCATAAATTCCAAAATTATTTTTACACTCTAAAGGCGTCAGATCTTTCTTTTCAACCACGATTAGCTAATTCTTGTATTAAACAAACTTCCAATTAAATATAGAGATTTTGTTTTACTGATTCTAATATCTACTGTATGGGGCAGAAACAAGGACATTACGCAAAAACGATGAAACAGACTTTCGAAATGTGGGCATGGAGAAAAAAGGAGAGAACTGGGTTGAACGGAAAACGAATGCGAAGGTTTTAGAAATAGTAGCAGTAGGGGAGAAAAGAAGAATTTTAGATGTAATGAAGAGGACGACATTGGCTGAGGAGGAACTGTATTATGAGGGACGTGCTAGAGGGAGGGGACGAAGGAGATTGTAGTTGAAGAAAGATATTAAGACAGAATATTGCTACGTTAAGACGAAGAGACTAGCTGAGGACCACAGTCATCGAAGCTTCTCAGCTGCAGCAAGTGACCTGCCAATAATGGCAGAATAGCTATTATTATGACGATGATGATATGTTTTGCAATATTGACCAAAATAGAGAGAAAAAATTAAAATAATAATAATTAAACCTCAATATTTTAGAATATGAAATGAAATTAAATTTGTGAGTTTTACGTCCTACGATTATGCCGGCTAGGCTAAAGGAGACGGTGATAATGAAAAATGAATGAAAATGGTGGAAAGAAGAAAGTGGGAGGAAACGGGAGAACCCCGAGGAAACCCACGCACACGCGGTGTTTGCCCACCACAAAGTTCACTTGGCGGGGGCTGGGATCGAACGCGGGACCCCAAACACCTGAACGCTCTACCACTGAGCCACCGCGGCCACAATATTTTAGAATAATTTGAGTGAAAACTGAAAACGACTCAACTGTCTATGTCTTTTGTGTAAACTCAATTTATATAAATACTTTTGACCTACATTAGAAATACATAATAACGGCATCAAACTTTAAGTTATTTGAAATAAGTACGAAATTACTCTCAGTTGTGAATATAGATTATTTATTGTTGTATAATGTTATATCGTTGAATCCTAGATATGCCGTATACCTAAGGGGGCTATAAGTTATATTGATAAACAATTATGCAACGTATAAGCATCCATCTATGAAATCAAACTTGCGGTCACATGCGCTAAGTTTTTGTCAATGTCATGAAAATGTTATTTCAATATTAATTTTATAAGTACACATTAAAAATTTCCAACGGATGCTTGAACCTCAGAGCCAAGGCCATACCCATGTAGTCGGCACCTATGGTGTACGGAATTGCCGATGTTCAATATTACATTTCTTTAGTTTTGGAAGAAGAACACCATTAATATGTTTTGAAATAAAATGAAATATCTACTTTAACGTCCCACGATTATTACACTGAGGCTAAAGGAAACAGTGATGATGAGAAATGGTGCAATGAAGAAAGTACGAGGAAACGGGAAAACCCACGCACAGGGTGTTTGTTCACCAAAGAAGCTCACATAGCGCCAGTGATTTATTTGTGGATTTTGTAGAAGGGGTGAATATTTATGCAAGATTGTGTTCCGTATAACAGAACAACTTTAAAGTCGGGTTGGGACAATGTTATCTTTAAACCTACTTACTTTAAAATTATGGTACTGGTTTGTGATAGGCGGTCCCCAAGTTCTTCATTTTTTCACCTTTTTAAAAACAATTTTATGATAAATACGGATAGGTACGTTAGATAAGATTTGGTTAGGTAGATTAGTTTACATGTGTTACCTTGCTACTTTTCGTCCTACTGCTGAAGACAAGTGTGCAGCATCCAGTAAAAGCTCTATAGTTACACTGCAATCAGCACAACTTGTCGAAACAAGTGTCACACTCCTACGTAAAACAGTTTTGTTATGACAAATAATTCTTTAGTCCGTTCTAATTTGGTCTTTGAAAACCAAATTCCTTGCCCGAACAATAAATACGATAAGAGTTTACTTTGGGCAGGACAGTGATAGGTGCACATACACTTGAACCTGATTTTATTAAATAGAAGGGGAAAGAAGGTATTAAATGTCATTCCTCATATAATAAATGAGTTTTTGCACTTGCTCCTTCTACTTAATAAAATTACATTCAGGTGTGAGTGACTCTAGCACTGTTCTGTTGAAAGTAAACTTCTAGTCAACAAAACATACTGGTATTAAAACGAATCCAGAATTGAACGAGGACTGTAATATGGTCTGCGAAGAATCATGAGCATGTATTAAACAATTACCAATATGATGCTACCTAGGCAAAAAAAATACTTTACTCTTCTTTCACTTTTACTCCCGAAATCGAAACAGCCATTGTAGCCTACAATATTTACAGTTTTTACAAAATCACAACAAAGGATTGACTGCCGATTTCACCTTGAGTTAAGCTGAAGCATGACTTATCTAACACTGTCTTTAGAAATTAACAATATTTTCATAGAGTCCTTCAATTTAGAATAGTGCAATAGGAGGTTGGTTTACATCGGATACCTTCCCTTTCAGTTGGTTTGTCGGTAGCAGCATGATGCCCACTTTTTATCCAGCTGAAGGTATACTTTTCTGCATTGAAAGAAGTAATGTTTGGCCCATTAATGTTTATGGAAAGAAGAGATTCGAGGGTTTTTACAGATAAATGGTTTCTAACGTCAGTATGCTGTAAGTTTAAGTTGGAAAAGCCTTTCTAACATTCTGCAGAAGAAACTGAAAGCAATTCTATGAATATTTCTTCGGGAAGCAATTTCATAAACAAGACCACAATAAACATACTGAGAAAAAATAAAGAATCGCTACTAAAACATGAAGTTGAATCATTGCACTTGAAAACAGTTTATAGCTTAAGAAATGGGGAAAATATCTTCCCAGGGGGGAAGACTGAATTAAACCTAGAGACAGGGAAGTCAAAATTTAGAAGGGGGGAAATTCCCAGGCTTCCCTGGCTACAAATAAATCCCTGCATAGCGCAAGCTGCGATCGAACCAGGGCCCCATGTACCAGAGGTGCACGCTCTGCCACTGAGTTACCGTGTCCATAACATGCTCTAGTTTATTTTTGCTTATCCACTTCTTAAGGACACAACTATTCTTCGTATGATTTCCCAAAATCCAATCATGGGCCGTCGTGAATGATCAAATGATGACCAAAGTAAATCAGACACTGAAGTTATTATAGCTTGTAACAATTCATAGAATTATGCTGTCGGTCGTCTCGTGAACAACCGATTCAAAAAACGACATACTGTAGCTATATGTTACAGGAGCAAATTGACTCACATGGATTGCATAAACTACTGGGAACAAATTCACTCCGGCGGTATTTTTACTGGAGCCAAGAAGTTCACGTGAAAGATGTAATGATTTTTCCCCTTCCTTTTTACATTCTGTAAAAAATCAAGTAGTACCTTACTTGTGCAAGACTCTTGCGCAAGAGTCTTGGTCTTGGTCTTGGTCTTGCAGATATGGTCTTGGTCTTGGTCTTGGTCTTGCAGGTATGGTCTTGGTCTTGGTCTTGCATCGGGATTCCTGGTCTTGGTCTTGGTCTTGGTCTTGGTCTTGCATGCAAGACTCTTGCAAAAACTGCAAGACCAAGACTCTTGCGCTCATCACTACCCACGGTTATGCTGGCTAGGCTAAAGGAGATGGTGACGATGAGAAATGAATGAAATGGTGGAATGAAGAAAGTGGGAGGAAAAGGGAGAACTCCGAAAAACCCACGTACACGGTGTAAAATCGAAAACCAAGTACAATATATATGGGTAAATTATCAGAGCGTTAAGATAATACCAATAGAACCCGAAATAAAAAAAAAAAAACTCTTCGTTCCTCTCTTAGTAACAGATGTTCTTATATTAAAAAGAATAAGATGAAAAAGAACTATATATATATATATATATATATATATACTGATAACAGTGTTTCAATAATAATTTTGTTTGCTGTGCCCCTCTTGCAGAAGAGGGGAAAATGACTTTTTACTGTCTTAGAAATATTATGTCTCTATTAATAGGAATAATCATTTGCAGTAATTAACTTGCAAGAGAGAGACGGTTATGGCGTGCAGAATATAAAATAAAATGAAATCTTTGAGTTTTACGTCCCACGTTTATGCCGGCTCGGCTGAAAGAGACGGTGATGATGAGAAATGAATAAAATGGTCGAATGAAGAAAGAAGGAGGAAATGGGAGATCCCCGAGGAAACCCACGCATATGTTGTTATTGTCCACCACAAAGTTCATTTGGCGCAAGCTGGGATCGAACCATGGACCCCATGCACCACATGTGAAAGTTCTACCACTGAACCACCACTGGCACCATGCGTGTAGGATAATCTAATGTAAGAAGAGTTGATCACTGTATAAGAAAGAAAGAGTAATGATAAATACGAGTTCGTTCAATTATAAAAAAAATAACGAACGCTTTGGGTTAAGAGCTCAAAGGCTCATCGTAGCAGAAACAAACATTCCATTAGATTTTAACCTGCGAAAAGTCAATGTACCATGTTTGTTATCAACCATCCTTCAAAGATCCTGCTTTACATTGTCCAGAAGCCTTCTCTTTCGCCCAGCTAATAGTCCCCTTCTCCCAGGACCGGATCTTGAATCCTGCGAACTACGCGCTTGCGGGAGGCGCCAGTTGAAGAAGGCGCCAAACTGGGAAAAGAATTCTGTGTTTCAAATGTGAAATTTATTCGAGAAAATGTTATGATGAAAAATTTATTCGGGCCTCTTTCTGGCTCACCAAATGTATGCGTAATATAGCAAACCACATATATTAAATACCAGAAATACCAGACGTAGGTGTAGTAACCATGGAGATGGCCCCCTCTAGAAAATTTTCTTCAGGCGCCCCTGACCACAGTTAAGGGTTGAGAAAGATCAGCGTAAATGAAATTCACATTACCGAAATTCAAACGAGTAGGCTTTTGTTGTGCATGTTCCAGGAAAGAGTGCGAATACTAAGAAAAGACGGACAATACAAATGGAATTATTGATCATTTTAATGGGAAATTTTAAGTTCCTAATGTTATTGGCTCACAATCGCTGCCCACTACTTACTGTTCACTTTGTTAATGTCTATTAGCCCATTTGCCATTCGTCAACATTTTCGCTTCTCTCCTGAGTCTTTTCTTTTTAATTTATAATGATGTGTGTTTGCACTTTTCAAAAGTACTGTGTTTTGCATGTAATATTAATGGCCGACGATGAAAGAAAAACAAGTTTAGCATT
This sequence comes from Thermobia domestica, assembly GCF_964235325.1. Lineage (NCBI taxonomy): Eukaryota > Metazoa > Arthropoda > Insecta > Zygentoma > Lepismatidae > Thermobia > Thermobia domestica. The sequence continues at coordinate 160,249,113 of NC_137454.1, forward strand.
TTATGGAAAAAGAAAGCTGCGAAACTTGAAAGAAGATGAGAGGCAAACGAAGTCAAAAAAAAAAAAAAAAGATTATTTCGACCTATGAATAAAATATCGAAAGTGATAATCATACAAATGTTGGGGTAGGGGAGTTGTCAATACCAGTTATTGTTAACGAAGCATCTGCAAGTCGACAAGTTTTTGAAACTGTAAGTTTATTTTACTTGATTACAGTAATGTAATTTTAAATTAAAATGGAATACATACGGCCTATTTCAAAATTTCTTTGAAAACAATTAGATTTCACGTAGTATACACGTATATAATTCGAAAGGATAACTGTAATCAAAACATCATTAGGATTATATATAGCACCTTTTTTTCTTTTTTTTTTAACTCTGTCAATCGCAGCAGCGTATACACGTACTTGTTTCATTATAACAATTTAACAATCATTATTAATCCATTCCGATGGAGCTAAATTTTTAAACATTTGGTAATAATTGTAATGCAAAATTGAGTTTTGAGGTAGTTTTGAGTTTATCGTCCCTTTCAGCAGGGAGGCTACATGAAACTTGGACCTACTGATTAACGTAGAATCCGAACCATATGTGCTCCCGCCAGGAGAGTTGAGTTTTGATCATTAGTTACTTGCGTTCAGGGATTTACCTACCGAAGTGGTCTGAGAGTCTGGATCCTCCAGAACTTTTAATTTTGAAGAAGATCAGCACAATTTCAGGGGGCAAATACACAAAATTATTTGCATTTTGTACGCTACTCCAAAAAATCTGCTTATCCCAAAGAGAAATCTTGCGTGCGCCACTGTCTGTATTAACATTGCGTTACTCATTTCTTGATTTCGAATGCCTATGTTGGAAAGAGACATGAAAGGATTGAATTGTTTTATAAGCCTAAGGAGTTCTGAAAAGAATTCTTGCGGGAGAGGATTAGAATTTTTTGCGTGAGGACCTGACTTTGAAATTCCGCCACTGGATCGAAGACAAATTAAATATCGATTAAGGCACGCACTTTTGTCATTTGTTCACTATTAAACAAGTTCAGGTAAAACTACAGTAATAAAAAAATATTTGAGGTCAACTGTATCTCAAGAACGATTAAATGGACTTAGCTTTCATGACCATTAAAAATGACATACTCAATGAAAGGGATACGGATGCAATAAAACAAGATTTCGCCAAATTGAAAGCCTGAAAAGTGCCTTTATAACATGAACTTTTCAGTAACAAAGAAAACGAAAAATTAGGCTAATTACCATAATCGTATCACTAGAAAATACTTTGTAAATATGCTTGTAATAAAGCGTAAGAGCATACCTCTTTGTCAAACTCAAGCCTGTGTATGTTTAGACTTGAAGCTCATGAATTTTATTCTGTTTCGACTTTTATGTTTCAATTGTACGTGTCAAAATACATCTTAGTTATTAATTATTAAAATTGGAATATTGTGCAGTACTCATCCACAGTCAATTAGTTATAATTTCGCCATTTTCCGTTAATATTCATAGGAAGACTACAGATATTGAAGAAATTTGCGATTGTAACAATTATTTTGAACAATTTTTATTCATTACAACTTCCTACTCTTTTATTATTATTTACGTGGGGCGCCAAAATATTGTTTGCTTACACTTAAGAAATGTCTAGAACCGGCCCTGCCTTCCCCTAGGCTTTCTGAATAGGATTTGGTGACTTGATGCGTATTTCTCATACAAGCAACGTGTATGAACTTTACTACCGTATTTCTATAATACTCGGTGACCTGTAGTTCTTGTGAAATAAAAGCTTTTATAGCGTTTTAATTCATCTGAATGTATGCCTCTTTTGCTCCAAATATTTTTATCAATATTTTATTTTCGAAACTCCGCAGTTCCCTTTCTTGTATTCGTGTTAGGGATCAACTTTCACATTCATACAAAATTAGGCAGATTGAACTCTTATTGATTTTAATGTTTTCGATATTTGATTGATTGATTGATTTTTGACTTTAACGTCCCTTTGCAGCAGCGAGGCTATATGAGAAGTGGACCTACTGATTAACGTGGAATCCGAACCACATGAGCTCCCGCCGGAAATCGAACCCGGGTCTGTTTTCGATATTTGTTAAGACGAAAAAATGTTTTACAGTGGGGTAAACTTTAGTACATAAATAATATGCAATACTTTTCTACAAGACAAAAATTAAAAACAATAATTGTTTGTTACTCGGGGTTGATAACTAAAAGGAACAGCAGTGCTTTATCAACATTAGGTGCGAGCGAATTGATTTACGAATTTAGAGTTTACACGATTCTGTTTATTAGCAAAGCTTCCCTCCCTGTGAAGGTCAATGAGTAGCTTTCCGCTTCTGCAGTGGCAAGTGGTGGGAGGTAGGGGAGTTTCCTATCAGGTTGCCTGGAGCAGACTTTAGTTCCTAAGTAAAGTCTTGACCCGACTATGGTAGGTCCTATAGTATAGTTTTGAAGCTATGGACCTTTAAATTTCATTTTTTTTTTTTTTCGTGTTTTTGGCAACCTGTAACTCGGAAAGGAAGCATTTGTGCATCCATGTTGGTCCATACTTTTTGTCTTATCTTAGTGTCCGGAGTCACCGCCTAAACGTTGTCGGTGTTGTTTTGAAAGACCCTGTACAAACACTCCTTGAGTTACGTAAATTCGACATATATGTGAATTCAAACTTGAGTAAGAAACTTCTGATATAAATAAATTTCTCAGTGAGTGAGGCATGCATTAATTAGGTAATTAACTATTGTTATTTGGTTATTATTTTTTTTAACTATCAGCGTTCCACAGTATCAATATAAAGTTCTATGCCCTATTTATAAAATATATGGAATTAAGCGATTGCGTTGCAGAATTATTAAACTGTTTTTTTCGTATTTTTTCATTCATGTTCGCGACGACTCTTAGGTTATGGTAAAATCTGACTTACGTAATGTGTCTTGAAATGATCTATTTACGTAAGTTGAGAACTGTTTATACAGTCAGCGACAAAAGTTCTTTCCGTTTGGCAAAAATTTATTTTGGAAGTAATGTTGGTATGGCTGGAATGTACATAAACTTATATTTTTTTTTAATTTACTAAAAACTGTACTCACTTGTCAGATTCTCCTTTCATTCTGAAACTACTTACGAAAGTAATTTCATCAAACGGAAAAAAGAACTTTTGTCGCTGACTGTACATACCTGTTCTAGGCACGTAGCCAGGATTTCGTGAAGGGAAGAGGGGTCCGTGACATGAAATACTGTGATCATCACACCAGGGGCTCGATCATTCTAAACTATTTTACTGGAACATATATTGGTTCGTTTAGCCAGGATTTCGTAACGGGGGGGGGGAGCGTGATATGAATTTCTGAAGGCTCAGGAGCTTGATCAATGTAAACTACTTTACTATCAACATATATTGGTTTGTTAGGACAATAAAATGAGGATATGTTGGTAAGTATTTTAATAACAACTATGAAGAAATCTCGAGTAATAAAAGAATAATAAAAAAAAAATATTGAAAAACATTTTACAATATTTACGTTTCTTTCTTTGTTCATTCAAACATAACAATTTTCCTTTCATTATGATCTCAACTATTATGAAAAGTACATATTCACTATTATAAAAAGTACATACTCAATGTCTTGTAAAATATTTTACAATATCTGCGTTCCTTTTTCTGTTGAATCAAATGCTAATAGAACTCTTGTTCCATATAAATTTTTGTTTTTTATTATTCCGTCAATTACTGTCGGTTCCAAATGACAGGTTAAAGGAGCAGTAGAAAATTGTTTTTGAAATAACATGTTTGATTCTGCAAGGATGCCATGACGAAAAATTATGATACAAAATGTCCACGCTGTTACTCAACGCCACTATCCTTTCAGAAGCTTGAAATCTCCCTGACTAGTAGCAGAAATTCTGAGAATTCCGTAACTTTTCTAGAAATTTCAAATTTCATGACTCTTCCAGGATATCTCTCTCACCTCGCCATCATGTATTGCAAGTAATACAAATCTCCTCATAAGAAAGAGTAACCAAAAGCTTCCTGTATTTCTTTTTAACGCTGATCCTTCTTTTTCCCATTTCGTTTTGTTTCATCCTTCCTTATTTATTTTTCATTTTTGGTCTCGAAGGATGGTCCGGACCCCTAGGACCCCCCCCCCTTGGCTACGTGCCTGTCTGTTCTAAAGTATATTAACTCTTCAATTAAAAGTATGGAAATGCATAAATGGTTTCTCCGAGGAACTTAAATTTAAAACATTAATTTATTGAAGTTTAATGTTCTCTTTGAGTAGCAATGCCATATGAGGCTTGGTCCTAAGGTTTGAGGTGCAATCCGAACTAACCGTAATGCTTTCAAATTTCAATACTCTACCACTGGGAATAGAACCCGAGACCCTATGGACCAAAGGCGAACGTGCTAGCCGGTAGGCCAGCGTTGTAGGTAAATTTAAATTGTAACGTAACTACTAGAGATTGCCAATTTCGGAATTTTTACTTTCCTGGATGCGGAAAGAAAATCGGAAAAATTCCACATTTCGGAAAATACCTGATTTCGGTAAAAATTTCGATATCGGAAAAAGTCCGGATTTTTTCCGAATTCCGATTCCGGAAAATTCTGGCCATCCCTACAATGTTAACTCAAAAGTTGGCCTCACTTTTCTTTAATTTTATCATCTAAATTTTCAATTGTGAAAAGTTAAGATGCGGTTTAAATTCACCACCTTACAAAACTTTAGTTTTACGATTTTTCATCTTATTACTTGCCGTTTAAAATTATGCTGATTCGTCCTTGCAACTCCTCACTTGATTCTCACGCGCCTTAACATCTCATATCTGGGATCGCTGGCGTAGTCCTGTAGCCCAGCTGTTTTGAAGAAAAGATAATATCAGGAAATAGCCTACATCAGTGGTTCTCAACCGTTATGCCGCGACACACTGATGTGCAGGCAGCCCCATAAAGTGTGTCGCGAAATTTTAGAATGTAAAAAAAAATATAAAGCGTTCAATAATTAAATAATATAGATATTGAGATATACTCTACCACTTAACGCCTTCAGTGGCAGCAACAATGCTCAGTATTACATACAGGCACTACTTCGTACAAACGTAATTAGTCTTACACTACTATAATGCATTTTATTATTATAATAAAATATCCAACAGATGTGTCGCGATGTCGAGAGTGATCAGTAACGTGTGTCGTCAGTCAAAAAAGGTTGAGAATCACTGTCTTACAATGTGAAGTTTGATCTCAGATAATGGTCTGCGAATCCTCCAAATGCTCACTTACTAATCGGTCCTGCCTTTAACATTAACAATATCAGTACGTCATAAGGACATCGACCACAAAAGCTCGAATTCCCATCTTTCCATATTAGACACACAAGTCTTGTGTTTTCTAAGTACTAACAAACATTAAAATAAAATCACTATTTTTTCTCTGATTCTAATTAAGTGTTCTTCTTTCTTCCCTCTAATTTTAATTGTACTGGTTACTATCTGATGTACTTTATTTTCAGGTTAAGATAAAGATAAGCCAGAAAGTTCTGTCGCTTCTTGTGGAGGTCAGTGTTTAATTGGCCCTCACACCGTGAATTGAATGCGAATGGAGATAAGGCAAATGTCAGTTGTTGGTGTGCGTATATCCAACATACTACCTGGTTGTGGCAGTTCAGTTACACCGTGTACTTGCGTAACGACAGTGTGAACATGGGACCTCAACACAGCATCATAAGGGCGTGTATGCTGTACGAATTCAAACTGGGGTCAAACGAAGCTGTAGCGGGGCGGAAGATATGCCAGGTTTTGGTGAGTGTGCAGTGCAGCGCAGTGGTGATGAAACACTCGAAGACACACCAAGTGCTGGAAGACCAAGACATGCACAAAATGAAGATCTTCAGGCAGCAGTTGGGGCGAACAGTGGCCAGACATGTGAGGAGCTCGGTATCCAATACAGTGTGAGTGGAGAAACCATTCGGCAGCACATCCATCAACTTGGAAAGCACTACAAGCTGGGTCGATGGGTCCCACATGATTTGACTCCGGGCCAGAAGGCAACGCGAACAGACACCTGTGTTTCTTTGCTGTCTCGTCTGAGGAAGGAGCCATTTCTGGACAGGGTGTTGTCATGTGATGAGAAGTGGATCCTGTACAAAACTCCACGGTGCTGTCATCATTGGTTAGCATCCCATGAACCGGTTCCAAAACAGTCGAAACTAGCACTGCAGGAGAAGAAGGTCCTCCTGTGTGTTTGGTGGACTGCTCGCGGCATCGTGCTTCGCAAACTGCTACCATCTTTTTAAAGTATCAATACAACTGTGTACTGGGAGCAGTTGAGCCGTGTTCAAGAAAAAATCAAAATTCTGGAGGCAGCACTTCTGAATCGCAAAGGGATCCTCCTGTTACAAGACAACACTAAGCCCCCCGTGGCTAGGATGACCCGGGACACCATTTTATGCCTTGAATGGGAAACACTATTGCATCCGCCATACTTCCTGGATATTGCACCGTCCGATTATCACCTGTTCCATTTCTTGAACAATCACCTTAGAGGCGATGCTGATTATGACCATTTTTTATCTTCCAGGCACGTCTTAAGTGACATATCGATGTTCGAAGGTAGAGGGTGAAAAAGTGAAAGAACTTTCTTGGTTACCTTTATATAATGTATAAAATTTTGATATTAAGAAAAAAAGAAAACTCTTCTGACTATTTTGTTACTTTAAAAGTCCAATATGCTCACACTATACAGAAAGAAATCAAATCACAAAATAATAGTTTACATTAAAAAGTTTTTAAAAGAAGTTACAAATTCCAATAACAAGAAGTGATGATGATATGAAATGATAATCAACTACCTAACGGTAGTGTTATTTTCTTTATTTCGTTTTATATAAACTTGAACAAATACCACTTAAATTAAGATATTAACTTTTAATATAGCATCACTGGTCAAAATTTCCAAATAGAACAGTGCTTTATGCTTCTTTTAGTTGTAACCTTTCGTCATGTTTACTAGTATTATTAGGTCCTAATATATCCCCAAGATAGAATATTTTTGGATGATGTTTTGTCTTGTAGGGGTTTGGTGCTGGCTTTGGGGACTAACACTTATTCTTAAGATACTTTAAATGCGACATATCTATTATCATGGAATCATCCAGCGTAACCTAGCTTCCTAGTTGAGAGGTCCGTAGGTTGATTCTAGACGCCAGGCATTTTAACTTAGATTCTTCCAGATTTCCCTTAGTTTCACAAAGCAGATACACAGATTGTATCTTACTTATGGCCAAGGGTGGATCCAGGACGGGCGATCGGGGTGATCGCCCCCGCAGAAAAGGAAACTTTCTTATTTTGTATTTAAATAAACCCATCCCGGAGTTTGGAGCTCTTAAAAGTAGCTGTAAGTAGCAGTATTACAACCCATCGCCACCCGACGCCGAAGTTAACAGTTAATTCGATTCTCCAGTTCAGGTATATCGGGCTCTTGCTCCGTTTTAACTTTGGAACATGAAATGCGTGTATGTGTGAGAGGGAGAGAGGGGGAGAAATGAAAGATGCAATTGCAGGATAGGGAATCGTCAAGAAAGAGAGAGAGGAAGACGAATATAAATATGAAACATACTTATCATTGCAGTGTATGATGTGGAACGCACACACTGTTTACTCGAACTATCGCTAGCGATGCCTTGTAAGGTCTTCATCAGAAGATAAATCTCTGCAGACATTATTTTATGCGAATAAAATCATACTATCTGATGGGGAATCAAAGATTTTCCATTTGGAAGTATGGCACGTTACCACTACACCACCGATAGCTTTAGGCAAACTTTGTTTAACAAATGGTGTAGTGTTTCTTTCTGAGAATGATAACACGAAAAGTGTATACTGCAGATCAATGATGTCTTTGGAATGTCCTGGTAATTCCCTTCCCTTTCCCAACCAGCATTCTTAAATCGTCTCTATCATGATACAGGTGTTTGCTTCCACATTCTTAGGTATTGTTTGTTCAGTATGATAAGTCGATTCTTCTCAATCACTTGTAAAAAAGTTAACTTTGACGTGAACAGGATTTGAACCTACGTTCGATATCTGTATTGTTTATATGGCCATTACGTTACCCCTACATTACCATGCCATCCGAAATTACAAGCCAAATATTACTTACTTTAACCCTATCTTTGGAATGAACCGAAGTACACAACGAAATTGACTTATTCGACAGCCTAGAGAGAAATTAGTGCCCACTAATAATGAAAAAACATACAATCCAGGAAAAATTACAGAAGTAAAACATATTTTACTGTAATTTCGCCGTGCAAGTTAATAATAATAATAATAATAATAATAATAATAATTTATTTGTACTTTACACCCAAAGGCAATTACAAAGTACAAAGGTTATACATCATTATCGAAGGATATGCAACCCATCTCCAAATATGGAACTAACATTGGTAACACGAAATAGTACTAGAATAGGAATCTTTTTTCTCTTTACATATGCTGTACAAAAATATTCTACAATTTATCATTTAGTAACTGAAAACACTTTCGCTTAAAGGTCTTAAATTCATGCTGAAATAAATCCAATCCCATAGACTCAATTTTGTTACCTGCATCACATAATTTAAACAGTGGTGAATTCCTGTTCACATTTATTCTGTTTACAGGCATATAAAAAACCTGTCTACCTCTCAGATTTTGCCGAGGACAATAAAAAGTTAATCTACTTAATAAGAATGCGTTATCTTCCTTGTTATCGATTAATTTTTTAAGATATAGCACTCGCTGTATAAATCTCCTATTTTCAAGCGACAATAATTTGAATTTTTTTAAAAGTTCATCATAAGGAATATAACGAGTTTGAATACCATATACGAGGGCTATCCAGAAAGTAGATTACGTTTTCGTCTGTGTCCGCTAGGGGCGGGGCTAGCGCGGCCATCTTGGGGTCAGAGCGTTGCGCAGCTCAGTCGGCATCTAGCCGTGCTAGTGAGAGGTTCGTGCTGTGCTCCGTTAAGATACTGTGACGGTTTGAAATGTCTGCGTTAATTGAAAATCCCGCGAGCTGCGAGGTGCGTGCAGTAATAAGGTTTCTGACAGCAAAAAACTGTAAACCGATAGAAATCTATCGGCAGCTGTGTGAAGTGTATGGGGACAACATTATCACTGAAGGTGGAGTGCGACAGTGGGTCATAAGATTTAAAAATGGCCGAACCAATGTTCACGACGAAGATCGAAGTGGGAGACCTAGCAAAGTGACTGCCGAACTTGTCGAAAAAGTCGATGTTAAAGTCCGCTAAAATCGAAAGTTCACAATAACGGAACTTTCTTTGAGTTTTCCACAAATTTCGCGAAGTTTGTTGCACGAAATCATCAGCGAAAAGCTTGGTTACCACAAGTTTTGTGCAAGATGGATTCCAAAAATCTTGACAGAGGACCACAAAAATCAGCGAATGGCTGCAGCGTTGCACTTTTTGGACGCCTACAATAAGGATGGTGACTCTTTACTCGATCGCATCGTTACTGGTGACGAAACATGGGTGAAACACGTGAACTGTGAAACGAAATTGCAATCAATGCAGTGGGGGCACACAGGTTCTCCCCAAAAACCCAAGAAATGCATGCAAACAATGTCGGCAAGGAAGATGATGGCGACTGTTTTTTGGGACAGAAAAGGTGTGATTTTGGTGGACTTCCTGGAAAGAGGCACTACAATAAACGCTCAAAGGTATTGCCAAACTCTGCAAAACCTCAGAAGAGCAATTCAAAACAAGCGCAGAGGAATGTTGAGCTCTAAAATCTTGTTGATTCACGACAACGCCCGGCCCCACACGGCAAATGTCACGCGTGAAGTTCTTGAATATTTTCTGTGGGAGTTGTTTCCTCATCCGCCGTACAGTCCCGACCTGGCACCGAGCGACTTCCACCTATTCCCAGCAATGAAGAAGTGGCTGGCTATGCAGCGTTTTGATGACGACGAACAGCTGCAAGAAGAGGTAACGAAGTGGTTGAAGTCGCAGGCGGCCGAATTTTTCGACGAAGGAATTTCCAAGCTCGTACATCGCTACGATAAATGCCTTAATTTGAATGGTGACTATGTCGAAAAGTAGTATTTGTGTGTGGCTTTCATCTGTATATAATAAAATTTGTTTCCTATACTTTGTTGATTTTTTATTCCAAAACGTAATCTACTTTCTGGATAGCCCTCGTATTTTATACGCAGTATATCTCAATAACTTATTCTGAACTTTCTCTATTTGCTGTTTCCTACACTGATAAAATGGATCCCAAACAATAGATGCATATTCTAGTTTGGATCGAACAAATGCATTATACAACGATAAAATAGTCCCTTGATTTTTAAAATAACGACTTGACCTCTTAATAAAACCCAGCATTTTAAAAGCTTGGTTAGTTATTATATTTATATGATGTTTAAATTTCAAATTAATATCAAACCAAACACCTAAATCTCTTATAATTTCCTTTCTTTCTAACTTCTGATTCCCAATAGTACATTCAAATATTGTGCGTGCTTTATTAAGAGTAAAAGTCATTACATAACATTTTGAAATATTCAACTGAAATTTATTTCTCCTACACCACTCATTAAGCCTATCAACATCCGTCTGTAATTTAATACAATCACTTTCCGTGCGGATTTCTTTGTATAATTTGGTATCATCTGCAAATATTAAGCATGAACTATATTGAAACATATTGGGTAGATCATTTATCATAATAAGGAAGAGTAAAGGACCCAAATTTGATCCTTGAGGTACCCCAGAATACACTGTGAATTCCTTAGATTTAATATTATTAAAAATAACATATTGAATTCTTTCATTCAAATATGAATGAAACAATTTGACCAGTTTTTGCGATATACCAAATGTTCTCAGTTTACTAAGAAGTACCCCATGATTAACCAAATCAAAAGCACGTTTAAAATCTGTATATACTACATCTACTTGAGACCTTTTATTAAAAGAATCATTAGTTACTTGATTTATAGTCAGCAAATTGGAAATAGTTGATCTATTGCGTCTGAAGCCATATTGAGAATCCGATAAATTCGTAGATACATGATTAATCATATGTTTATAAATGATTGCTTCGAATATTTTAGCAGGAGATGATATTAGATTTATTGGTCTGTGATCTTGTATTAATCTTACCGGATTAACCTTAGGAACCGGGCAAACCGCTGATATTTTAAATTTCGCAGGAAATTTACATTGAGTCAAAGACAAGTTAAACAAATAAGTCAATGGTTTAATAAAATACTCTTTACAACCCTTGAAAATATAGGACGGTATACTATCATGGCCAAACGATCTTTTACTTTTCATTTTGTCTATTGCTTCTCCAACTTCAGCTTCGCGGATCTTGTCTAAAATCATTATATCTACACTTGAAGGAATTTCAATAGAACATATTTCATGTAGATCTATATTAGATGGTTCACAACTATAAACAGATTGAAAGTGTGTAGCAAAAGCTTCGCATTTTAACTTAGTATCAATAATTTTTTCGTCGTTATATTCAAGGACAGATTGATTCATATTAACTTTTGAACATCTTCTATTATTTATGTAATTCCAAAACTCCTTAGGTTCATTAGCAATATTCGCTTCTACCTGATGATTATAATTTTGAAAAGCTAATTCAATGCTACACTTAATTTGTTTCCTAATATCTACAAAGTGCATGTAATCAGAATAACGCTTAGATTTTTTAAATTTGCGTCTAATGCGATCTTTCTTCTTTAAATTTTTTATTATTTCAACAGTGAACCAAGGTGGATAGGAACGTTTACTCTTAACCTTTTTTGGTGCGCATTCATCAAGTACCTTGTATAATTCAGAATAAAAATAATTAACACCTTCATCTACATCATTAATTACGTACAAGGAATCCCAATTTTTTTCTTTAAGAAGCTGATACAGCTTCAGAAAATCACATTTGTTAAAATTATAAACTGCGTCACCAAGTTCGTTATAGGTTTTACAGCGTTTTAGAAACTGAATACTAATACTCAAACTCGGGTGATGTCTATCTTCTTGCACAAAGCAAACGTCTGATTTGGCCACTTCAATATTAGGTATGTTAGTTAATACTACATCTAAAATTCTATTGTTTACGTTTCTAACAGTACTTAATTGCGAAAAATTCGAGAAGCTCAATTTGTGTAAAACATTAGTTCCAAATTAGACAAAGTTACGAAATAATTACCATTCATATATTCTGTTAAGAGCCCAAGATTGAGATCACCGATAATGAGAACATTATGGGACAATGATAGTTCTTTGAATCTTTCAATATTTCTAAAAAAATCTAAATAATACTCTTCTTTGCTATAGGGAGGGAAATATATTACACAAACGTATATAAAAGTTGAATTAGATAACTCAATTCTGACCCACAAATCTTCATAGTTCGGTAATTCAAATTCGTTTAATCTCTCTGAAGTATAATTATTGTTAACAGCTAAGAGCACACCACCCCCATCACGCATTCCGCAACGTTCCAGATCTCTATCCTTACTAAAAACTTGATACTTGTTATCAAACAGTTCAGTACTAAATATTTCAGCTTGTAACCATGACTCAGTAATAGCCACACAGTCAAAATCATACATAGTTGAGCTCAGATAAAAATTATTAACTTTTGTTTTTAAACCGTTAACATTTTGGTAGAATATATCAAATGTGCTATTAACTACGGACATACTACTAGAATAGTTTTTAATATCAATAAATACATAGTGTTGTGGATTATTTTTGAACAAGTATTCGAGCTCTTCTTACACGACAGAATAGTAAATATTTTCCCATAATGCTATATAGGTTCATTAAAAATACTATGTACCAGTCATCATACTTAAATAGATTTAAATAGTATAATATCATTAAAAATATTGAAATTACTAATCTGCTTATTATTCTAAACATTACACCTTTCAAAAGTGAATAATAATAATAATAATAATAATAATAATAATAATAATAATAATAATAAATGTTTACATTCACAGTACAGTAGTATATTATTATTATTATTATTATTATTATTATTATTATTATTAACATCAATTACCCGCTTCGTTGGGTTAAATTGAGAAAAAAATAGTAATGTTTCATATTCAGTCACTGTTTAGGATTACTAAAGTCCTCTTTGATATCGGTCATTTTCGATGTGTTCTATATATCCCCTTTCCATCCTATGTTGTGGGGCATGGCATCTGCAATGTCATTGTTCATCTCAGCGAGCAGGAAAACTATTAATTCGACACTGATATGGGTTATTTCGGTCATTTTTATATGTCTCCCCTCCTCCAAGTTGACGCGATGAGTTTGGATTTAAATAGCATCAGATGTGTCACTGTTAATCACAGCGACTCTAAAAATTATAGATTCGCCCCTAATACCGCATCTTCAAACTGAAATTATAAAAGTCGTCCTAGATCCGAACCTTATATATGTTGAAAGTTTGATAGAGATTGGTTTGGTGGTTCAAGAGTTATTACGTTTTATTCATTTTTATAATTCAACCCTCTTCCCCTTATCCTATTCCTAAGTTTTACCGTTAAAATGAAACGATAAAAAAACTTCTCAGGCACGAACCTTATCAATGTTGAAAATTTGATCAAGATCGGTCGGGTGGTTTAATACATTAGGAGTCACAAACATAGTTGTTTTCGATATTGTAATATAGGTCATTATTATTATTATTATTATTATTATTATTATTATTATTATTATTATTATTATTATTATTATTATTATTATTATTATTTGCGTACTTTTGAACTTGCATGGCGAAATTACCTCTTTACCTCGATTGTATGTTTTTCCTATATCAGTCGACACTAATTTCTTTCTAGGCCGTCGAATAAATCAATTTCGTTGTGCACTTTTGTGCAAATAACGTTAGGGAAGAAGCCGGTTCCTTCCAAAGATCAGTGCTAAAGTAAGTAATATTTAGCTTGTAATTTCAGATATTATGTTAGTTTAGGGGTAACGTAATGGTATTATGAGTAATACAGCTACGTAACATAATTTCAAATCCTGTTCACGACAAAGTTAATTTTTTACAAAGTGATTAAGAAGAATCGACTTATCATACTGAACAAGCAATACATAAAAATGTGGAAGCAAACACCTGTATCATGATAGAGACGATTTACGAATGCTGGTTGGGAAAGGGCAAGGGAACTACCAGGACATTCCAAAGACATCATTGATCTGCAGTATACACTTTTCGTGTTATCGTTCTCAGAAAGAAACACTACACCATTTGTTGAACAAAGTTTGCCTACAGCAATCGGTGGTGTAGTGGTAACGTGCCATACTTCCAATTGGAAATCTTGGTTCGATTCCCCATCAGATAGTGTTATTTTTTCGCATAAAGTAAGGGCTGCAGAGATTTATCTTCTGATGGAGATCTTACAAGACATCACTGGCGATAATTCGAATAAACAGTATGTGCGTTCTGTACCATACACTATAATGATAAGTACGTTTCATATTTATATTCGTTCCCCTCTCTCTCTGTCTTGAAATTTCCCTATCCTGTCTTTGCATCTTTCACTTCTCCCCCCTCTCTGTCTCACACATACACGCATTTCATGTTCCAAAGTTAAAACGGAGCAAGAGCCCGATATACCTGACCTGGAGAATCTAATTAACTGTTAACTTCGGCGTCATGTTTTTCATGCTCTGGGGATAACATCTCCAGTCCTGGTTATCTCTGACAGAAATACTGTTTAAACACAAGGAAATAAGTAAAATATCTTTTTTATCCTCTGGGTTACCGAGTCCCAGTCGAATTACCGGGTCACTACGAATTTGAATCCTCGACTCAGTGGTGGTCTATAACCTAACCAACATCATCCGACTGACACGATGATCCGTTCATTCTCTCTTAACTCAGCGTGTTCATACTCTCTGTGCAAATTACGTTATAACCGGAAGAGATTAAATCAATGCTGGATGTTCTGAATAGATAAAGCTTCGGAAAAGACTAGAAAATGGTAACCTTTTTGGTTATTTGAAAACAACGTTTTATTTATACTAGTTCGACACAAATTTTGTTCCCATCCTATAATTCAATGTTTTTTTTTTTTTTCATGTTGAAATTTGAAACATGCTACATCTATAAGGAGTACATACTTTTCCTTTCCAACATTTGTAACTTTTCATTACGACACACTTTGCACTTTAATATAGGGTATTTCTGATAGAAATTTAGCAGTAAGATAGAACTCTTCTATTTTCTCTTTCTTTCTTTCTATTTTCTTTTGTTTTCATTTCGATTCGTTTTTTAATTTTTTTGTTCAGTTTGGATTAGTAGTCTGAAATGGAGGATATAACCAACGCTATCTATTGAGTTTATTAGAATGTATTTTCGAACAGTACGTCCAGTGAACACTACCGAATTTGCAATCGAACCACGCGGAAACAAAGCATGTTTGTTAAACTATTGACATTATCCCAAATGTGTCTCGGAGATCTACATTTCTACTTGAAATTGAGTATGCTATCCATTATGAAAGGGCGTAATGAATGTTTAAAGCATCCTCTATATATTCGAATTGTTCTGAAAAAAATATGTAAAAACAAACGTTATTTCTATATTACTGTTGGATTTCTGGAAACGGAACTTCATAATGTTAGGTTCTTTTCTTACTACGTTTGAATTCCACAGTTTTATCTGTTCTTCTTTTTCTTTTTCTTCTTCTTTTCTTTTCTATCTCCCTGTTTCATTTCTGAATCTCTGTGTAATAGACTCCATTGGTTTCAATTTTTCATTGTGTGTTTTGTCTCGGTTTTGTTTTTTCAGTTTATCGAAAGTAATGCATATGTAGTTTGAAATAAGAATTGCGCTCATGTTGTTAGCTAATTTTAGTATAGGAGATAAGGAAGGAGGAGAGAGGGGGGTCTCTTTACCCGACACGATTATGGGATAAGAAGGTTTTTATTGGGTGGCATAACTGCACGGCGTTACCTGTCGCAATTTTTTTTTATGCGGAGCGTACAATTGTACAAAATTCCACACACCGCGATTCAGGAACTGTATACGCCCATTGCACGTCGAATCCAAGCTGTTTTGGACGCAAAACAAGACCCCACACCATACTAGATATGATTTTCTCACATTTGCAAGCGTTTTAGATTTTTTCCAACCCCTGTAAATATTACATGTCAGACGAAATCGACGTGTCCCGTGAGAAGAATACCAACCATGTAATAGACATACTCGGACCTTGTCTCAAACTACTGCAATGGCACCTTACGAAACAATATATTGCTGAATATTAATGCTTTCCATTCCCTGGTATGATAAATAATGGTCATACGCATTACTTTATTCCGCAATAATTCAAGATGCACTTGCTTCATTGTCAAAAGCAATTTTGACTAATCTTAAACATATTAAACCACTTCTGTTTCTTCCTACATTAATATTTGACTAGTGCCAAATATTAATGTCTTTTGCAGCATTGCTGCATTTATAATGAAGTTGTTGATATTCCTAGTAATGTATAGGATATACGAATGTATTGTGAATAAATGTTTGTCATTTTACCTAAACATTGTTCAGCGTAAGCTCTAAACTTCGATAAACAAAATATTTGCACGGGAGGAGCAAATTGTGCACGTGTATTTTGACAATACTGTCTCGTGTTGTCCAGATACTTGCAGCAGCAGAAAAGAAACTGGAAAGATTTTTTAAAAAAGTATTTGAATTTCGCTTGTAAACAATTGTTGCTTAGTGAGTAAAGGTTTGTCTTGTTGGTGTTTCACCACAACACTCGCGGAACCGGGATTCATGCCAGTCATCTTTCAGACTTTAAAAGCAGAACACCCGTCCACAGTTGAGTTGGCGCCATAATTACTGCGCATGCTTAGTGTTTATTTTTATTGTTTCATTAGCTACACTCGATTGCAGTATTATTAGATAATCCGTATTTTATTTTTATCATTTATAACAATGTAGTAGTTTTAGATGGAGCTTAATAGTGAAAGTAATAATCAAAACATATGAACTATTTTGCGGAGGAGTACAAGCGTCTGTAGGCCAACAGCAAATCAGCGAGATTTAGTTTCACGTGGCTTTGTTTATCGCAGTTTAGAGCTTACACCGAACAATGTATAGTAATCTCACTTGCAATTTGGTCGTATACATTTCCTAACCAAGCAGGTTTTTTTTTTTTTTTTTTTTTTTTTTTTTTGTAAATCCTGAATCATAATGATGAATGTGTGTTATACTATCTACTTCTGTGGTTCTGGATAAATTTTGCACACGTAATGATCAAATTCAGTTGAGGGGAAAATGCTTCAACTACTATAATTTATCAGCAGCCCACACTGGACCAAAAAACTCCACTAAACATTTCATGTGCTCTACTGTTCCCCTACCTCACATTCACAAGCCAGACTTTGTGACAAGAAACAAGGACATATATAAAAAAAAAAAGCTGGTAGTTTTTTTTTTTTTTAATTTCATTGATCTCTTCGCCCACGAAAGACAAGAGAAAAACGAATGATAAAAAATTTAAAAAAGAAAAAAGGTGTTGTTGGCTAAAACTGGATGATATTTCAGAAGATTTTGCCATTTCAATGCTTTTATTCGTTCATGTTATTAGCAATATTGGAAATTTGATTCCACATTTCGGTGTGTGGGTGCGTAAATATATGTAAAGGTTAATATAAAGGAATATTTCCGGCTTTAGTGGGAGATGCGTAGGTTAAAATCCGGGTTGAACTTTACGTGTTATATATATATATACTACGTAAAACCATAGGTTTGCGATTACGACTCATATAGTATTGGTTTTAAAAGGGATAATGAACTGTAAGTAAGCAAGTATAAACAATAATTTTAGTGTTTATTCTCCTACTATATAGTATATCGCTAAATTCGTTTTACATAAACAGAGGGGTGATTCCTGAGAGCAAAACAAAAAAAAAATTTAATAAACATAGGGCAAATACCGCGTCATTTACCTGTTAAAAGCTGCCGAAAGCGTGGGAAAATTTTTAGAGTTAAATATTGCACAAACTATTGAGCGTAGACGTGATGCGGCATGATATCATCAAAGGTTCCTAACTTGCTCTCTCCAAATTTGCAGTTTTCAGGCAGGGGCGGACTGGCCATAGTGGAGTTGTGGAGCTTTCCACAGGGGCCGGTCCATTACAATTTCAAGGGGCTGGTAGATCTAAAAGACTTTCAGACAGAACAGTATGACCAAATCAAAAGATGTAGGCTATATCTGTAAAACATTTTTAAAATGTAGGCCTATTGAACATATTTCATCTCGAGTCAGTGGAAAGAAGGTAAACGTGAGATGAAAACGATGAAACCATTACAACATGTTGGAGTTTCGAAGAGCAACTCGGTAAAAAAAAAAAAAAAAAAAAAAAAAGTCGTTTATAAATTTGTGTACAGTGGGACACACAAATTCCTGATGTACAAAGTCCGCGAGATAGGCAACCCAACTAACACCTGCTCCAAGATTAATTACGCCTGGTAGTAGCTAGCACAGCAGTGTGAAGCTGCCCCCACCTGTTAAAAGCACAAATTGCAATGAGTATTTTAGTGCAGAAATGGAGCGAAACGCTGACTGACGAAATGACAAAAGGGAGTCTTTGGATACTTGAACTCACAGTACCACACCCGGACCACCAGATTAAAAAAAACTACAACTCTAGCCACTCATCTAAAGCGTTGCCTCTTCCAGTTCGCCTAAATAAAGAGCATTTACTGTTCGCTTGTTAATAGTCAATTTGATTGGCCAAACACAGGATCGGAGGGCATTATATCACTGTATTCACTAAATTATCAACATTACAGTTTTTTTAAAAAACAAAATACAAAACTCCTTTATTTTGAATCAAATACGGCGCGTGTATTATACTCATAAACAAACTAAAGACAAATCAATTACTGCGTAGTAATCGGGTTAAGTGGTCAAGGTGCTAGGCTAGTAATCTGAACACTCAATTTCAATACCTACTCAGTGTGACAAGAAAGATCTTCTCTCCTCCAGAAAGAAAATGATGTTGGAATGAGGAGAATTGGAGATCTCTCAATGGAGGTAATCATTTACAAACTTATTTCCAGCAGTTGTTCTAGATTTGATATCTTCAGTTACTTTCAAGCATTTCCTGATAAGTGTGTGGTCAGTATTTTTATTTCTCTAAACATACAGTATATAAAGAAATAATACATTACATACACAGCAATATTGAGATTAATATATGGTGTTCTTTGAAAAACACGATCCAAGATTCATCTTTGAATGGAGAACTGTTTCGTTAGTCACCTACTTTACAATTTTACCTGCCTAAACACCTGGATCAGGTCTACCAACTGCTGTCAGTGCCGAGAAAAGTTACGTGTAAGTTGGGTTGCATCTGCCAAGGCGATATCACAACTGCAAATGACCTGGACTCCAAGTAATGGAATTAGTGCGCTTAGGGGGGAGATAATTTTGTGGTCGTGTGTACAGTACTTAGTATTCTCAATGTTCCTTTAGCACACAATCGTCACAATAGTATTCTACTGTTTTAAGAGAAAGATTTTTGTGTATTTAGCTTTTTATTTTCAACTTCATACAAAACAAAATTTTGGGAGTTGGCTGGCTGTTGTATAGTTTAGCAAGTTTTATGAAGTTGTGAAGTAAACTAGAAATATGAGTACATAGCTACAGCCAGAAATGGATACATACGTACATATCATTCAGAACAGATTTTCAAGTTATGAGTAATTTTTTAGGACATCTACACAATGATGTCTACCTCAATATACTAAAACGTTTCCTTCTCCACATAAGCATAAAGGATTCCAACATCCTGTGATAGAGTCGTTTGTTTTATATGAACCTCAGCATGTTTTATATGAACTTCAACAGAGAAAAGCTTCTCTCGCATGCTGTAGCAACAAACACAAGAGTCCTGACATGAACGAATACACTTTTTCTTCAGAATGAAGTTATCTGGAAACATATGTATGGTTTCAACCTCCTCTTCTAATTCCATTACATCATACTCATCTAAAGGGGACTGTTTCAGTCTCTCCCAATGATTAACTGAACTGGTCAGTTCCGTTCTTAATAGATCTGCTGTGATATGCGACTTAAAATATGCCAATGTCTTAGCTAAATGTTCAAGTGCAGATGGTTGAAGTCCTCTGCTTCTAATATCTTGGAAACAGTTTGGATCAAGAACAGCTAGGTCAGCAAGGAAAGCACTATTGTTCATATCAAACCGCCTTGTCAAGCTTGTGTTTACTGTGCCTACAATAACATTAAAAACTTGATATTTGTAAGTGTCTCCTGGATCAGATACAAATACTTAAGGTGCTAATTTTCCAGGCATCATTTTTATTTTCCTTCGTCTTTTCTGTGGAATAGTAGTAGTAACAGCAATGATCAGATCTTCTTCAATTAACTTAGCTTTTGCCCATTTAATGAATTCTTTTGCTTCATTCTTGATTGTTTCAAAACATTCTCTAAGTTCCTGTAACTTTTTGGAAGTCACTTTCACCATGTTGAATGCTTTCATTATATCCAAACCATTTGTTTGTAAATATTTAGACAGAGTCGATGTGTGGTCAAAAATGTACAAAAAATAAACGCCGTCAAAATATTTTCAAATTTGAGTAGGGACTCTTTATGTGATGCTGCTTCTCGTCTAGCGTCTGGTGGCAGTAGATTGTTGTTTTTGATTGTGTCAAGTGTTACAAACAGAGTAACAAAGAAAGATGATTCTTCGTTGCCCTTTGATCCTGAAACTTTCTTCAGAGCACTATCCATTGCCCACCATCTTGTTTCTCCAATGAGATTAAGTCGTTTTCAATGCTCAGAGCCTTCATTTGCGTTTTCCCATACATCCATTCGTGAGTACTCGTAAATAAAATGCAACATCATTAAAAAAGCAAATAGAGTTGCACATTGGAGAGTGGCACTGGTAGTTTCTGCCATCACAAGAACTGTCATCAAAACATCAAGTAACTATTAATTTCCACACTTGTACAGTGGGCCACACAAATTCCTGATGTACAAAGTCCGTGAGTTAGGCAACCCAACTAACGGCGACTCCAAGATTAATTACGCCTGGCAGAGTAGCTAGAACAGCAGCATGAAGTTGTCTCACCTGTTAAAAGCACAAATCGTAAAGGGTATTTTTGTGCAGAAGTGGAGTGAAACGCTGGCCGACGAAATGACAAAAGGGAGTATTTGGATACTTGAACTCACAGTACTTCTTGTTTGTGTGATGCACATGTAAAACTATACACAGACACTTGAAAAAATATACGGATACCAGAGGCGCTGATGAGAAGGGGATTTAGGGATTTATAGGATTTGGATTTCTGGGCTTTCGGCATCTAAGGCCATTTAGCCCTTCACGATTTGAGGGATGACGTCCCTCGGCGAGCACACAATCCGGGGAAAGGGAAGGAATAAGGGATTGGGAAAGGAAGGAAGCGGCCTGGGACCTATAAGTTAGGTACCATCCCGGCATTTGCCTGGTGTGAATGAGGAAAACCCAGGAAAACCTTAGTCAGGGTGGCTGGCCTGAAAAAGCTGTTACACTTTTTCGACCGAGTGACCCCACCGGGAATCGAACCCGGGGCCGCTCGCGCGCTGATGAGAAGTTAACAGTCGGGGGACTTAGTTAATTTTATAATTAACTCAGATGAGGATTATACAAACAAGTTTATTTATGTCATATAACTATACATATCCGTGTATCAAATAATATACGGATAGATTATGCGGTATATTATACAGTAGGTTAACTTTTAACTAACCCAAAGCTTTCCGCCGAGTTTCGCGCTAGTCCTACCTACAAATCACTAAACGTTCACTACATATCACTAAACGTTCTTCAAGTTTAGCCTAACTCATCGTTTTTAACTGTTACCGATTTGCATTACTACTATTCTTCCTCATCGTAACTTCTAATTTCCAAAGAAGAGCCGGCAGCATTTACGCCGATCCCAAGAGTTTCAGTATTCGAGCGCTACCCTAGCCAGCTGTTTGAAGCAGGGGCGGATCCAGGGGGGGGGGGCGATCGGGGCGATCGCCCCCCCCAGAAGAGGAAACTTTCTTATTTTATATATATAAATAAAACCCATCAAAAAGTTTGAAGCCCTTAAAAGTAGCAGTATGACAACCCACCGCCCCCCCCCAGAAGTCGGTCCTGGATCCGCCCCTGGTTTAAAGTTGGTCATGTAAAATGTACAGAAAAATTTGAGCAAGAGAACAAAACCTAACCAATCCCTGTGGGGCTTCTAACCCGTTCCTACTACTACTACTACTACTGCCGCTGCTATTATTATTATTATTATTATTATTATTATTATTATTATTATTATTATTATTATTATTATTGGTGTTCTTGTTGTTGGTGATGGTGTTGTTAGTAGTAGTAATAATAGTAGTAGTAGTAGTAGTAGTAGTAGTAGTAGTAGTAGTAGTAGTAGTAGTAGTAGTAGTAGTAGTAGTAGTACTTTTACTATGGATCCGTATAGTAAAACTGGAAGCTTATTTTAATGTAAAAATAACTGCAAGCTTATTTTAATGAAAAATGTTATGAAAATTTAAAAATTCTTGAACAAGGTTTGAAACCACGCCAAAAACTATTTTCATTACTAAAACGTTGCCCTAGAACGCTCGGCCACGAGGGCCATCCATCAGCGACACGAACAATATCACATTTAACAACAGCTTTCAAACAATAATCTATTTAACCCCCCTTGAAATTTGAAAATTTTGAGTAGGACCTCGTTTGGGACCCTGGGACAAATAATTTTACTTTCAATCATACTATTTTCGAAATGATGACTCACGTGTTTTCCTGTCTTGACACATGTCGCACCATTTCAGATTTATGAGGGTAGCCATAGACTTTACAATGGTGGCTTTGCTGACATTTTGACCGGAGACCATTTTGCACATGGTAATTTTAGAGAGTAGAGACTTGTTTCGTCTTCGTTCATTTCCCAACAGCTTTCCAATGATACGCTACTTGATCTTGTCACCATTTGCAAATTTTGAGTTGCGCCCCGCCTGGGACCCTGCGGGTGGCCCTGGGACAACAATTTTTGCTTTGATACATTGTACTTTTAAAATGATCAAACATGTGTTTTCCTGTTTTGGCATCTGTCGTATCCTTTGCGATTTCTAGGGTTGGCAACGGATTTTCTAGACATCCTGTATATTAATATAACTCGCGCAGTATATGCATTCGGAAAATTTTTATTACAGTTCCGTAATAGGTGTCATTAGTGTTTTCGATTGGTGTCTAAACCATCTTCCACTTCGATATATAATCTCCCTCTCTTCCCTTGTTAGCCTGGGGTTGTTCTTAATTTTGCGAAGAATAGCATGTTCGTCACTATCTGACAATGTCTTGGGCTGTCCAATTTGTAGTATGGATTCTTTTCTATTTTCATTTTTATACATCCTGACAATGTCTCCAATAGCACTCTTGGGGATGTGTAATATTTCAGCTATTTTAATGTATTTACGCCCTTTTGCATGATGACAGATCACCAATTACCATTGCTCGAGACTTGTATTTTTACCTTCTCTGCCCATATTCGGCATAGTACATGTAACCTGTTTGATTCACAACGTTCAGTGCTGCTTATGCACCTCTGCCATGACCTCTCTTCTGCTGTCATCTGCAGTACATATCTTGTCACCATTCCATGCCCTCTACATAGTACAGAAACGAGTAAACACGTTGTCGTTATCGAAACCGAATATTAATGAGAGGTAGATGTGATCTGATGTATCAGAAAGCACAAGAATTAGGAGAGAAAGCTAACAAAAGTACACGCACGTATGGAATTGAAGATCAATGAGGTATGTAGTTACTGACCATCAAAGAATCCTTAGAATCTGGAACAAATATATAAAGGATCTGCATGATCAGAAGAACCGCCCCAAAGGGATTGCCATCGAAACATAAATCGAAACATAGAAACATAGAAAGAAGTGAATGATGAGAAAAAGGACTCAAGGACCTAGTGTATTGAAAAGTGAAGTACAAGGCCACTGGGGATGACGATATACTAGGAGTTTGTGCAAAGAATTAGGAGACAATGCAATGACAGGACTGACTTCACTTATTAATCAGATCCATGTGAGTGGAGAACGGCCAAAGCATTTTCTTGATCTTATAATGCCTGCATTACCTAAAAACAAACAAGTAAAGAAGTGCAGTGATCATAGAACCATTAAATCTATTTCCCACAACTGGAAAGATTATTGCGCGCGTACTGAACAAGTGACTGGGTAGTAAGATAGAAGATATTGGAGGAAGATCAATTTGGATTCTGGAAAGAAAAAGGCACCTGATATGCTTTGGGTTGGTTCACATTATATAATAACGAGTTCTTGACGTAAAGAAATAGTTGTGTTTGTGCTCCATTGAGTGGAAAAAGGCTTTTGACCGAGGCAATTGTGCCAAACTTCCGAAAATACTTAAAGAAATCGGAGTCAACTTGAAACCAACGACTCATTCATAACCTGTAGGTCTATATAGAACAAGAAGTGAAGTTGCGCTTGAATCAAAGAGTAACCAATAGTGTGGAGATCGGAAGAGGAATCAGACAAAGATGTAATGTGTCACCCAAATTATTAAATATTCAATGTTTAATTAAAAAAGTATTAATGGAAGTTGGAGGATTCAAAATTGGAGAGCAGATTATTAACAAGGTCAGGTATGTGGATGACACGGTTATTGTAGCTAGAATCGAAGAAGGCCTGCAAGTCATCATACACAAAATAGTTGACACTGAAAACAATACGGAATGGAAATCAAAGTCGCAAAATCAAAAGTCTTGAGAATATCCCGTGGAAACGCGCCCTTATGGGTCAGGATAGAACAAAGAGAACTTGAAGAGGTCGATCATTTCAAATATCTGGGAAGTATTTTGACGGGAGACGCTTATTGTACCGAAGAGATCAGGTCAAGAATTACTATAGCCAAAGAGGGATTCAAAAAGAAAAGGCCACTCTCAACTAGGAGGATTAATATTGAACGCAGGAAGAAGTCGGTCATGTGCTATATATGGAGTATTGGACTGTTTGGTCCAAAGACTTGTATGTTGCAGAAGTTAGAAAGGAAATATTTAGAGTACTTTGAAATGTGATGTTGGAAGAAGATGGAGAACATAAAGTGGACGGAGAGAGTAATGAACGAAAATGTTTTAAAACGGATACGAGAGAAGAGGATGCCTTTAGCCAGCATCCTTTCTAGGAAGATCAATTGGATTTGACACATCTTGTGAAGAAATCGTGCTTATCATACTGCCATAGCGAGGGGGAAGATGGAAGGAAAGCGAGGAATAATAATAAGAACACAACTAATCGATGATTTGAAAATGGAAGAAAATATTGGTTGTTAAAGAGGAAGCTGAAGATCGAGGAACGTGGAAGAAACTTTTCCAGGCCAGAACGTAAGAAGAAGAAGGAAATAACTCATTATTCCCAGGACCTGCGAATAGATAGAATACTTAATAATAATAATAATAATAATAATAATAATAATAATAATAATAATAATAATAATAATAATAATAATAGCAGATGAGTATATATTACAGTTTCATGTAATTTGATTGTCTCCACCACAAGTTTCTACGTTGTTGTTTGCGGAAGTATTTTCAATAGCAGATTGCCTTCAAAAAATCTTCAGTCCCTGTTCTTTCCTGAGATCTTCTGATGTACTAAAGATTAAAATAAATTTGTTTATTTTAACACATTTTCACCTTTAATTTCTTCGATAATAGTTGTGACGATAAAAGGTTTTATTTGGACTAGTATCACTAGCGGATCCAAAAGGTTCATTTGGAGGGGCTGTCGGATCACCAGGAAGAAGAACGTGGGTATGAGGTGCAGAAAACAAGTTTCACAAATACAGCAGAATAAAGTATATATACATACACAGAATTTTATATATATAGGGTATATATATATATATATATATATATAGATAGATAGATAGATAGATAGATAGATAGATAGATAGATAGATATGGGGTTGCTCAAAAGTAGGTATACAGTCCCGTACTAATCTGCTCACTGTATTTCATATCATTTCTTATTGTCATCAAACAAGTAGGCCTAGCTTCTTTATTACTTATTCTTAATGTTTTTTTACTTATACCTTAAGCCCGGAAGAGCCGAAGCAAATAGACCCATAAGCTAGAATGTTATACTCGATCAATGCAGGGGTGTATACCTACTTTTGAGTCACACTGTATATATATCAAGGTACGCCATAACTCTCTTTTTTTTTAATTACTCAAATTTATTGCACTAGTAAAATAAAGTGCAGTAGTTTCTGCAGCCCAAACTGTAATTCCTGGTAAGTTAACATATTTTTCCAAAATGACATGTGGGTTAGCATCGCTCCAGTATATACAATTATGGCGATTGATATGTTCGTTCACCTTAAAGGTTGCTTCATCAGACTTAAAGATTAATGAAGTCTCATCTTTATTAACTTCGTTCATAAAAATTGTACAAAATTATAACCGCCTGTTTTCATGTCCATCATGCAAACTATATAGCACACGAGGGATATACGAGTAAGGTCTCGTCTTAAGTTTCGTTAAGATTCTACGAATAGTTCTATCACTAATACCTAAAATTTTGAGAAAGACGCGTACTGGATTTTTCAGGGGTACTCAACAATGATTCTCTTACTTCCGCACACTTTTCCACATTTCCTGATGAATCTGGCCTACCAGATCTTGGGGCATCATTTACACTACCTGTTCTTTCACATTTCCTTATTAAACTTGTAATGTTTCGACTCTGCACCTGTTGAATGTTGAATTCTCCAGCTAACGAACGAGTGGTTTCAGCACAATTGTTCTTGTTTTCGTAGTAAAGTTGAACCGCACTCACTCTTTTGTTAAACACGACGCCATACTTATCCCAAATTCCTACGATGAAAAGAAAAAAGATATATATTGTAAAACTAAAGAAACAAACGAAACATAGAAATAAAGCAAAAAATAATAAGTAACGATAATAATAATAATAATTTATAGAAAGCAATCAAAGCTAAAAAGGGCCTTACTTATGCCGCACCCTGTATATATATGACACAAAAGTTTCTGGTGCCAAGTCGGTATGGCGACTGGCGACTGGAAATATGAGCCTGGCGCTTGGATAATTTAAGAGCAAAATATTTAGGCCTCGTGTCACATTGGATTTGTGTTATGGCAACAAGTATTGAAACCTGGCACCTCGGTAAGAATAATTTTTTTCAAGCACTATATATACTGTTAATAGACAACCATTATCAACCCACTGCTGGTTGAAGATCTTTCAGTTTTCATTTCAACCATCTATCTCGGACAATTCTTTTCAACGTTACTTTGCATATTTATTGATTTCGTCACACCACCTTATACGAAAATGTTTTATAGTTTTTCGTTGTGTTTTGGTAACCAGTTCAAGAACTGCTTTCCTCCATTGATCAAGATTTATTCTTGGAAGATATGCGGGCTATTTTCACCTCAATGTGTTTATTATTATTATAATATCCATACACCTCTTATCACTGTTTGATCCATATGGTTCTTTTCTACTTTTGTGGATGATTTCTAGCACACACCTTTCTATTTAAGTTTAGTTGTCTGGAGACAGTGGATGCCTAATTTTGTTAGTGTTCACGTCTCTAATCCATATGTCAAAACAGGCATATGAGAATTTTAGGCTTTAGATCCACTGGTGTTTGATTTTTAATATGAAGTTGTTCTTTCCGAATGCATTCCATCCTACATCCCTTAATTTCTTCTTTAATCTTGTCCCACATGAAAACCACCTGTTTCTGATAGATTTAGGTATCAACTTCTAACTCCGTATTTTCAACTTCAATCCATGATTTGCTTGCGAAGTAGTTTTGTTGAACAACTTTTTCGTCCTTTTTCATATCCATTTAAAAACCAATTTCTTTGCTCTTTAAATTATCTTATCTTACAGAATTCTGTTGTTTGCGAAGAGAACAATGTCATCAGCGAGCTGTAGGAGGGTCAGATGTTTTTTTTTTTCTTATATTTACGTCTTTATATTCCTACTTCAGACATCAGAAAACATACTGACATTCGTTTGTGAAAAAGCCTGGTGGAAATAGTATCACCTTGACGTACCTCCCTTTCTATCTTTATAGTCTTTCTATATAAGCTTCTTCAACACCATTTGCCTTAACAATGTGAACAGCCGCCGAGGTAGTTACGGAATCGATCGATTTTTCACAGTCGATGAACGTAGCACGTAGTACGATCGATTCGTACTTGTTTGACCATTCTATCAGTTTTCCCATCACTTGAATATGATCTACTATGCTGTAACACTTCTAAATGCACGGTTTCTTGATAGAATGAGTTTAAATGTATCTAATAGAAGCGTCAATAACTTTAGATTAAACGAAAATGTAAATGTCAGGGAGAAAATTTATAGGTCTATAAATCTGTAGGTATACTGTAGTTTGTGTCCTTTTTTTATGCAGTACATGATCATGGCAGATCTCTATTTCTAGAAAACTCATCAGTTGAATGTTATTTTGTATAAAGCTTTGCTACGGTTTTTTTCGACATTCTCGTCAGTTTAATAGTCTAATGTCCAATTCTGTACCATATACCGAAGTTGCTCGAAAAATTTTCTTCTGACTTAGGCACCAATTCCGAATACCAGTTGACACAATAACACAAAAAAAATTGATACTTAATTCTTTGCGTTTTGCCTTATTTGTGTAGGTGCCAGACAAGAGTTTTTAGTTGTAATAGCGACCTAGCGCCCAGGATTTTTAGAGCATTGTGTGAGAATAATCAGTCTATGTATCCCAAAATTAATTGAGCTTATAGTATACTTTGAGAGAAGTAGATCCCCGTCTCCTCCGTGAATACGCCACTGGATATGTCATGCATTTTTCATTAATGGAATTTAAATTTCTTTATACACTTCATTTTATTTCTTACAGCTACAAATAAATATTTTATTACGTAGTACTTATTTACTTCGTCAAGACCTATCATTGTTGATTACTGTTTCAGTTGATTAAGTGCTCTTTGGATTTTTTAGTTTGTATACCAATCGAATTCATTAAAAATATGGGAGACAATGGCAAGAAAGAATTGCTCCGACGCTACAATGAAATATACGAAACAGAAGAGTGGCCAAAAGACTTCCAGAAGACTATCATGATACCAACGGCTAAGAAATCGAAACCAAAGAGATGTGAGGATTACAGAACTATTAATCTCATATCTCATGCAGCTAAAATTCTGCTCCGAATACTGAACATAAGGTTGTATGGAAGAACAAGTGAAAAAGTTGAGGAGGAGAAACAGTTCGGGTTCAGAAGAGGTAAGGGCACAAGAGATTAAATTGGATTACTACGGGCGATTGGCGAAAGGTTTATAGAAAAAGGTTAGGATAGACGAAAGAAGGCTTTAAGAGGAAGAAAAACCTGTTTTGTAAGACCTTGAATAAAGAGTTGAGGAAAAGACTCGTATAATGTTTCGTGTGGAGTGCTGTACTCCATGGGTCAGAACCATGGACATTATGCAAAAGTAATGAAAAACGACTGGAAGCTTCCAAATGTGGGTGTGGAGAAGAATGGAAAGAATTAGTTGGATCGAGCGGAAAACGAATGAGTGGTATTGGTAATGGTCGGGGAGAAAACTCTTTTAGATATTATTGAGAAGAGGCATAGAAACTGGTTGGGACATTGCCCAAGAAGAAATTGTATCATGAGGGACATGCTAGAGCAGCGTTTCCCAACCGGTGTGCCGCGGCACACTGGTGTGCCGCGAATGGGCCGCTGGTGTGCCGCGAGGAAATGAAAACAAAATTATTAATTATATAGCAACCAAATTACAAGATAGGAAAAATGTGTATTTTTGTTTCACATTACTATGAACCTCTACAATGGAAAAAAATACTGTAATTGTAATATTAATGTATATACATACATTACTACTATACAGATTGTATTTCGAAAACATAATTTTATTAATATTTAAAAATTGTAACGTATATTAACCATGTTAATTAATTATAAGTTTCACACTGTGTTACTTGTCTGTACATTTTTAATGTTCAAAAAAAAAGTATTTATTAACATTGTTATGACCATTATTACTTCTTTATTGTTACAGGTTATTTCGTAACTTGAAATTTTAAAATCTCATTCTACCCTTTCGACAAAGCAAACACTCATACAAATTACCTCCATCTGTTTTAAAAGTACAAGTGATTTCTTTGTTCGTTTGTCATTTACTGATCTTCCTTAGTGAAAGGTTGGATACAGTCTTCAAAAAGTAAGTTTATTTTTAAAAGCCTGAGTCCTATATTTCATTGGAATTGTTTTCTATTTTTCAATTAGAATGAAAAATAAGTATAATGATTTACGATGGGGGAAAACCAGTGATCGAGCTTTCTTGTCTGTGAGGTGGTCAGTAATCACAGAAAAAAATACGACGGTATTTTCTATTTACTACTACTACTAATAATAATAATATCTATGAGTGTGCCGCGAGAATTTAAGTTACACCCGTAGTGTGCCGCGAGAATTTAAGTTACACCCGTAGTGTGCCGCAAGTTGAAAAAGGTTGGGAAACGCTGTGCTAGAGGGTATGTGGCAGGAAAGAAAGGGAGCCGCGAAGGAGGCTACAATTAATGGACGTTAATAAAAACAGAAAGATCTTATGTGAAGACGAAGAGGTTAGCGGAGGACCGTGGAGCATGGAAGCTTTTCAACTGCGGCAATAACCTGCCAATAAAGGCAGAATACCTATAATAATATCGTTTCTTATCAGTATTAATTTCAAGACAAGATATTTTATTTTGTTTATTCATGTTACTTTTTTTAGTTTTTATATAAAAAGTAAACTAAACAATGGGTTCAGAAACAAGCAGATCGGAGCACCTCCATCTCATTTGGAGAAAGATGTCCAGTGATTATTTCTTTCGCAAGAGTCCTAACAACCACCTAATGAATTATGGAGCTTCCCTTGCTTATCCTGTTCCCTCTCCTCCTAGTGGGTCCACTGCATGAAGGAAAATGTCTTTCTTTGTTGAAAAAGAAGTCACACCATCCATTTCTTGAATTTGGTTGAATTAATATTTTTATATTGTCAGTGTGTAATAAAAATATCAAAATGAAAAAAAGAGGACTGTAGTAATATGTCTATTGACAATTTCCGCATCTTTACAATCACGTTAATGGGTTTCCAAGCTGATTGAAGTAAGGTTCACACTTTTATCACAGATATTCGTTCTATAAACATGAAAGATTAATCTGCTTGAGTCCTTTTTGAACGATGCAACACGGTTTATAGTTCCTTTTTCTTTCCTTTTCTATGTCTTCGTCGCTTGTAAACTCCGCCTTCAAAATATAAAATCTCTGCATTCAGCACCATGCCCAGTTGACCCATTCATAAAATTTGCGCCAAGAGAACGTTGGGAATATTTTTTTTCATTAGAACCAACACAGCACCTCCCAGCAATTTCTCATACGAAATTAAAGCAAACTCATGAGTATTACATGTGAAAACATAGAAGACAAAATGGACAATTGTGTTTACATAAACTGGTCTCTTTAAAAAAATAAAATAAAAAAGAATAGAGGAAGAAAGAAAGGAAGTTCTGTACCTGTAGTCAAATTAGAACGAATTATAAAAGCAAAATGACTCAATCTCTCGTTCACACTAATATCCTGGAATGTTATACAAGCCTGCTTAAGAATTGTGTAATGTTGGTTGTAGAAATACAAGGGGCACGATCAGAAGTCCTTATAATAAACGGTAAACCACGTATCATGCTAATTCCTAATAGTAGACAGTCAGGCCTGCAACAAGGGAGGGGACAAGTAGTAGGGCCGTGCCCTGGGCGCGTGGTTGGTAGGGTGCCTAAACGAGTCATCGAATTTTGTGTTTTCCTCCAAGTGACACAAACCCTAGTCGCGTTACCGTAAATAATCACCGTATTTGATGTTACTACGTGTACTATCATTTGTACTATCATCTCTAATTTGAAACAAAATATAAAAAAATCATTCGATTGTTGTTACTACTTTTTCTACTTTCTTTATAACCAGAGAAAAGGAACAATAACTGAAAAAAAACGGATCGTGACTAATAAAACGAGCTACTCAAATTTGATTATTATTATTATTATTATTATTTTAAAATATTATTATAAGCTTTCGACAACCAGAGACAATGGAATCCAATGACCCAAACTATCTTCTTTCGTATATTGACTCCTTTCGAATAAATAAATAAAAAAAACCTCAGTTAAGAAGTAAAATCAGAAAATACCCAGGATGCTGTCTCAAATGGCGCTCCCATATACGAAACCTTGTTATATAGTATTATTTAGATTATGTAAAAGTTATTGACTTTTAGCTTCAATATAGGAAATCATAAATAAATATTAGCTGACCTCTTATCGCCTTTATTCGATATTTTATTTTTAAAAAAATGAGAAAGTGAAACATTTTTATAGTTCTTGCAATAATCGACATGCTTACATAATTTGGTGAATATCTCTATAGCTTTTATAATGGCAGTCTGTCTTTATAACATCGTAACAACCAAAGGAAACAAGAATTACATATACATTCCACACTATTAACATTTCAAAGTATAGTAAATTTATTTATACAAGCGTGATCAGCCTTTTGTGCAATATATTTCAGTGTATTACAGTGTGAATATTAAGAATGTAATATGTTATAAAATAGGAGAAGTTAATTTTATACGTATATATTTCTCGATAATAATTTGCTAAAAGGAATGCAACTGTGAATTTTCATCACTATGATCTACAAATCTTAAAAAAAAATCATTGGTTAATTTGAAGAATTTGCATAGGTGGCCTGTTACGTCATTCCCCACGATAAAGTCCTTAGTACATGATGCTATAAACGTTTACTGACGCATTATATTTAAGCTGTCCATTATGCTGTCAAACCAAATCACTATAGCTAACTTAAGAAGTCCAATTTAGCAATGCGTTCTCTTATTTCTGTCCCCGGAACTTGTTACAATAAGAAGCCCGAAGAAAAATCTTCAACAATCTCGTGTCTCGAAAACTTCCTCCAAATTTATAAATTTAATTTACTGACCTTTATCTGTTGTTAAATTCTAGCAGATATTGCCTTTATCCCAATACCTGGAGCCTGGTAGGTACATCGGAAATCTCAAATTATATCATTAATTTCGAATACAAAATAGAACTTCATTCAAGCGTTGCTAGGCGATAATACAATATTTATATTATTTTTTCTTCTAAATTATATTTATTATTAAATCTTTTCTTCTTCCTTTGCCTAAATTATTAGAATGAAATAGATTACAGTTACTTCTCTTCTTCTCAAACTTATTAGATAACTAGATATCTGATTTATTTTCTTCAGGTTTTATATAACATCAATAATAATAGTACAACGGATAATAAATATCATTTATAAAGATAAATTACTCTTTTCTTCCTCTTATTTGCAATAGAAGTATTAATATATTTTGCAGTCGACTTCAACTTTTATGGACAAGTCAACTCCATAAAGTGTTCCGACTTTCTATTTATCTGCACATTAGATCACCGGTGCAGATCAGAATTAGTACAACCAAACTTAATAAGAATAAGAATAATGGTAATAAGGAACAGAACAAAACACAATTTTAAACAAAATTAACACAATACACACAGCAATGTAACACGGTCAAAGTGATCTGTTACATTTTTCCCGGGCACCTGAAAAAAAATTAAAGTAATTTTTTTTACTTATAATCTTTCAATAACTCTTCTCGTTAATTAGGTTTTTCATTTAAAATCTTTCAGTAACTCTTCTCGCTTTTCTTCTGAACAATCAAATAACTTAATATTCGTAAAATTCTGTTTCGGTACTTCTTTACCTTTTAAATCTTTAAGTTCCACATTATTGTGGTTAACTTTGGTCACTATATAGGGTCCAGTATACGTGGGCAGATATTTATGAATTATTTTGTTGTAAGCGTCAGATAATGGATGCGTTTTTACCATTACCAAATTTCCTTCGCTGATTGTAATCACAGAGTGTGGTTTCTTTCCACTTCTTTTCAACCGTTTAGTTGAGATTCTAGGTTCGATCTGTAGGTATTGATTCTTCATATCTATTTTGCTTTCCTCAGGTGGCCAAGGAAAATTCTCCTTAAATTTGTCGCTAGCTGAATATGAAAGAAACAATTCTGCCGGGGTACATCCTCTGCTACTATTGTACGAGTGGTTAATCAAATCTTGAGCTAGCTTCAAGCTATCCTTCCATTTAGTATGGTTATTATGACACATCAACCGGATAATTCTGTTTAGCTCTCTATGCGTACGCTCCACTATACCATTTGCTTTTGGGTTGTACGGAGTGGTCATTATGTGTTTAATATTACGTTTGTCACAGAATAGTCTCCACAGTTTCGAAACGAACTGAGATCCTTTATCAGATATAATGTATGTAGGATATGGGAGAATACAGAAATATTCTTTCTCTAACGTTTTGATAATCTCAGATGTGGTAGCCGATTTCAGTGGGAAGTAGCAGACAAAACGTGTATATACATCTACTATTGATAAAATGTAATAATATCCATAGCTACAGGGTAACTTCCCTACCAAATCGATGCATAATTTCTGGTGAGGTTTATCTGCGTCAATGTGAATATCCTCTCTAGCAATGACCCGGTTAGTGAATTTAGTTTTGGCGCATATATCACAATTTTTGATGTGTTTCATGAAAGACTGTTTCTGCTTCTTCCAGAAAAATAATTTTCTTACGGCAGATAAACATTTACTCACTCCAAAATGGCCAGTCTCATGTACTGTTTGTACTACCTTATTAATAAGATTTTCTGGAATTACTAACAACCATTTATTATTGTATTTTCTATCTTTCACAAAGAGAAAATCATTATATAATCGAACATTACTCTCGTTGGGATCGGATTTTAACTTATCAACTAATTTCTGACAATAATTATCATTATTCTGATAATTCCTAAGTTCATCTTGATTTAGCCATTCATCGTTCATAATAAAATTAATTTGACAAGTAACTTCTTCTTCCGGTATTTCGGAGGCATTCCTGCTCAAAATATCAGCAATTTTGTTCTCTGTGCCCTTTATATGCTCAAACGAGAGATCGAACCTCTGAAGTTTCAACAGAAGTTTAGTTGTCCTTGCATCTAAATTTTGCAGTGTGAACGCATAGGTGACAGCCTTATTATCGCAATGAACCACCGTGTGTCTACCTAAAATATAGTATGAAAAATGCTCACAGAGAAATAATACTGCTGCCAATTCTAACTGAAAAATGGAATATGATATCTCATAGGATTTTAGTCTTCTACTGGCATAACCAATGACCAGAAATTCTTCATTTTCGTCATCATATTGTGATAGATATCCAGCTAAATTTTCGAAAGTCGCATCTGAAAACAGATGAAATATCTTTTCAAAATTTGGCTGACTCAATGCAGGAGGTTCACATAACAATAATTTGAGATTCTCAAACAGTTCTAGGAGTTCTGGACTAAGTTGGAACTTTACATCTTTTTTTCAACATATTATAGAATGGTCCGGTTAACGCTGCAAAATCCGGGATGAACTTTCGTCTCCACGATAGGATTCCAAGAAATGATTTTAATTTTCTTTTGGTCTTCGGAACTGGAAAGTAACGGATAGCTTCGTTATGTTTTGGATTGGGTTTGATTGTTTGACCATTAACCACATGTCCCAGAAATAAAATTTCTGATTGAAGAAAATGACACTTCTTAAAGTTTAACGAAAAGTTTCCCGCTGTTAAAATTTTGAACGTTTTCTCCAGATGAACAAAATGATCTTCCATATTTGAACTAAAACACATTAGATCATCTAGGTAAACTACAATGAACTCTCTGGTGTCCAAACCAAAATAGCTGTTCATCACATTTTGGAAAATCGAAGGCGACGACTTTAAACCCATGGGTAGCCGGCAAAGGACGAACTGTCGGCCTAAATATACAAAGCTTGTACATTCGTAAGAATCTGGATGTAATTGAATTCCATAATATCCCATGGTAGCGTCCATAGAACTAAATATCTTAGCACCTGAAATTCTATTTAGAATTTCTCCAATGGGTTCTACCTGAGTCTTTGGCGTGATGACTTTTCTATTTAGAAGTCGCAGATCTATAACTGTCCTAACTCCACCAGACGTTTTTCGAACACAGTGAACTGGGTTCCGATATGCACTTGGCCGTTCTTCTGCAATTCCCAGTCTAATCCACTTTTCTAATTCCTTTTGAAAGTCTTCTGTCATAGCTTGCGGGATTGGGTACAACTTCCCTATTACAGGTTCTCGGTCTACTAGTTCGATCTTATATGGTTCACACTTGATTAATCTTGGATACTCACTGAAAAGGTGTTTGTACTTCAACAAAAGAGTTAATAATTTATCTTTTATATCATCATCTAGATCGTCCCGTTCCTTTACATAATTTCGTATTTCGATTTCCGATATTTCTCCATTCTCTGCAGGATGATCCCCGTACATATCATTAATTTCACAATTGTTGTTCAGTTTTATAGATAATACTTTAGGATAAACGATATCTATAACTATATCTTCTCCGTTGTTATCTCTCAAGTATATTTTCTTCTTTTCGCTGTCTAACTTGGTATCAAATTTTATAAAAAATGGGGATCCCAATAATAAATCAGCTGTCATGTCCTTAACAACAAAAATTGGTACATCAAATAAATTGTTCTGTATCTTGAGTGTTAAGGTTTGAAAACCCTTCACATTAAATTGATCCTTTCCTGCAAATGCTTTTAAATTGAAAGTTGGTACCGGTTTTAACTTAGCAGATGGGAAAATTTCTTGAATATTCTTCCATACTTTATAATTTAACAAATTTACTTCAGCGCCCGTATCTAACACACAATTTATCTGTTGCCCTCCTATTTCACAATCGATTGTTGGCGCAGAAAATATTTCATACATATTATAATTTTTATCCTCAGTCCCCTCTCGTAACACAAAACGTGCATAGAATTTTATTGTTTTAGTTTCATCGTTATCATCTAATTTTGATTCGGCTGAGGAGAGAAAACCTAATGAGCAGACACCATTATCTCCCCTTAAGGGTGACTGCTTGGTAAGTTTTCCGAATAGTTATCGGATGCAAAACCTTTGTTAGTAGGAGTATAATTTAATCCTATTGGCGTTACCCCTACTGTAGAATACGGAGGATTCAGTACCGATGTCACTGATGTCATTACAGGATTATTCATTGGAGTAAGTTGCGGAGTTGAGGCACATACAGTAATCGGAATATAGGGGTTATACGCTCCTTTGGGGACATACAAAGGAGGAGGTAGAGGTGGAGGTAAACCTCTTCCATAGTCTGTAATCACTGTAGCTTCGGATGAATTTATGCTATAATTATCTTTTTGTATCCAGCCTCTACTATTCTGTCGGCCTCTCCACCCCCTGTTGTTCATCGGTTGTCTTCTTCTTCCATTATAATTTCTATTATTGGTTCCTTCACTCCATTGCGGCAATCTACTCCCTGGAAAAATATTTCTTCTATCCCCATTTACTTCAGAAACGGGCTCGGTCTGCACCGAATGATCAATCTTCGTTCTTTTCGCTTGATCAAGCCTTATTTGTCTTATATTCGGTCGTTTTCCCTGGAATCTATTCCCTATAGGGCTATCATTCACATTCGTTGGATGACATTCCAAATCCGCTAAACGTAGCGTCAATTCCTGTATGGTGTTGATTGATCCCAACTTTAGAATTCTTGCCTCTTCGGTTGGTAAGCAATCTATAATGAGGTCCTTTAATTCTTGGTCACATGGAGAACTGACTATAGAGTGGTAATTATCAATTATGTCCCATACGAAATCCAACAACGAAGAATATTTAGTCTTATCATAACGAAGTGAGTATAATTTTCTCTTTTGGGCCCTCTCTATTCTAGGGGATACGTATTGTGCCTTGAACAAAGTTACAAAATTTTCAAAAGTTTGAATTTGGTCCACAACACTTCTGTACCATGATTTGGCTGACCTTTCCAGACATTTGGATACTATAAACAATTTTTCCTTATCATGTAAATTGAACATATCCATGGTTTGTAACAAATCTTCGAGAAAATTTCTTGCTTCCGTCATCCTTCCACTAAATCGAGGGAAATCCTTCAAATCTCTGAAATAAGATCTCGGCTGCATATTACTAGTAATTAAATCTCGTTCCGGAGAAATAGTAATATTCCTAATACCTACTAATCCATTATCACCTAATTGAGTTTGTGTTTCTCTTCCAGTTCATTCATCAAAGTCATCCCTACTACAGCTACATCGCTTCGAAGTATTAATTTTGTATATTCTTTCTTTATTCTTAGTATCCTTTTTTCTACTGCCATCAAAATTTAATCTAATATCTTCACCCTCCGAATTAGAAGCAGAGTATATTTCTTTAACTCTAGTCTCTAATTCCATATCTGTATCAGTATCTGACACATTTTCTTTTCCCCTTATAGGTATCCGGGACTCAATTCCACTTTCATTTGGTTTCATATTAGAACTAGATCCAGTTACTCTAACCTCACCTAGATTCCTAGGAATAGTCTTGAAAACTCTTTCATCTGTATTCTTAAACTTTTCTACTCTTTTTCTTTTTTCTATGTTACTTATGTCCTTACCTAAGTTTTCAGAATCTTCTCTTTCATGATGCAACAACTTTTCATTTAATTGTTGATGCAAATCTTGTTCAATTCTCTTCACATTTTCACGAATTAAATTTTCATTTGTTCTTTGAATATCAATAAATCTCTCATTCATTTTTTCTTCCAAAGTTTTATTGCGCTCGCGACATTCAACATCGATTGTTTCTACCTTTCGCGTTATTTCACCTACCGTTTCTTGAACATTCACAGTTGCTTCCTGCACAGCTTTTAGATCTCGTGTATAATTAGATTTAAGTTCACCTACATCTGCTGTAACTACATTAATTCGCATATCAGTAGTCTCTTGCAAAGACTTAATCTCCGCCTTAACATTAGAGATATCTACTGTTAACGAACTAAACCTATCGTTTAACAGTTCCATCTCGGATGACAATTTACTACTAAAATAGTTAGTAAGCTCATCCTTCATCTCGGATATATTATTTACAAACTTATTTTCCATTTCAGATATATTACCGGACAATTCACTCTTCATACCCGACATATTATTTACAAATTTATTTTCCATTTCGGACATACTACCCGCTAATTCATTTTTCATCTCTGAGATCTTATCTGTGAACTTATCGGTTAACTCCAACATTAGAGTACGCAGCAGCTCATATCCGGGTTCCACTCGCACCTCAGTTATATGTTTATCAGCGGTACTATCACTTTGTTCCTGTGGAACGTTACCATTACTATTGTTTTCCGCTGTCGTTGAATCGCTTCCGTCTTCACCTTCACCTAACATTCCCCGTTCGATAGCCACATCATCATCTATTTCCAACGCACAACATTGTGGGCAAAACCAGTCTTTTCCTTCCCGAACTATTTTGTCAATTGTGGTTGGTAATAACCTCATACACCTCGTATGATACCATCTAACACATTGCACACAATTCACAAGTTGTGTGTAACCCTTAGTTTTTTTCTTTCTACAACAATTGCTGACGTCGGGATCAATATTGTCCACTTCAAGATCAACAAATCTTTTCATCGTATTCATATTTCATAAATTAGCATCACGTACTTCGGATTCACCGTGGGAGTCTACATAGTACCTACGCAAATTCTATAATCTGCTTTATTATTCCCAAATAATATCAATTAAGGAAAACAAGGCTTCGCTACAGGTCACGACCATCTAAAACAAAATCCTGGCTGGGTCGCCAATGAAACAAAATATAAAAAAATCATTCGATTGTTGTTACTACTTTTGCTACTTTCTTTATAACCAGAGAAAAGGAACAATAACTGAAAAAAAACGGATCGTGACTAATAAAACGAGCTACTCAAATTTGATTATTATTATTATTATTATTATTTTAAAATATTATTATAAGCTTTCGACAACCAGAGACAATGGAATCCAATGACCCAAACTATCTTCTTTCGTATATTGACTCCTTTCGAATAAATAAATAAAAAAAACCTCAGTTAAGAAGTAAAATCAGAAAATACCCAGGATGCTGTCTCAAATGGCGCTCCCATATACGAAACCTTGTTATATAGTATTATTTAGATTATGTAAAAGTTATTGACTTTTAGCTTCAATATAGGAAATCATAAATAAATATTAGCTGACCTCTTATCGCCTTTATTCGATATTTTATTTTTAAAAAAATGAGAAAGTGAAACATTTTTATAGTTCTTGCAATAATCGACATGCTTACATAATTTGGTGAATATCTCTATAGCTT
This sequence comes from Thermobia domestica, assembly GCF_964235325.1. Lineage (NCBI taxonomy): Eukaryota > Metazoa > Arthropoda > Insecta > Zygentoma > Lepismatidae > Thermobia > Thermobia domestica. The sequence continues at coordinate 160,289,601 of NC_137454.1, forward strand.
TTATAATGGCAGTCTGTCTTTATAACATCGTAACAACCAAAGGAAACAAGAATTACATATACATTCCACACTATTAACATTTCAAAGTATAGTAAATTTATTTATACAAGCGTGATCAGCCTTTTGTGCAATATATTTCAGTGTATTACAGTGTGAATATTAAGAATGTAATATGTTATAAAATAGGAGAAGTTAATTTTATACGTATATATTTCTCGATAATAATTTGCTAAAAGGAATGCAACTGTGAATTTTCAACACTATGATCTACAAATCTTAAAAAAAAATCATTGGTTAATTTGAAGAATTTGCATAGGTGGCCTGTTACGTCATTCCCCACGATAAAGTCCTTAGTACATGATGCTATAAACGTTTACTGACGCATTATATTTAAGCTGTCCATTATGCTGTCAAACCAAATCACTATAGCTAACTTAAGAAGTCCAATTTAGCAATGCGTTCTCTTATTTCTGTCCCCGGAACTTGTTACAATAAGAAGCCCGAAGAAAAATCTTCAACAATCTCGTGTCTCGAAAACTTCCTCCAAATTTATAAATTTAATTTACTGACCTTTATCTGTTGTTAAATTCTAGCAGATATTGCCTTTATCCCAATACCTGGAGCCTGGTAGGTACATCGGAAATCTCAAATTATATCATTAATTTCGAATACAAAATAGAACTTCATTCAAGCGTTGCTAGGCGATAATACAATATTTATATTATTTTTTTCTTCTAAATTATATTTATTATTAAATCTTTTCTTCTTCCTTTGCCTAAATTATTAGAATGAAATAGATTACAGTTACTTCTCTTCTTCTCAAACTTATAAGATAACTAGATATCTGATTTATTTTCTTCAGGTTTTATATAACATCAATAATAATAGTACAACGGATAATAAATATCATTTATAAAGATAAATTACTCTTTTCTTCCTCTTATTTGCAATAGAAGTATTAATATATTTTGCAGTCGACTTCAACTTTTATGGACAAGTCAACTCCATAAAGTGTTCCGACTTTCTATTTATCTGCACATTAGATCACCGGTGCAGATCAGAATTAGTACAACCAAACTTAATAAGAATAAGAATAATGGTAATAAGGAACAGAACAAAACACAATTTTAAACAAAATTAACACAATACACACAGCAATGTAACACGGTCAAAGTGATCTGTTACAAATTTCAATCCAAGTATCCTCAACACTAGTGCACTCCGAATCCTCTAAAGTCGAGAATGTATTCGAAACTTCAATCTGGTATTCCTCTCTTACCTGGCTCTCTTCTAATTTCTTTAAATTAAATCTCTCCGTTTTCGAACATTGGATATTTCCTTTATTCAACGATAATCTCTCTTATCGCTGCTACCAGGTAGTGATCAGTGTCACAATCAGCCCCTCTAAACGACCGGACATCAATTATGCTAGATTGCCGCCTTCTATCTACTAAAACGTGATCAATTTGATTATGTGTTTTTTCCGTCTGGTGAGGTCCAAGTGTATTTATGAACGTCGCGTTGTGGAAATTTTGTACTCTTCACGATTAGGTTTTTGCATGTTGCAAAGTTCACGAGTCTAACACAGTTATCATTGCTTTTTTTTTATGCAGACTTTCGTTCCCTATAATAGGTTTGAAAATATCCTCTCGTCCTACCTTCGCATTGAAATCCCTTAATACAATTTTCATATGGTATCGCGGGAGTTGGTCAAATACCCGTTCCACTTCTTCGTAAAAACTGTCTTTTATATCGACATCCTTATCTTTTGTTGGGGTGTGTACATATAAAACAATAATATCACACCACCGACCCTTAAGAGTAATAAAAGAAAGTCTGTCAGTGACAAATTTAACCCGCTTAATTGCTGGTAATATTCGTTTGTGAGCGAAAAACCCTGTCCCTAATTGGTGTTTATTTCCTTCCTAGTAAAAGAACGTAAAATTTCCAGAGTACACGTTCTTAATAAATCCATATTCGTTTACCAGAGAAATGATTGAGAATTTAGCAAATAAGTGTAGCATAGAGACTCGATGTTACACTTCATTTGTACTCTTTCTTTTATTACAGTATAAACAACCTTCTTCAACACATTTTCTAAGAATATAGAAGTGAATTCTTAACAATTACTTATCGTCTGTTAATAAGTGTCTTGTAGTATTATTGCACAACCTCTTCTCCAAAACTTTGGACTGCTCCCAACATAAAATTCTGGGCGCATGCCTGTCTCAGGCTGATTTTGCAAATGACAAATCTAATGTCATGCGTTTACCGTTCAATAGAGAGGCTATTGTTTTACATTTTAGACCAGTGTTTCTAACCATTTAAAATCTGAGACCCTCTTCGAACGGTCCCAGAATCATATATATTTTGAACGTATGAGTGTGGCTGATGGGCTTTGCTTTGCTTTTCTATTTCGTAAAAGCCAGGGAGGGCTACGCTCAATGGCTACTCATTTAAATTTAATTTTGCAAATGCAACAGTCTCTTAGTCAGTGATGATTTTAGGCGGTATTCCGGAAGGTGGAATCCCTCCTACTTGAAGCTACGAAATTCACACCTTGACATTTCTCCGATCGAGCTCAGCTGGGGTTACCAATATTATCGAACAATTATTCACCCCCCAAATTAAGAGTCTCCCCCGCAGAAAACCTAAAATTACTATTGCTCATAGTGTACTTGGTTCTCATTTGAACGCAAGAACGTCCCCTTGTTTCACACATAAATAAGTGAAAAGTGATACTTAATGCTTCTTAATAAAGTTTAGAATATTCAATTCTAATTACGACCCTCCATAATTGTAAAATTATAGGGTATACCATATCACTTTCACACAAGAATTTTGCTGACCATCAAATATTCCATCAGGACCTATCAGTAGGTACAGTGGCGTACATAAAGGAACGTTGCTGGTTTTAACCTCAAGATATGATTGCATATACAAAATAGCGTGTTCCAAAACGATGTTTTGGCTCTGAAGTTCCCTCACCCGAAATTCTGTATATACCACTATATCAATCCAAGGGCGTCGATTTCTCTGTAAATTTGGGGGGAGGGGGGGTATTCAGATGCAGAAGGTATATATGAGGATTTTAATACAATTTTCATTCAAATTATGCCAAATATTGTATATTCACAATTACAATGAGGGGGCACACATGAGCTTTGTATCGATCCTATACATTGTTATCAGTTTTTCTACAGGATGTGTGAAAATATAGAAGACTAACAAGTGATATTGCGGATACTACCTTGGATCCTTTCTTCTGCACCTTTCATTTAGAGTTCGCCTAAATTCGAAGTCTCACACCAAATTTATTTATTTATTTTATTTTATTTTATTTTATTTTATTTTATTTTATTTTATTTAACAGTCACCAGATTCAGCTCGGAGGCCATTTTATACTGGAAATTTGAACGTCGCCTAGGAATATCGTATTGAACCATCGCCATCCCTTGTATTCTTCCATTGTGAGTCAAACATCAAAAAACGTTTAAACAAGTGTTTGATTAATTTAAATAAAAATTCTAAATAGCAACTTTAATGTCCGTAATCTTCAGGAATTCCGAAATATGGACATATTATAATAATTTCAACCCTCAACCCTTTTTTCTCTCTCCATCTCTTTTCATCCCTTCTGGAACAAATATCAAAACACACTGAAACACGTTTTTAATCTATTTTAAATTAAAAGTAAAATATCAAATTTCAAATATAACCTTAGGGGATTAAGAGATATAGATATCTTATTATAATAATTAAAACCCTTATTAAATCCTCTTTCACGGCGAGTTCCTAAAAAAAGAAAAGAAAAGAAAGAAAGAAAAAGAAAACAAGGAATTAAGAAAAAAGCTTTCTTAGTGGTCTCTTACATAACAAATCCTTGTCCTGATTTCAAGTTTCAAATCCAATATCGGTGGATCAGTGGTAGAGTGTTCACCTGTGGTGCATGGAGTCCTTAGTTCGATTGAGCTTTGTGGTAGACAAACACCCATGCGTGAGTTTCCTCGGGGTTCTCCCGTTTTCTCCCACTTTCTTCATTCCACCATTTCATTTATTCTCGTCATAACCATCTACTTTAGCTTAGCCGGCACAACCGTGGGACGTAAAACTCAGATTTCATTTCATTGGTTTATTTCTTTCTTCCTTCCTCTTTCTTCATTCGCTATCTTCTCTCGGTCCGTGAATATCAAAAGATTGAAAATCGACCCTCAAACAAGTGATTTTTTTAGTATTTGAAGTTCAATCTCATTATCTTAATTATGACTAAATTTTTATTTTATGCTATTTGTGTATAGTTTTTCATAAAATGAGGATAATATAGTGTTTTCAAGTTTGAGTGAGCAATGTACTATTTCCTAAATTTTGACTTTGGAAGAAGTAATTCATATGCCATCATTTCTTCGGAAAGGAGCGGGTTGGGAGGATCCTTGATTATAATGAATACATACTTACCGTATGTTAAGTTTCACGAGCCAACAGAAGTCAAATCATTGTACGCTTTGAATACAATATTTTCGGTTTACCTATCTTGTTACCTGGCATAAAACGGGCATTTCAACGTATTCGTAATGCACGAGCGCGGATATAGTATTTCTTTTTTTAAAAAAATCTTACTTTCTCTCCACATAAAAAAGTAAATAAATTTTGTTTTAAAGAGATATATAGTAAGTTCGAATGAAAAGCAAAGCTTCGTCTTCACGACGGGAGTGCTTTCGTTCCCTAATGTAATTTCCATGTTTTTGTAATACGCCTCACCCCTTTTTTAAAAAGAATTTTTTTGTTTGTTTATTTGTTGTCGCATTCATCTATGTTTCCTTTACACAGCAGGGATTTGTATTTCGACATACCGTGATTCCAAAGAAAATACAGTTGAAAGTTGGTGTATTTCACATGTATTCATTTACATTTGATAAAAACAATATCAGATGTTCTATCTTTTCATTTTTGTGTGTAAGAGAAAAATTTAAAATAAAACTTGTGATGAGATTATAGGTCACGAGCACGAGACAGGACTTGAGACTGTCCTGTCTCGAAAAAGTGTCCTGAAAATAATGCCTCTCTCGAGAAATTGTCCTGAAAGTAATACTTCGTCTCGACAAAGTGTCCTGAAAGTAATACTTCCTCTCGAAAAATATATCCATTCCTATTGGAAGAGCTTAGTCTCTTCTCAAATCTCGTCATGAAAACTGTCTCACCTCGCTTTCTACGGACCCCTAATCTGTAGAAGGAAATATAATCAGAAAAGAAGTAAGTAAGTATATATAAAGAAGTATAAATAAAGAATTAAATTTAGGTAGATAGAAAATAAATCACAAACTAATTTCCTTCTTCGAATTGGGGAAGGGAGGAAGCAATAGCTTCACTAATACAGCATTAACTTCTGATGCGAGGTTCGATCCCAGAATATGAATTTGTACCAAATAACGTTCTGTCCGTGGGTCTAAGTTGAAAGTAAATTGCAAAGAAAAAAAGAAAAGAAAAGAAAAAGAAATAAAATCTTTAAGTTTTACGTCCCATGATTATGCCAGCTAAGGGTAAAGACACACCGAAGAGACCTCGCGATCGAGGTCGAGGTTTAAGTAGCAGTCGCTACCTCGATGTCTAGGTAGCGATGGATGAAGGGCGCATATAGCGAGGAAGTCGCACCCTCGCTGTAAGTTCTCAGTTTGAGGGCAAATTACTGTGACGTGTGTGAAATTATTCCGTCAGTGCATAAAGTATGCTGCATTCGGGTCGAATTTAGAGAACAAAGAGTATAATGTGATGAGCTTTGATCTAGGAATCGTGGTTTAAAGTTACAGGATCTGTTCATGAACAATAGGTAGTGTTAAATATTCAGAAGAATCTAAGTTGGTCGCGATTGATCTCTACAACAAAGTGAAAACAACATTATGATTACATTTCATTCATTAATAATAAATAGGTATTTCCTTTGGTCAGTGTTTTTCCAAATTTTAATCTTTTAGTAATATAAGGATCTTAAGTGAAATCAATAATATGTATATACAAATGATAAAGAATCTTCCAAAAACACTGAAAATGCAATGTATTAAGAGACATATTTCAATTAATGTAAATGCCCCTAGACATAGAACTTAACCTGTTGATCGTGTTTATTGAATCCGTGCAGTCAAATATAAGCGCTTTAACCCTTTCACTGTGAAAGGCGACGGAAAAAAATTTCCCTAACCTGCGAATGTCGATTATAGTCGACGTGTTAAAATTTGTCCGCATCTTGGATTTGTCGATTGTAGTCGCCAAAGGTTTTCTGTGTGATTTCTATTGTTTATCGAAAACAATAGAACACAAACAAAAATGAACGGTACAACTTTGGCGACTACTCTCGACAAAGCCAAGATACGGACAAACAAATTTTAACACGTCGACTATAGTCGACATTCGCATGTTAAGGAAATTTGGTTCTGTCGACAAAAGTCGACTTCCTCTGTGAAAGGGTTAAACTCTTAGAATTGTAGATATTAAAACAAAAGTAATTGATTTCATAACATACCATAATATGCCATAAGTAATGTTCACTAAACTTATGCTTCTTCATGGAGACGGATAAATTATAAAATCTGCTGTTACTAACCTGCGACTAAATGATATAGATCTAGCGCCAGTATTGATAAATAATTTGTATGCCTGTACCAAATCGAAGAAATGGATGGCACAGACCAAATGAAGAGTGTATGATATAATGACATCAGTATAAGCAACGAAACATAAACAATTGTCGGAAAATGAATAACCTAGTATTACATGGTTTAATGCAGTCATCATATACTACAAACCTAGCACCCTTAAAAATCAATATTTTCGCTTTCTGTTGAAATCTCTGAATAATGTTAAGTTAATTTCAAACATCACATTACAATATATAAAATATTTTCATATCCACTCTACTCTTCAGATGCCTCTCCCTACAACAAGTATATGTTCTCTTCATCTCTAACGTGTTTACATAAGAAAACGTTCCATGTTGCTTACATATATAAAATATTGTCTTCATAGTTTCATAAAGTTCAAACTTTCTTTCCTATAAGTTCTAATCGATGTGTCAACGCTAACGAAGTGTTTTTCTAATTGTATCCGAATAATGTTTAGTTTATAGTAGTTTAGCACATAAACTAACTAACGAGGAAGGTCCATAAACCGTGAGAGTTGAATTTTGATGAAAATTTTGACAAGATTCAGTTCGAACTGCTAAGTAACGTAGTAATAGTCACTCGATGCGCAAATGCTTCGTTGAGCTGCTACACCGACGCCATCTTGAAATCCTGTAAGCAATGTCCAAGAATACCCTTTTAGCACAACAATGAAAAAGCTTTTGATATATCTGACTTCAGTATTGTAAACCAAGCTAGATCATCTATATGCGAGAGTACTTCCAGTGCATGACCGCCATCTTGAAAGGCGCCATATGGAATCGCCGTCAAATATGATAAACGGCAAGGGGGTCATGTGGGGTATCAAATAGCACTGAAATTTACTCCTGAATTCATTTCCGTAACCAAAATTTAGATATCTGTTTTCACTTCAGAGTTAAGAGCCCTCTTACCCACAGGAACATATAAAAACTGTGCGAGTTAACCTTGTGTCATGAAACACGGTCGTGCGAGCACTTGCATGATTTTAACCAATGCAGTAGTTAATGAAGTACAATAGCAACTATACCAATCAGATCTTGAGACTAGTAAGAGAAATCGTTAATTAAATTGAAATTTCTGTAGTGAAAAATGGAATATCAGCATGCTACAAGTTATACCTATTTCAAAGTGCGATGGAATATACTGTTGGTCGATGAAACACATGCCTAATAGTACTGACAAGCAGAGAATACCAAAGGGATTGTTCGGATATATATTAGAAAAATTATATAAACTGGTACATATTAGTTAAACGGCCAAAATGGTTCGGATTCCACTATAATCAGTAGGTCCGCGTCTCCTTTAGCGTAGCAAGCGTGTGGGACGTTGAATTGTATCAAACAAAAAATCTCTTTTAGGCAATTTTACGTGGTCCATTATAGTGTGGTAAGTTTTATTCTCCAATCTAGAAACCTTACGCAAAGACCATCATTGTTGCAGAATATTGCGTTCCTTTCCAATACTCATATTTGACGACCTATAATTTACCGTGCATATTACGAAGTTAAAATACTTTAATGTATTTACTGACAGTTTCTTTAAATACAATCGATTTATGGCTGCCACATTGAACAATAAAGGAGATTTAAAATATCAGTTCACAGCCAATTCTTAGAAGATACACCTGGAAACTTAGAATTCACTTTTCTTGTGTCTGTTCTGCTATTAGTGATAAGAGAATGCATGTACAACTGCTAAGAATATGTGGCAGTAAAGATTATTACAAGATTCAATTCCAAGTTGCAATCCATAAAACAAGCCTCTTTCTTCCTTTTCCCTTCAATATAAAATAATTAAATATCTGCATCTTTCCACCTTTAACGATAAAACACTTGCTTATGATAAGGGCAAGACTAGTTTTCATATCAAAACTGTGATAAATAACTGATTGTAGCAGGTGTTCACTTGTTCGGTGTACAAGTTATATGGCAGAATTTTCATAAAGAAAATGCATTCTGTTGTGTATCATCAATTTTGTGCGCCAGTCCTAAAGGACATGCTTGCATATGCATGGCAGAAATGTGAGTACGTAGCAGGAGCAATAGTTGGTTCATTCACAAATGTTCTGAAAACTAGTAGAAAATAGTGTCTGTGGTCATGAAGATTGTGACGAAAGTGCATTTGTTAACTGTTTGCACTGCTCCATGATGCTGTGTGCTAATCACTACGTTTTGGATCTCCATCATCACAATTGAAGAGCAAAAGGTTAGTAGGTTAATATTTGCTTATGTGCAATAGTTTATATTATTTTTCTAATATTTTTCTATTAATTTTCTAATAACTTCGAGACAGATTCTTTAAAACCATATGTGCCGTTCCACCTAACTTATATTACAGTATTTAAATGCTATGCATAATCGCAACACACACAGACACATATATATAACGATTTTGAAATAGGTATAATTTGTTACAGTGCTGCTATTCCATTTTTCATTACAGGCATTTCAATTTAATTAACGATATCTCTCACTAGTCTCAAGATCTGATTGGTATAGTGGCTATTGTAGATCAAATAACTACTATTGCATTAGTTAAAATCATGCAAGTGTTTGCACGACCGCATTTCCTATCACAAATTTTACTTGCTCAGTTTTTGTATGTTCCTTTGAGCGAGAGAGCTCTTAACTCTGAAGTGAAAACAGATATCTAAACTTTGGTTACGGAAGTGAATTCAGGAGTAAATTCCAGTGCTATTTGATACCCCACATGACCCCCTTGCCGTTTATCATATTTGACGGCGATTCAATATGGCGCCTTTCAAGATGGCGGTCATGCACTGGAAGTACTCTCGCATATAGATGATCTAGCTTGGTTTACAATACTGAAGTCAGATATATCAAAAGCTTTTTCATTGTTGTGCTAAAAGGGTATTCTTGGACATTGCCTACAGGATTTCAAGATGGCGTCGGTGTAGCAGCTCAACGAAGCATTTGCGCATCGAGTGACTATTACTACATTACTTAGCAACTCGAACTGAATCTTGTCACAAATTTTCATCAAAATTCAACTCTCACGGTTTATGGACCTTCCTCGTAAGTCTATGGTCTGTAAAACCTCAAGGTTCACTGCCCTGTTCACAAATAAAAGCTCTCTGTCTCTCTGTCGATTTGTGTCCAGAGCCATCTAGATTCAGTTTATACTTTGTATTCCTATTTGTATGGGATCCATCTTAATGCAGTCCTCCCACCTGCTCCCTGGTCTTCCTAATGATCGTTTTCCAATTAAATTTTCAGTTAGAACTTTGAAAAGCGTTTGTACTTTCTTCCATTCTGAGTACATGATCTGACCACCTGAGTCTCCTAGCTTGGTAATCCTAACGCTGTTTGGTAAACGATATAAATTCTGCAGTTCATCATTATGAAATTTCCGCCCGTCCTCATTTCCCATTCTTCTTTAGGGATGTGCACGAGACAAGATTTATGGCTGTCTCGTCTCGAAAATGTGCTGTAAAAGTGATGTCTCGACTCGAAAAATGTATATTTTTCTATTGGAAGAGCCGTGTCTTGACTCGAATTTTGTCAGGAAAATCCTGTCTCGACTCGTCTCGTGCGCATCCCTATTCGTCTTGCATCCAAATATTCGTCTTAGGTTCTTGTTCTCAAATACTTTCAGTCTATGTTCATCCCTCAGAGTAAGTGCTTTTGTTTCGCAATCATGCAAGACAATAATATATATTAAGCTTCAAATTCCTCTTGAAAATTCACAACAACATATTCTGAACTGAATAGTATCACGAATTCCCTAGGTTTAGTCTACATTTAATTTCCCCATGAATATGCTTTTGGTCTGTTAGTATTGGCAAATGATATTTGAACTATTTCTTTCTCGAAAGTATTATTTGATATTTTAATGCATTATCATAATTTACAGTATTTCAATCCCAACGGACTTCTATACATTTAGTTTTCACCGCATTCACTTCTAGACCTATGTTCCTGCAGCATTTAATAAGTTCTCTGAATGTTTCTATCATATTCTTATAAACACGTAATGTATTTAGGTCAGTATGCATCATAACTTCATAAATACCCTTCAGCTCTAAGCTCTAAGCTCTGGTTATTGTTTTTAATTTTCCTTATAGTACATTCCAAACAAAGTTCAATAATAATGGTAAAACTCAACTCCTTCTTTCAATCCAATCTTCACGTAAAAGTTCGTTAAAAAAAAAAACTTACAGTTGCATCGTCATGTCGTAGCTAGTGTTTGTAGCATCATCATGTAGCTGATGTGTATACCATTAAAACATCATATCAACAATATCCATACTAAAAGGTATCAATATCTTCTGCCCGAAAGTATGTTGTATCTGTTTAATCATTTTAATTGTTTAAGTTGGTAGATACTAGCACGATAAAATAATTATATATCGATTAGCTGTAATGTACAAGGTCCTTAATTCAATATCATAGATAAAATATTTGTGTTGAATAACATCGTGTCAATATAGTTTTCCATGAAAGATTAATTTCCTCCTGCATTCTCTTTCCTACATTTCTTTCGTCAACAAGCACTTGCATTGCTCATCCGTCTCTCTCTCTCTAAAGAATATAGTCATGGACAGTAAGTTAAAAAACTATATTTTTGTTTAAGTTAATAGTAAAATGTAATATGGTTCAATATCAAGCATGATAAAGTGTATAAAAGCTGAAATTTTATTTAAACATATTCGAACAAATTTAAGACTATAGCTTTCTGATAAAATGTACTGTATAAGCAATAATTCTATCCTAAATGTAATTGGTGTATATCTGATTATTCCCCTTGTATTATGATAAAGTAAAACAAAAATAATCAAACGACCTATGTGATCTTAAGTGTGTACCATTACTTTGCAAAAAAAAAAAAAAAAATCAAAGTAAAAAAACATTACGTATGTATCAAACTGATGAAATCTAAACAAAATGTCAAACGGATGTAGCGCGATGTAACGTACACCTTCGACATGCGCTTACCCATTTGAATACATGTGTTTGTGCCAGTATCGAAGGTGCGACCGCGACTTAAACCTCGACCTCGATCGCGAGGTCTCTTCGGTATGTCTTTACCCTTACAGCGTTTGCAAACGTCCCGGCAATGCCGTTTCTGGTCCCGACAATGCATGTTGCGATTCTGACAATGCCGGCGATGGAATCGGCGGCAATGTAATCAAATGGTAGCTTGCACGCGCTTTCCGACCCGGCAAAAAAGCCGGTGGAACTCCCGGGACCGGTAAATACAATGTCGGTGTCGGCTCCGGCTCCGGTTTTGTCGGCGGCAAATCTACGCAGCCGGTAATGCCGGGACCGGCTTGCTGATAGGTTTCTTCAATCTAGCTATAGTGAGTGAGTGGCAAGGGGTATTGTATTCTTGTTTCTTTTCCTGTATTTGGATTTTTTGTTTAGTTCAGCTTTCTGTTATTTTCTTTTTTCACATCACTTCAATATATAATGAAGAATGAAATAATCAAAAATGGCTGTGAGGTACCACAAATATAGTGGCTTGCTATTTACATAAATTCTCAGCAAGGAAAATTCGGATCTTGTTTGAATTACCCAACTACGGCAACGCGGAAAGTGAGTTTCACAAATGTAGTGAGTTAATTTGTTATCTCCTACAGCCGAAACTTACTTAAACGATTTAAACAAAGGGGTCATTGGATTCGTTTTGATAGAGAATATGTCTTAGCATATATGAAGTCATAATTAAAAAAATCTACATGGCGGAAATAAACAAAATGGAGATATGAAGAAATTATGAATCTAGGATAGTTGCCCAGTGTTTATCCTGTTAATTATGCAACCCAGTATGTAGGGTATGAATAACCTTCATAATAAGAAAACAAGGGTTTAAATCTCCATCATAATCGAAGAAGTAGGCATTCCCAAGCATAACAAAGACTGAAAATGCAATTAAAGTAAGTAAACACTAAAACACAACTACAGAAAGAACTGAAAAAGCACAACAGAACAAAAAAAATTTCTAGACTTGTGGTTGCATGCTGCTTTACCCTATAGATCATAATAAGAATATTCATGTACTCTGTATCTAGTCTGGCATTTGTTCCATAGAACGATTGTAGACTGAGTGAATAAACAACCGCAATGCTGCCTTTTCAGAAATTATTATTATTATTATTATTATTATTATTATTATTATTATTATTATTATTATTATTATTATTATTATTTTAAATACCGTGATCTCAGCCTGTTTCAATTTTGAGAAATTTAAAGAGATGTTAAAACTATGGCAACAAAAGTGAAAAAAAATGTATAAAACGAACCTTCCATATGACGCACTATCAACAATGGATGGATCCAAATCTTTCTAGTGCTGCTTTGTTTCCTCTTTCTTTGCCGTAAGTACAGCAAGGCAAGGAGATATCGTTTGTTTATTGCTGGACTCATGTTCTCTCCTTCACGTTCAAACTCAAACTACTTCTCGGCACCGGTTTTTTCGGCCGCGTGTGCAAAGCAGCCCGGGTTCCGGCATTGTCGGTGCCGCAGCTGGGTCCGGCATTGCCGGGGACGTGTGCAAACGCTCTTAGGCTAAAGAAGACGGTGATGATGAGAAATGAAGGGAACAGTGGAATGAATAAAGTGGGAGGAAAGAGGAAAACCCCGATAGAACCACACACACGGTGTTTGTCTAGCACAAAGTTCATATAGCGCGAGCTGGGGTCGAACCAACGACCCCAGGCAACAGAGGTGAACGCTCTACCATTGAGCCTCCGCGGCCCAAAGTAAACTGCAGACCAATGATGTACTCAGCATGAATAAGTTAATTTGAGCGAACTTTGACCTTTCCATATCAACGATAGTATGTAATCTCTATGAGTCCATTTTACGACATCAATAGTCGTAAAATTGTCTACAAAGTGATGGTTCATCATCTATCTATATTTTTAAATACCAAGAATGAATTAAGAGTTACGAAACTTGTCACTTTTTCTTTAGGGCCTAGCTTTTGTCAACGTGCTGAGTCTTGAGCAACTGCCACACTTACCCCACTCACGGGATAAACCTGTGTTTTAGCTCATCTATTGGAGTAAAATTGGCGATAACAGCATTTTAGCTTACATTCGAAATATTCTTATTTTAATTGCCCCCGTGTCATAGTAAAACAGTCCCTATCTTTCCCGTATGTCATGGGTTTAACTTTCAGTACTGACAAGATTACAAGGAAACTGGTGAGCTATCTGAATTAAGAGATATCGGATTACGTTCTCAAAAGTCAGAAATAATATCATGTAGTGGGTCGTCTGGCCGCTATAGCTTTCTATCGGCTGTAGCACCAAAATGATTTAGAAACAAATAGAATGAATGATGGTTATTTAAAAATTCCTAAAATAATCGGTCGTCGATCTACAGTTTTTGTTCGTACAGTAATTCTGCAGCTTCCGTCCAATATTATGCTCCCAGTTTTTTCTATCTACAATCCCAATACGACACGAGACTTCTCTGCCTGGCGCCTTGAGAAACTGACGCCACTCCGTGTTGTGGAAATTGGAGGCTTTATATCATTGAGAACACCAGTTTTAATTTCTTGATGGGGGCAAGCGGAGGGGCAGGACATTTTTAAGTGGGTGCAGCTATTCATTTACCAAAAATACCAAAAATAATAAATTTATATTACTTAACCTACACTATAATATAACACGTCTTGAGCATATCCGTAGCTACGGGGAGCACGCTGGGACCGAGCCCCAAAATTTAGTCGTGCTCTCCAAGTATAAGATCAGCATAAATTGTTTGATATGTTTTGTATCAGCTTTTTTAGTTTAAAAATATCGTTTATCGATCAGTGCTAGTTTTCGTCATTTCGAGGCTCAAATAGGGCAAAGATTGGAGTACAGACGGAATGGGAGGGCACAAAAGGAACGAAACCTGAATCAGGACTTTTAAATTAATTTCAACATTATTCATTGATATTTACAGTATGCTTGGTTTGGCTGACAAAAGCTTTTAGGATAAATTTTATAAAGTATTGCATCAGAACAGTATACATTCTGAATTAAATCAAATCATTGTATAATGGCAACGAAGAAAGTTCTATCGTTTGTTCACCCATCAGCTTCGAACATCGATATGTCACCTAAGACGTACCTGGAAGATCAAAAATAGTCCCCATTAGCTGGAAGATCAAAAATAGTCCCCATCAGCATCGACGACCTTCTGCAAGGTTCTGGAAGGCAATGGATTCCATCGCGGTAGAACGTGGTGGGCCGTGAAGAGAAGAAGGTATCAAGTGCATTTTGCACCTCTACTAGGGATTTGAACTGGCGTCCACTAAGGTGACTGTGCAAGGAATGGAACAGGTGGCAATCGGACGGTGCAGTGTCTGGAGAATATGGCGGATGCAATAGTGTTTCCCATCCAAGGCTTGTCCCGGATCATCCTAGCCACGTGGAGCTTAGCGTTGTAGAACAAATTTGCGATTAAGAAGTGCTGGCTCCAGAGCTTTGAGCTTTTCTTGAACACGGCTCAACTGCTGACAGTACCGAGTTACATTGATGCTCTGACCAGCTGGTAGCAATTCCTGATGCACGATGCCGCGAACATTCCACCAAACACACAAGAGGACCTTCATCTGGTGCAGTGCTGGTTTCGGCTGTTTTTAACCGGTTCATGGGATGCTAACCAATGATGACGGCGCCGTGGAGCTGCGTACAGGACCCACTTCTCATCACATGTCCACACCCTGTTCAGAAATGGCTCCTTCCTCAGACGAGACAGCAAAGAAACACAGGTGTCTGCTCGCGTTGCCTTCTGGCAGAGAGTCAAATTATGTGGGCCCCATCGACCCAACTTGTAGTGCTTCTCAAATTGATGGAGGTGTTTCCGAATAGTTTCTCCACTTACACTGAATTGTAACTACAGCTCCTCACATGCCTGGCCACTGTTCGCCTCAATTGTTGCCTGAAGATCTTCATTTTGTACATATGTTGGTCTTTCGGCGCGTGGTGCGTCTTCGAGTGTTTCGTCATCGCCCTTAAACTTATTAAACCACCGCTGCACTGTCCGCGTAGTCACGACATCCACACGAGAGGCTAATACATCTTCCGCCCCGCTGATGCGGCGTTTGACCCCTGTTTGAAAGCGTACAGCATACACGCCCTTATGACGCTCTGTGGAGGTCCGATGTTCACTCTGTCCCTACGCAAGTTCGCGGTGTAACTGAACTGCCACAACCAGGTAGTATGTTAGATATAACCACACCAACAACTGCCCTTCACCTTATCTCCACTCGCATTCAACTCACGGTGTGAGGGGTCAATCGAACACAGACTTCCACAAAAAGTGACAGAACTTTCTTGGTTACCTTTATATATTTTGTTCAGTTGTAATTCCGAATCTCACTAGATTACACTCAATATACTTTTGGTGAGAGCGATTATAATACTAGTACGCAAAATACAGCATTTCACAGCCACTATCAAAACCATACTAGCATTCATGTTTAGACTAATGACATTTTTTCTTTCATTTTTTAAATCTATATTCCACATTTGTTCTTGCATAATGTGATGAACACCATATTATAAATAGCCCCCGTTAAATAGTTTAATTAGAGAATCTTAGATGGCGCAAATAATTTAAATTTTAGATTTAAATATACGGGTATTATAAATCTTCAAAAAATCACATTTTTTGATTCAAGAAATAACTCATAATAGGCTAGTGAGTCAATGTAGAAAGTTCTTAATTTGGAAAAAAACTAACACTATCTAGAGAATATATCTTTCAAATTCTGAAGGTATATTATTTTTTGTCGGTGTTTAGATTGCTCCTCTAGAGTGTGTCATTATGAGAAAAGAAAATATTCGGTGGTGTTTCTTGCAGACAGTTTTTTTTTTTTTTTTTTTTTAATGATAGTACGGATAAGTTTGTTATTTGTCGCCGGTCGAGAGAACCAAATGCTCATATAGTTACCAATAAGTAACTAATATGAACAGTCACAGTGAAATACATACCTGGCGTTGAATATCCAGTAGATAATATTCAGAGCAAGTTGTCAAGTACAAAAGTTACAACGTCGAATTGCATTGCACGAACGACGGATCTTGGGGACGGAAGACCTGCTAGCACAATTTACATGAGTACCTCGAAACAAAGTTCGGTCAAAGAGAACGTAGTTTCCTTTCCACGTCAGGAACATATCACACAAGATTTTGGTTACAATATTCCGTTTTAAAAGACCAAACACTCCGCTATACTTGTAGGAAATTTCTAAGAAACACACTACGGGATCAGATTTTTACTGTGATAGGATTTTGAATTGAAAATCAGCATTTGAGCTGAGGAAAGGATTTGATAAGCATACTTCCTTTAAAAGCTACATAGAAACAATTCAAATTTGGAAACAACTTAAATTAACACACTGTTGGGAGAAATATATTAATATAATTCTAGGTGCAGAACAGATAGCAAGAAACTACTAACTTGTTAAGTATGTAACTGAAGTAGTGTAAAATTGCATCGCATTTTAAGTTGATAACGAAGTGAGGTACTTTTACCACAAACCCCGCATTCTATAGCCTTTCCTTCATGAAAAGAGAGTTTATATATATATATATATATATATATATATATATATATATATATATATATATATATATATATATATATTACTAGACTTCGGATCGATGTGCACTAAAAAACCCGGCAAAATATGCATGCAAATATGCGCAATAAATCACGAAAATATGCACTGAAAATAAGCAAATATGCACTAAAAATTGTACATATGCGCTAATCAAAAGCTAAAGTTAAATGAGGAATTTGATTATCTTTAGAGAAAAAAGTTGTATTACTTGAACTACACATACTTAGTGTATCACTATGATGAATTCATGCTACAAAACTCAACTACAGTATGTAGTTTTCGGTGTTTTCTGGCAACAACCTGCAGTTATCAATCAAAACATTACTACTGTACATTGTACAATCAAAACATTACTGTACACGTGAACGGCCTCCGTGTCACGTTCGTTAAGGGACAGTATTTCAAAGAAGCAATATATAAATTTACAAATAAAAAAAGAATGTGCCAAGTCAATAAAGAATAAATATACCCAGAGAAGTAAATGGAGTGGGTCAGTGGGTCGGTGGGTCAAGTTTTCTGAGTGGGTCAGTGGATCGTGGGTCAACGGCATGTGACCCACTGTGACCCACCACCCACCATGACCCACTGCGACCCACCACCCACCGTGACCCACTGCGACCCACCACCCACCATGACCCACTGCGACCCACCCTCTCTGCTCACTGCATTGTAGACAGTATCTTCTGAAGACTGGTAAATTTGTCTTCGTTTTACTTCCAAGACCTTCATTTCCCTTCCTTTTCCACTTGTTTCTGTCTACTTACCTGAGGTGAGTACATCTAACCAAGTGAAAAAAGAACTTCAGGCGCTTTTGGATATTGATATTTTTAATTGTAATAATAGCAATAGGGATTATACTACTACTTGGTTTTCGAGATCTGTGAGTTTTTAGGGGAGCTTACTACTGGAAAAAATACATTTTTGAATCACTGTAATATATAAATTATTAAATAAAAAATTGAATGTAACTGTGTGAGCCTTATCATC
Organism: Thermobia domestica; assembly: GCF_964235325.1. NCBI lineage: Eukaryota > Metazoa > Arthropoda > Insecta > Zygentoma > Lepismatidae > Thermobia > Thermobia domestica. Next base: position 160,307,828 of record NC_137454.1, read on the forward strand.
ACGGCCGAATTGCAAAGTCAAATGAAATTACTTTTGGTATATACTTAGGCCTTAATCCAAATTGGGATGTTATATTGCTTTCATTATAATGCATAATACCCTAAGGAGGTAGTGAGGATCCGAATTTTTGCGAAAAAAAAAATAGTATCTCGCAAGCCGTTATACAGGGTGCGGCACGTAAAACCGGCCCGTAAAGTGAACACATAAAATGAAATGTAATGTATTGAATATGATTAACTACAACACATAAATGAAATGTAATGTATTGAATACGACTACTCACCTTCACAGCAGCCTTCACAGCAGGTGCTGAAAGTGTCCTCCACCCACTTCAACACACATGTGAGCACGATTGAGGAGATTCATATATACCCTTGTCAGTTCTTGTGTTGTAATGCTATTGGTGACATCCTGGATCCTGGTCTTGAGTTCTTCAATTGTGTGTGGATTTGTTTCGTATACTCTTCCCTTTAACAGTCCCCATAAGTAAAAGTCACACGTGGACAAGTCTGGTGACCGAGGAGGCCACAAGTCTTTGCTGATTGTCATCTCTGGTGTAAACATCTCATGCACAAGGGACAATGATGCAGCTCATGTGTGGCATGTTGCACCGTCCTGCTGAAAGTAACATAACTGACGCTCCTCTTCGGTCAAGTGTGTATAAAACTCCTCCAGGATTCCCATATACACGTCACTGTTCACTGTCGTCTCAAAGAATATGGGCCCAATAACGCGTGTGGCGGAAATGGCACACCAAACACCAATCTTCTCATCATGCAAGGGTAACTGGTGGAATGCGTGTGGATTTTCTGTCGACCAATACCGGTTGTTTTGGGAATTTACGTACCCAGACAGGTGGAACCACGCCTCGTCACTCATGATGAGCATTAGTGGATCCAAGAAACCACTGGCAACATTGCTCAACAGCCATGAACAGAAATGCACCCTCTTCTGCAGGTCAGGCTCCTTCAGTTCTTGCACAATACTTATCCGGTACGGTTTTAACTTCAGTCCCCTTAAAACACGTCGGCAACTTCTCTCACTCGCATGAACCTGTTGACTCAATCTCCTGGTTGACTTTCGAGGACTTCTTGTCATTATCTCCTCCACCTGCATCTTTAATTCAGGTGTGCAGACAGATGGTCGTCTGTTCCTGGGAGCATTTTGAACCGATCCTGTACGCCGCCATTTTTCAATCAATTCCTGAATGGTGCTTTTTGCTGGCACAGAACGTCCTGGAAATTTCTCCCGAAACAAATTCTTTGTTTTCACAAAAGATCCAGTGAGAATGAACCCTTCAACAATGGCAACACGCTCGGGTATCGAATACGGCATTATCACACACTGACACTCACCCGGCTTAACACAACGAGGCCTTTTTCTCAACTGGTTTCGACAAGTTCACTGGCTGCGGCTGCACGTGACTGCTGCAGGTCACGTAAGTCGACCCGACCTCGACACGCCATCTCTTGGTAGGAAGGTAGATTATTTAAGTGTTGCCAAAAACACAATATACCAGAATATTACGACGGGCCGGTTTTACGTGCCGCACCCTGTACTTACTGAGCTGAAATTCAGTGTATTAACTCTTTATTAAAAATAAACAGAATGTGTCCTAGCATACTTTTAATTTCTCCTTTGTGGAAGGGGGCACTTTCTATATATGGAAAATTGGTAGTGAGTTGGTTTGTAAAAATGATCGAAAACGATCGATGTTATTTAAGAAAAAAATCAGAAATAATAAATACAATGTTTGGTTTCATATATCCATTGCTTTGTACTATAATAATTGCTGAAGCTTATGTTTATTATATGGAGCGCTTACAGCACAGGGCAATCAACCCAAAAACTTGTGACTAAAATAGGCATACAATTTGTACTGTAAGCTTAATTACACGGAAATTTTAAGTTTGGATTGTACGCATAATTATATGGAAAACTTTACACTTTTTTCCCTTTATGTTGGTCTGCTTACCTTGATTTGGAACTTTCAAATTTCATCCTTTTTTCCACTGAAAAGTATTGATAATTCAACAAGGAAATAATTATACTATGATAATTTAATTGAAATTCATCGTAATTTGGCACATGGCAAACAGCAGTGTGGTAATTGAAGGGTAAGAAGGAGAGAAATTCCCATTCACCTCTGAACACTCTCCAGGGGAACGTGATACCTGGAGAGCACTCTCCAGGTACCACGTTCCCTTTCGCTTTCTAGACGGTAGAGGGAACTTCGTAATGGCATCAAACCTTCATGTGTAATTACAAAAATTAAATTTATAATCAAATAAGAAATCTTCAGTTTATCAGACTTTAATTGATAATTTATTTACAAGATTCCCTATCGAAGGCGTGGTAGATGAAGTTTCTGTTCTCCATGAGTCGACATTGCCAACTGACATGGTCGATATGGAAAAGATTCTGCTGAGTATTTCAAAACTGACTAAGAAAAATCGTTATCCGACTTAAGTCTAACAAGAAGATTGTCGATGAGGAGTTGCAGAAATCGGGTACAAGTATTATCAGTTTCTACGATAGAGTGCGAACGGGGATTTCCCCTTATGAATTTACAGATGACTGATATTTAGTGATGTGAGGCGGAAAATTTTCCGCGGAAAATTTTCCATTTCTGAAAATTTTCCGGAAAATTTTCCGCTATATTTTTCCGGAAAATTTTCCGTTCTAAAAAAATATCAGTAATCAAGTAACAATTCCTCAGCAATCATGAAATTGATTGAATTCATGTATAGAAATGTTAAAAACTGAAAGATCGTTTAAAGAATCTGAAAATTTTCATGGCTCAGATAATTTTCAGTACTATGTAGGAACAAGTTAAACAATTGTTCATGAATCGAAATATTTCCTGCCTTATATGGAAAAATTGAAGAATTTTTTATGAGTCGGAAAGTTTTAATCATTTCGAAGCAAGAAGTAAAACAACTGTTTTCTGAATCGGAAAGTTTTATTGCTCTGTAGAAACAAGTGAGATGAATTTTCATAGATCGGAAAATTTTCATCACGATGTAGAAACAAGTGGAAAACACTTTTCATAGGCCTGACAAATTTGGATATTATGTACTGTGATGTTAGGTGGAAAATTTTCCACTATATTTAACTGCACATAGAGCTACAAAATTGAATTTCAGTAGAGGAAAGTTAGTCAGCAACAAATTATAATTTTCCAATTAGCTTTCGGGAACCTGAAAATTTTGTATTTCAAGTTGGGAAATAAACTTTTACCACAGTTTTTCTCTCTCTCTCTATAGAACAAATTTTTCACCTCACATCAAGATGTAGGAATAAGTGGACTATTCTTTTACGAATCGGAAAATTTTCCGGAAAATTTTAATCACTGTACAGGACAGACAATTTTTCGATTCATGGAAAATTGTTCCACTTGTTCCTACATAGTACTGAAAATTATCTAAACCATGAAAATTTTCAGATTCTTTAAACGATCTTTCACTTTCTAACATTTCTATATATGAATTCAATCAATTTTATGAATACTGACGAATTGTTACTTGATCATTGATATTTGTTAAAAACGGAAAAATTTCCGGAAAAATATAGAAGAAAATTCTGCACCTCACATCACGGCTAAACAACGATGTAGGAATAAGTGGAGTATGTTTTTATGAATCGGAAAATTTTCCGGAAAATTTTCATCACTGTACAGGACAGACAACTTTTCGATTAATGAAAAATTGTTCCACTAGTTCCTACATCGTACTGAAAATTGTCTAAGCCATGAAAATTTTCAGATTCTTTCAACGATCTTTCACTTTTTAACATTTCTATATATGAATTCAATCAATTTTATGAATACTGACGAATTGTTACTTAATCACTGATATTTGTTAAGAACGGAAAATTTTCCGGAAAAATATAGAAGAAAATTTTCCACCTCACATCTCAACTAGGAATACGTGGAGTATGTTTTTATGAATCGGAAAATTTTCATTGTACATGACAGACAATTTTTCGATTCATGAAAAATTGTTCCACTAGTTCCTACATCGTACTGAAAATTGTCTGAGCCATGAAAATTTTCAGATTCTTTCAACGATCTTTCACTTTTTAACATTTCTATATATGAATTCAATCAATTTTATGAATACTGACGAATTGTTACTTAATCACTGATATTTGTTAAGAACTGAAAATTTTCCGGAAAAATACGGAAGAAAATTTTCCACCTCACATCTCGACTAAACAACGATGTAGGAATAAGTGGAGTATGTTTTTATGAATCGGAAAATTTTCCGGGAAAATTTTCATCACTGCTGATATTAGAAATAGACTAAATGCTCAAACATTGTCTAACTTGTTCATCAATGTTAATGGCCCACCGCTAGACAAGCTCAAAGTAGACGAGCTATTTATTTCTTGGCTGAAGGATGGACATCATTCCGCTGCGGATGATTTACCACGAAAAAGTTACCAACAGGAAATAAACCCGATTTCAGGTTTGTTTTAAAGTGGAAAACTACGAGCTATAGAAAATATATAGGCCTACTTGTATTACTAATGGCTTATTTGTGCTATTCAACTTTGTACCTATTTTTTAGTAAGTCTCTTCTTTGCTTTAAATAAACTACTTTGAATAAATATTCATAATAATTGCAATTATGCATATTTGTAACTTAAATTTAACGTGGTGTTTAGTGATTACACAAATTACAATTATGAGCATACTTTATGGAGATGCTCTCACACAGGGTACCCGAGCACCTTTATACACTATGAAAAACTGATTTTTCAAGTCTTCTGTGAGAAAAATATGTGAACTGACAAGGGAACCTTCCGAAAATGATAGTTGCAGTGAAAGATATGGCCTATGCCAATCGAAAGAGCTGTAACAGAGATGAGCATTCCCCAAAAATTAGCTGCCCATAGCAATAGGTTCAAGAAATATAAGGGGTGAAAGATCGGGAAACAGCAAGGTTGGACAAGGGGGAAAAGTGCAAATTCCGCAACAAAAAAAAAAAAAAAAAAAAAAAGGAGGCACGGCAAAATACAATGCTGACAAGTGATGTATAGAAAGAGACTTGCCACAATAGGGAACAAATGGAGACCACCAGTAGGGTTAACAGTGTTGCCAACCGCAATGAAAGTACATGTTTTGTAAAGAGCACTATATGAAGTGAGTGCAATATTCAGTTTCATGTAGAACATAAGATATGGCGTGTATAATCAGTGGTACAATCTAACAAAAGAAAATAGAAAAAACAGAAGTACGAAAAATACGGAAAAGACGAAGTTGGCCATAATGCGCCACATTTGATCACAAGCTGTGCATATTAGAATGAACAAAACAAGAAGCACCGACTATGCAGGAAACCGACGTACCTAGAGTCGAAAAGAAAAACGAGTTCCAAAGTTGGCAGTACTGGCCATGAACATCCAGACAAAGTCTAATATAGTTAGACCACTCGCTTCACAAAAAGAAAATTCCGGCAACAGGCATCACTCGGAATGCATCAATGCTAGAGTGATTGAGGCAATGCCAAGTCGGGGAACATGAAATGGTTGGGTTGAGCCAACAACCTATAATAGAAGTAAACATTATGTCATGGTTGGGTCGTATGTCGGAATATACAGGGTGTCCCACCAAACTTTGTGATCTGAAAGATTTGAGAAACGAACAAAAATGTGACGGATCCAGTTGTGCAGGAATGTACCAATGTCAGGGGGTGATAAAAGTTTGTGAGAAGCAAGTACCCCCAGGATCCCCATCATAGGGGCCCAGGAGCCAACTTTAAACTTTCAAATGGCAACAGGGACCGAGTGGTACCTCTCTCGATAGATCATGGAATGTGCAACAACACACATAGCGTTGTTGCATATTCCATGATTTATCGAAAGAAATATAACTCGACCGATGGTGCTATTTGAAATTTTGAAGTTGGCCCCTGGGACCCTATGATGGGGGACTTGGGGGCACTTGCGTCTCACAGAAGTTTCTCGCCCCCTGACATGGGTACATTCCTGCACAACTGGATGTGTCACATTTTTTTCGCTTTGAAACTATTTCAGTCGCAGAGTTAGGTCGGAAACTCTGGATATATCATATAGGCGGTGATAGTACTGCAGACACCAACACCCAGCAGATCAAGCCTTTGATTATGTTTGCTTTCTACAGGTGTGGATATGTGATAGAAAGACCACTAAAGGTTCCGACACCTCTAGAGTACTGTTTCGAGACATTCACAGGCGATCATTGTACCATGTGTGACGGATTGGCATTATTCCGCTGTGCTCACTGCAAATGTATCTTCTGTTTGGACCATTGTCTCATCGAACAATTGCACGTACAATATGGACGAGCATGTACAAATGATGCGAAGGCTAATGCCTGTTGCCGGAATTTTCTTTTTGTGAAGCGAGTGGCCTAACTATATTAGAATTGTCTGGATTTTCATGGCCAGTGCTGCCAACTTTGGAACTCGTTTTTCTTTTCGACTCTAGGTACGTCGGTTTCCTGCATAGTCGGTGCTTCTTGTTTTGTTCATTCTAATATGCACAGCTTGTGATCAAATGTGGCGCATTATGGCCAACTCGTCTTTTTCGTATTTTTCGTACTTCTGTTTTTTCTATTTTCTTTTGTTCGATCGTACCACTGATTATACACGTCATATCTTATGTTCTACATGACACTGAATATTACACTCACTTCATATAGTGCTCTTTGCGAAACATGTACTTTCATTGCGGTTGGCAACACTGTTAACCCTACTGGTGGCCTTAATTTGTTCCCTATTGTGGCAAGTCTCTTTCTATACATCACTTGTCAGCATTGTATTTTGCCGTGCCTCCTTTTTTTTTTTTTTTTTTTTTTTTGTTGTTGCGGAATTTGCACTTTTCCCCCTTGTCCAACCTTGCTGTTTCCCGATCTTTCACCCCTTATATTTCTTGAACCTATTGCTATGGGCAGCTAATTTTTGGGGAATGCTCATCTCTGTTACAGCTCTTTCAATTGGCATAGGCCACATCTTTCACTGCAACTATCATTTTCGGAAGGTTCCCTTGTGAGAAACCATAACCTTTTCCATATTGTACAGGGGTATTTTCCTGCGAATAGAAGTTTCTTTTGGAATGCGTTGAGAAATTAACACTTGCAAGAATATTCTCTTAGTGCAAATATATTTTACGCACTCACTAATTTTCCCTCACCTTGAACTATTTCAATTTCCTCACTGACAAACACTTTACCATTTTATATCATAAAGATCAGATCCACCGTTATTCTGACAGAGCGGTGCTTAAGCGATTGACTAGAAATTCAAACTCCGATTAGTGACAATTTCACAGGCATGTTTTATTACAAGTGTAAACTCTTTAGTCAGTTCAGAAGAGGCCGTGGATTGTGTTCAGAGTTGATGAAGATGGATTTTGGTGTCAGAATAGGTCCCAGTGGATGAGAGTGGTTCATGGTGGGTGGTGGGTCAGAGTAGGTCACCGTGGGTAATGGGTCATGGTGGGTCACGGTGGGTGGTGGGTCACAGTGGGTCACTGTGGGTCGTGGGTCAGAGTGGGTCACGGTGGGTGGTGGGTCAGTGGGTCACAGTGGGTGGTGGGTCAGTGGGTCGTGGGTCAAGTTTTCACTGACCCACGCCAACTCTGCACGTGTCGTTAGGGGACAGTATTTCAAAGAAGCAATATATAAATTTACAAATAAAAAAAGAATGTGCCAAGTCAATAAAGAATAAATATACCCAGAGAAGTAAATAAACGTATCTGGCATAAGCATATAGTAAAACCTGCCTAGCGAAATTGAACAGGACTCACAAAGGGATCAGATTATAAAATCAATTGCCGTTAAAAGTTTTAAAGCTAACATAGATAGATCTTTGAAAAAAAATATACATACCTATAATATACATAGTTAGATAAAATAAAATGTTTTACGTAGGCATATTGTTTTTAATCACAGTATTTATTTATTCTAAGAATTAATACACTTACAGTGAACAAAAAAAAAAAAAAAAAAAAAAAAAAACGTAGTGAAACAAAAAAAGCCTACATACGGTTTCAAAGGACAAGATAAAAAGTATTTGCTATACCCTTTTCAGCGCTCCTCCCTCTACTTTTCGCTCTCTTTTGATCTATTGTGTATATTATGCTCCTTGTTCCATGTCTCTAAACCAGCTATAGAACGAGTTATTGATATTTGGATATTACTATGTAAATTGCACTTCGTTCAAAAATCACACTGTATCTAGGACCTTATATGGCGGTGGACTAAAGGTTAAATGTGTAGGGTAACAAGTAAACGAAGACCTTTACTGACAACGTAGTTCATATATCTAACCTCACACAAAATGTCTAAAATTTTTCTAAACGCTGCATTCTGTAATTTGAAAATTTCCGTTAAAGAGTATATTTTAACATCCGTTGTTCGCAACACAGGTTCCGCCTAATAAAAAAAAATTATTATTATTATTATTATTATTATTATTATTATTATTATTATTATATATTTTTTACCTTTAGATTTTAAAATAAATTTCCGTTTAATAAGGAGTCTGACTGAAGGCAGTTTTTGCTGTATTAAAAGCCTGTATTAAAAAACCATATGTTCTGTTTAAAAGAAAATAAATCTACTTGAAATTACTTTTTGTGTCCAATTATGTTTAAATCCTAGAATATTTTCTTTTAGCGTAGCTTGTCGGTTTAAAACAGTAAGAATTTACAATGTATAATATTGATACTTTAAATGGAATAAAGTGATTTGAGCGAGACATGGAGCATGAATGGGAAGAAGGTAAAGTTATCGAAAACATAACAGAAGACTTAGTACAAAAAAGTTACGCTTCGAGAGACCGAGGTGCTTATGAAAGCAATATACATTTAAGTTTATATTTAAATACTCTCATAAACTCCTTAAAGGGAAACTTGGAAACTTATCTCCTTAACTCAGAAAGTAACTGTTGTGACAAAGTTTTAGATTTTGTAAACAAATATTTTAATTAATTTGGAGCTCATTTTCAAAAAGGTTGTTCATTTCTTCCTGGAATACATTCTTTAACGGTTTCTTTAGGATGAACTCTGTTGAGTATGAAAAAAAAACAAAAAAAACGGTTATTTTGATAGTTGTATAAACTCCTTATTAGACTTGAAATTGCTATGGAAATATATGGCCAAAAAATTGAGTTCTGCTCACTTTTTATTTTATCTCACAAAATTGAGCTTTTGCTGTCGACTGAAAACAAGCTTGCTTACTTTGAAGAAATTACTTGTTTAGCATATACTTTGCAAAATATACTGTATTTTCTTCTTGAATTGTTAATATCCCTCAACTTCAACCCATTGTTTCAGAAGATAACTTCTCGATTTTTCGGGCCCATTTAGTTCTAGTGCAACATCTTTATCCAAATTTTATCCATTTTTGTCCACCCAAGAGGAAATTTTGTACCATTCAAATTAACAAATGAGGGACATTTCAAAATTTGGTCACTTCGATCACCTGTAGTGCGACATCTTTAAATTCGAATTTTAAGAAGCTTAAAATTTTGTTCAATTTTTGTGCATTCAATTACCACCAACAAAATATTTTGTACCATTAAAATAAACAAGGGAGGGACATTTCAAAAATAGGCCACTTCGATTACCTGTAGTGCGACATCTTCAAATTCGAATTTTAATTAGCTCAGAATTTTGTAAAATGTCCGTACATTTTTGTACCATTAAAATTAACAAAGGAAGGCCAACTCAAAATTTTGACTCCTTCGATCACCAGTAGTGTGATATCTTTATATTCGAATTCTAATTACCTTAGAATTTTCCCTATTTTTTATAGATTTTTGTACTACCAAGATAGTTGAAATTCGAATTTGAAAATGTCTCACTACAATCCAAGTGGCCAAAATCTGTACAATAAACCAATGACCGTCCCTGGCTTATTTCAATGGTACATTTTTTATTCTTGGTGGTACAAAAATGTTAAAAAATTCGACACAATTCTGAGCTAATTAAAATTAAAATTTGAAGATGTCGCACTATAGGTGATCGAAGTGGCCGAAAGTTTGAAATGACCCACCCTCGTGTATTTGAATGGTACAATTTTTTTCTTGGGTCGACAAAAATGAACAAAAAATTGGACAAGATTTATTTATTTATTTATTTATTGAACAAATTCCCAGATACAGCATAATTATGCCTTTTTACACAGGGAAATATCAACAAGCGGGAAAAAAAGAAAAAGAAAAACAATTAAAAAATAAACAACAACAGTAACATCAATAGTATTAACAAAGAGTGCACAAGTAATTTTATTTAGCCAGCACGCGTTTTATTGCTCTTTCAAACACTGGGTAGCTCGAAAAAATGTCCACCTCACTGGTTAGATTATTATAATAGCTGGGTACTCGGTGAAAAAGAGACCTCTGTATAATTGTCAACCTAGGGCGTGCAAGATGGAATAGGTGGGTATTCCGGGTTTTGCGGGAAGGGACATGTAAGGATAGTTGTTGAATTAGGGTTTCTGATCTTAGGTTCCCATTTACAATCTTATGAAGAAACTTCAAATCAGAGTTATTTCTGCGTACTTCCGGCGTCTGGATATTAAGATATCGCAAAATTTCCTCCTTAGGTAATATTCGAACTGCGGGAACACGAAAACGTACTATTGCAATAAAGAAATTGAGAACAGACTCAAGTCTAGAGAGATGTGTAGGTGCGGCCATAGCCCATATGGGAGAACAGTATTATGGGTGCTATAAGAGTTTTATAGAATGTTGTTAATGATGCCACAGTACGTAGTTCAGTGAATCGGTAAAGAAGCCCCAGCATACGCATTGACTTCTTAACTATTGAGGAGATTCTGAGCTAGTTAAAATTCAAGTTTGAAGATGTCACACTACAGGTGATCGATGTGACAAATGTTGAAATGTTCTTCCCTTGTTTATTTAAATGGTACAAATTTACGAATTTCTTTGTTGGGTAGATAAAAATGGACAAAATTCTGAGATAGTTGAAATTCAAATTTGAAGATGTCGCACTACAGGCGATCGAAGTGGTTGAAATTTTAAAATGTCTCTCCCTCGTTTATTTGAATTAAGCCTGCCAGACGTCCCGTAAAAAACGGGACAGTCCCGATTTTGAACTCGAGTGCCCCGCCTCCCCGTAAATTTAGTCGGGACAGGCAAATGTCCCGTATTTTAATACCGTCCCGTTTCTCCTCTCAATATTAGCGTATCGAAAAGTGAAAAATTAAAAATTTTGACAATAGTTGGGACCCTGTTAGTAGTAAATGAACAATAAGCTGTGACATGTAACAGCTTGGATCAAATTATCACACCACCCTCTCTGATTTCATAGCGAGCAAGCCAATAAACTCGTAGCGCAGAGTTGCAGTTGTCCGTCAGCAGTAAACCAGATGTGAAATCTTTGATAAAGTGCACCAATTGAGCTATTGTTGATAGTAGACTACATTACAGGTGAAGTGTTCCAATTTTGTATGAACGAGAATATCTGAACCGAAGTGCACGTTTTCTTCCAATTTGAAGGAGAAGTACCCTTTTCTGAAAGCAACGAAATTGAACTATCAAGTTGACTGACAAAATTTGCCACCCTACTTTTGCCATTGCACACAGTGGAAGATAACAGAAATTATAAATAATAGGCTAGGGGCGCAGAATTGTGCTTTGGTTTGGGACTCAGAAATGTGTAAATGCGGTCCTGACAATCAAACACAATACAAGGAGAAAAACCAGGTAAGTTTTCATCAGAGTTGAGTTGAGTTGAGTTGATTTTAGTTTAGCGTCCCTTTCAGCAGCGAGGCTATATGAGACGTGGACCTACTGATTAACGTGGAATCCGAACCACATGAGCTCCCGCCGGGAATCGAACCCGGGTCTCCCACGCCAAAGACGCGTACGCTAACCGCTTAGCCACGGAGGAGCTCAAGTTTTCATCAGAGTAAACTAACAAACGTAATTTTAGCAAATACAGCCAAGTAAATAATTAAATAAATTCGTATTAATAAACGCACGAAGAATATAGAAGGTAAATTGTATCATTGATTATAATAAAACGAGATTCTTTGCATATTGTTTTCCCGTAAAGTGTTTTTATAAGACGTCACCTTGAGTTTTTAAGCAGATTCTTTTCTAGTTGCATCGTAAATACTGTATCTTCAATCCGTATAATTAATTGCAGGGAATGAAGAGAGAAAAGTAGCTGCAGCTGAGGGAACTTTCACTTATCATGCTGTTGTTCATAACCAGAGCTACAGTTCATAGGATTGTGTTGGAAAGTTGGAAGGCGGGGGGGGGGAGATCGAAGCTGTCCCGTATTCTCATGAAAAAAATATGGTAGGCTTAATTTGAATGGTGCAAATTTTTTCTTGGGTGGACAAAAATTGGACAAAATTCTGAGCAAGTTAAAATTTGAATTTGAAGATGTCGCACTACAGATTATAGAAGTGGGCGAAATTTTGGAATGGCTCTGTTTTGTTAGTTTGAATGGTACATTTTTTCTTGGGTGAAAAAAAAAATGAGCTAGTTAAAATTCAAATTTGAAGATGTCGCATTAGAACTAAATGGACCCAGATTTTTCTTTTGGTATTTTTATACTGCCACAGCACAACACAATTTCAAATCTACACACACACACAACAGTATCACCTTTAACTTTGGAAATGGGTGGCGTGAAAATTTTGTTGTAGGTGATTTGACACCGTTATTTATGTTTTCTTCCAGAAAGGTGACATGCATCATTGCCAGGTGGATGAATAGCTCACCCTTTTGTTATTCTCCTTTCACATGACGTTGAAAGATATTCTAAACAGACAACAATGAACCATTTAAAGATTTTGAGTCTACTTATATTTGAAACTTGAAATTCCATTTATGAAGAAAGTTGTTGGACGTTAAAAACTATCAGATTGGTCGTTCCTTTAAATATGCATTTTTGTGCAGTAATGACATGTACTAACCTCCGAAATATGCAAATATATGCACTAAAAAACTCTGCTCCTTTACCCCAAAACACCTGAAACGAGTTTATGTTTAAAAAGCATATCAATATCCCATCAGGAAAAAAAATGCAAATATGAAAAATCCGAAGCCTACATATTACATATAGTTGTGGTAATTTTCCCCTCGAAAATACGGCATTTTCCTTTAAGTTTATCTTTGATTCTCACTAACACAAACCAATGTACCATGGATTAAAGATTTATATTCCTTGAGATTGGCAGTAGCAAGGCCTCAGCTTAACTGTCTGGAAATTACATAAGTAGCGAAACAGGTAACTTTACCAGTATCCTCCTTTTGTCCTGTGTTGTTTGAAGCACTAGTAAGTAATTCATAAATGACACATCTACATATTTATTTCATAGTATTGACCCAGAAATGTTCTTTTGCTACTTTGTCTTATTTTCCGTTGAAATGGAGGGGAAAAAAGTAGTATTCGATTTATAACTTTTAAAGAAACGGAGAATGGACTTGATTCGGTAGCATTTGGCTACAATTTGAGATAGAAAATGAACACTTGTGCGAATTATCTTATTGAGTTTTAACCATAAAAATGAAGGATCACTTCGTGGGCCACATTTTACAAATTCTCCCTTTTTTTAAACGATATTACGGTTTCGGCAAAAAAAAAAAAAAAGATATGAAAGCATTCTAAACCAGCTTCAATCTTAAGCAATCTGTAGAGTGAAACTATATACATTTTTTACATACAAAAATTCCATATTTGTTATTTCGTGTTTATGTATGATAAAACTAAAATATACAGATAATAATTTCCTTCTCTTCGATACAAAAATTATATTGTGTCGTATATACAAAAATGCGGTACAAAACTAATGATGCAAATTTAAATTACATTTGCAACTTGCTACGCAAGAAGCAAAGTCTAAAAGAAACATTGGTGTGTATATGTTATATCATGAAAATTATATCATGAAAATAATTTTAGTAACCCCCAACAAGAAGGTGTGCCCTCAATAAAATAATCCTGGCTACTGACCTGGTCTGGAGGGCAGCCGAGGGGCTGACGATGCCACTGGGGGAGCGCCCGTCCCTTGTCCTCCGTCTAGCGACGTCACTGTTTCATATCTACGCCACTGCAAAATGAATACCTGTTTCTAAACCGTGGTTTTCAAGCTTTCGATATTCGTGGATCAGCGAAGACATGAACGACCGACAATATAAGTTTTTCCATTTAGATGTTTAGTTTTAGTGTTTAATACTAGCATTGTTTATTACTGCAATACTGAATGCAAATATTTCAAATTTTAGAAACACGACTATCTTTTATTTTTCGGTCATAAATTTTACAATCGCACAACTACCATATTTAATCTACATATTTTCCCTGAAGAGTCATTTTTGTTTATTCAATGCGAACTATCCCGCTGTTTATTTGCCAAAATCGCTCAATTCGTGCATCAAATGCTCTCTCACTTCCCCATAAGGACGAACTATGAGATTCGATCCCGGGGATTACGAGCCGCGAACGCTTGCTATCCACTATGGTTATTCAATCGAGAACCCAACTAAGTTACCTAAGTTCCAAAATTGTACTCAGAATTTTCTATCACACGGACGATAAAGGAGTCGAAGTCAAATATAACTTGAACTTCGCAAAATAAGAATGGTTTATGGATCTTGTAATTGTTACTCGAACTGTCCGTAAGAGGATGCCATTTATTCATTAATTTACATAATTTCAAGGACCCACAAATACGGAAGGGCGGCTGTTCTTGGTGCTCTTTTCATCTGCAAGATGATAAAATGGTTAAACAGATGTCAACACTGTCTCCATATTACGGTAAGTCATTCTTTATATTTCTGACTTACATTTATTGTGACGATATCTTCTCTGTCATTCTACAAAAAATATTAAAAGAATCACTCCGAAACATTTTTTTCTTTTTTTTTTATCTTGAAACGCAATTTCTTTAAAGTTTGAAACCTGGTTTCTGGGTTATGGCAACACTTTGTCCCCTTTCCTTTTTATTTTTCATCCTTCCTTGAGAGCGGGGAGAGGGCAAAATGGAAGGTAAATCCGATGGTAGCCGAAGTCAGCCGAAGCCGCTCCGACGAGCTAGGGTCCTGTCCCAAGCATTGTGGTTTTTGTAGTATGTGATGAATCCGCTAGGTGCGTGCATATAGCAAAACAACCGCAATTCTGATGTTTGATTCTCTCTGTTTTCTTGTAATTTTCTAAAGAGAAAATAATCTCATCTGCTTACACTGCTATTGTGGGTGCGTTTTATAAATTATACATCAGTTAGCTTTTCCAACATGGTGTTTGGTTAGTAGATGGTGAAGTGATCATTTCACGTGTGAGGGTTTTATTTATTGTGTGTGTGTAGTAGTGGTGGTTCCTTCAATGTGAAAGAATACAAAGGAGAATTCCTGTTGCCTGGGGTCGCAGAAAGAATACTGACACAGAAAAAAGAGACGAGCTATCGCCGAAAAGGTATGTAAGAATGTTTAGTTTGACCAACGTAGACACAAAGGACAGGCATCTCTGGAATGTTTGCATTTTAGGGTTGGCTTGTATGTGGATAGAGATAGTCTCTACACAGAACTAATGTGTGGGAAAATACCCACTGACAGTTCTGTATAAAGAACAGGATTTCTAAGTACTAAAAAATCAATAAAAAATATGTGAGGTCTTAAAGTATTTTTTTTTTTAATTTTAGGTTAACATCCTAATATTTAACCGACGTATTGAATGGTCGATTTTTATTACTTTTTTACTTCATCAATGTAAAAAATAATTTTGTTCCTTAAGGTAACAATTTTAAAAATTATGTACCTATACTCATGGATTAGTTTTAGTGCTGGAAATGACTCGATGTTATGATGTTTTAAATTATTATTATTATTTATATTATAGTTACACATTTTGAATGATGAGATTCTGTTATCTATAAATATTTATATGCTTATTTGAAGTTTTAGTGCCTCAGCACTAGTAAGTGCTATACGAGATGAGAGAGAGATTGACCTATATTTTAATTAATGAAGGTGCCGGGTATCGAACAGGGATCACGCACACACTATTCGTAAAGAATTTTGTCTATTCCTACTTTTTTAAGTACCCGATAAATGTGCAAGTGGTGAAGTAGAGTATTAATAGTGCAGTATCTTCCACTAGAAAAAGATTTTAATCAAGAATTAAAATATTATTAAATACATACATTTTCATTTCTTCAATAAATTGGTATAAAATCTACGATTTCTCTGTCTTCTCTTCCTTTCTTTTCTTTTCTTTTTTTCTTTTTTTTTTTTTAAGTTTCAATTTTAATGCAATTATCGTAAACAGAATTCCACATTTTAAAAACAAACCATCATTAGTGGCATAAGTGCCATATGTAATTTTCAATATTATTATCTGTCCTAATCCTATCTATTTATTTTATTTATTATTTATTCATTTACCATCCTGGTGTACATAATTGACCATTGGCAAAGTAGATTGGAATCACCTAAAGTTTCTCTATCTTACTTTCAGGGGTTAGGCCTACTGAATTTTTAAAATTATATATTACAGAGAAAGACATATTTAATGGAATGGTATGGTGTATTTTGTTTTCATTTGGAAAATGTTTTAGTTCAATACAACTGCTACACGAGATAAAAGATATATGACCTATATTTTAACGAAGGCACCGGGAATCGAACAGGGGTCATTTACGCTATTCGTAAAGATGTTTGTCTATGTTTATTCCAATTATTATTATTATTATTATTAACTACAGCATAAAGGCTTTATACACTTAACCTTGAGAAATACAGCTTCCCTCGTAGTGATAATGGTGTACCACAGGTGGGGGCAGGTGTTCCCGCTTCCCAGCTCACAAAAATGTATAATGCATATTTCTAAACTTCTTAAAATGTTCTTCCCCTCAGAAAATTTTCTTTGGGCTCCCCTGACGACAAGGCGGGAAAGTGATTTCGGTTTTTGATTGTAAGAGGAGGGAAGGATTCTCCACTGATATAAGTAAAGCTTTATGATTTTATTATATATATATATGAAACTCAGGGAACAACCGCCACCCCTGCCTAAATGACGCCCCTGCTACAGGTAGTAAACTAATGTATTGCATTTGCAAGTTCAAGGAATGAATGACGGAGGAAGAGAACCATTCTTTGAAATATTTCAAAAAACCAATAATACTGCTGCACTTTTCCCCAAAAAAATCATAAAAATTAATGGCACTGTTTATATAGGGATACGCAAATAGTAAGAAATTCGTACAACCGGCAAAGCGACAGTATTTGCTTGGTATATGTGTAGTTTAAAGCAAGTCATCATTATTGTTTACGCTAATTGAGTTTTTCCTAAACAAAAAGTAAGTAAAAATTTAAAATCCTGCTTATATATACAAACGAGCATACGGTATAAATATCAGGTTGTCTAAAAGGCACTGACCATTGAGAGGTCAAAATTGTGAATGCGTTTATTGTTATTTGAAAATAGCATTATGTAAACATTCATGCACCATGTTGTTCGATGACTTCCCGCCATTTTTCCGGCAACACCATAATTCCGTCACCATTGAACTTCTGTTGTTTCTAATCAAAAAGATTGTGATACGTGATTTTCATAGGCCTCTTTCGAAACGGTTTAACACAACTCAGGGAGTTCTGCAGAGACCGAAATAAGTGATAGTATGAAGGTACAAGGTCCAGGCTATACGGTGGGTACATTAAAACCTTCCAGCCAAGTTCTCTAAATTTCTGACGAGTGATTCAAGATGTGTAACTTACCTTCTGGCTTTGTCAGCGTGGTATATGACAGCCTTTCTGTTGATCACTTCCGACTGTTTCTTTTGAATTGCTAAGTGCGCTCGTGCTAATTGTTGGTAATACAGGTCGGAATATATCGTTCTGCCCGGTGGCAGCTGTTCGTGATGCACGATGCCCATCCGATCTTACCAAATGCTCAGCAAACCTTCCTGGGCGTCAGTGTGGGCTTTGTCATAGATTAGGGATCTTCTCCTGGCTTTGTCCACGATTTTTGTTATACATTGTTGTCGTAGGTTATCCGTTTTTCATCACTCGTGATCAGCCGCTTCAGAAATAGCTCAAATTCGTTACGTTTCAGAACGAAAGCAACTGAATGATCTTTTGACTTTTGCTTTCGATAATGTATCTTATCCATAAACTTCACAAATTTCTTCAGCACGGTTTTTCAGAAAGTTCCCACATTTTCAGGGAAAAAAGCCTTGTCTGATTATAAAAATTCTAATACCTTTTTCCACATCTACTAGCTTCAACTGCCAGCTGTCAAATAATGTTAAACCTGATCCGCTGCAACTCATACACCTTGAAGTTTGGGACACTAACGCCATCTCGTGCGCAAAAGATTCAGTACTTTTTAGATGATCTGATATGAGCATCATAGGTTTGCATTCCATAAGGTGTAATATCTTTTTCCACTGATCATCTACAATAAAATATTACCATCTACAAAATGCTTCTTATTCTTTAAAAGGCAAAATAATAAATGGAAAGTTATTAAAAATATCACAAAAACATGTTATTCAAAGTTAAAATGACTTTCCGTTTTTTCCATTTTAATATAGATTTAATTGCAAGTTGTATGGGCGTCACTGTTAGAAGAGATACAATCGTTTTTTTTTTTTTTTTAACTTTTTACATATAGGCTGCAGTACATAAATAAATAAATAATCAGTTCAGCAAAATAAAAACTATCATCATTCGCAATGAACGGCATACTTTTTATAGCACTATAAAAATCCAGTTTTCTCGAAAAATGCTCATGAGAATTCACTCTCCAGCAGCTCATTTTGATCAGCTCTGTGTTATTCACTGATTTATGTGTATCCCATCTTTGATTTTTTTTCGTTGAACACTTAATAATGCTGCAGAATTTAGGATATGAGACAATGTGTTTTCATCTTAGATTTCCGCTAAGACCAAGTTTCGTTATGAGCGTGTTTTACTGTATATACACGGAGAAAAATGCATAATCCAGTCGGCGTGTAAATGCTGTTTATACCAGGTTACGCGCGTCACCACATTAAGTAATGTTGTTTCGTCGGTAGTACGATCTACACCACCGTCCAGCCAGGCACGTAGCCATGATTTCATAAAGGGGGGAGGGGTCCGTGACATGAAGAACTATAGTCATCACACCAGGGGCTCGATTATTCTAAACTATTTTACTGGAACATATATTGGTTCGTTTAGCCAGAATTTCGTAATGCGGGAGGAGGGGGTATAACATGAAATACTAAAGACCCAGACGCTCCATAAATCTAAACTACTTTACTGGCAACATGTATTGGTTTGTTAGGACAATAAAATGAGGGTATGTTAGTAAGTATTTTAATAAGAAATTATGAAGAAATCTCGAGTAAAGGAATTAAAAAAAAAAACATTAAAAAAGATTTTACGATGTTTACGTTCCTTCCTTTGTTCATTCAAATATAAAATTTTCCTTTCATTATGACCTTAACTATTATAAAAAGTACATATTCACTATTATAAAAAGTATATGCAAAATATGTCTTACAAAATATTTTACAATATTTGCGTTCCCTTTTCTGCTGAATCAAATGTTAACAGAACTTACTTTCCACATTTTTTTTTGTTTGTTTGTTTTCATTATTCCGTCAACTACTGTTTGCTCCAAATGACAAGTCAAAATTAAATGAAATCTTTGAGTTTTACGCCCCACGGTTATGCCAGTTAGGCTAAAGGAGACGGTGATAATGACTAATGAATGAAATGGTGGAATGAAGAAAGTGGGAGGAAAGGGGAGAACCTCGAGGAAACCCACGCACACGGTGTTTGTCCACCACAAAGTTCACTTGGCGGGGGACAAGTCAAAGGGGCAGTAGAGAACTGTTTCTGAAATAACATGTTAGATACTGCAGAGAAGCAATGACGAAAAATTATGATTAAAAAATGTCTAAGCTGTTACAGAATGGCACTATGCTTTCGAAAGCTTGAAATTTCCCTGACTAGTAGTAGAAATTCTGAAAATTCCGTAACTTTTCTAGAAATTTCAAAATCCCTGACTTTTACAGCATATCCCGTTCATTAGCCACCATGTATTTCAAGTAATACAATTCTCTTCATAAGAAAGAATAACCAAATGCTTGGTCTAACCTTTTATTTTTAACGTTGATTCTTCTTTTCCTCGTTTCTTTTTGTTTCATCCTTCCTTATTTTTTTCATTTCTGGTCTCGAAGGGGGGTCCTGACCCCCCGGAGCCCCCTTGGCTACGTGCCTGGTCCAGCGAAAAATTTGTATTGTGGGACCACATTCCGACGGTGGTAACTTAGGTATATAATGTTGTTACTACCTTCCTACGAGTGTTCCCTCTTGGTTCTTTCTAAATCTGTGACTCCTTACCTTACGAGAGCAATAGTTTTTAACACGAAATCAATCATGTGAATAAAATTATCCAATCACAGTGAGTCTAGTTCGACGCCGAACTCCAGACTTGGCATGGTGTTCCCACCTGCTGTACTTTTATACATGAAATTACATTACTTAAGGAGCGCACCCGCGTAAATATGATGTATCCACACGGAAATCCTAGTCCTTTTTTTCTCAGTGTACGTAGACCTATTAGAAATCGGGTAAAAGTGGATCTTGAAAGGTAGGGGAACGCATGACGTCACACCGTCCCTGCCTATCTTTGCCCATTGCATTTTTTTAGAAAGTGGGGAGACGCTACAGATATTTTCTCGAAGAGGGAGGACGTAGGCTGGCGTTCCCCCGCACTTTTACCCCTGTTAGAAATAAAAACCCTTGAAATTGTTATACATTTTGGTTTCCATCATGTTCATCTTACATAAGGGGCAAGTTAGGGAGTATTGGTAACACATAGTACGAGTAGGTGGCCAAGATTTTACTGTGGTTATACGCATTTTAAAATTGTGACAGATATGTCTTAATCTTGACGTTTGCCCGGTACCGTGAGTTTAATGGAAATTATTTATCATATTCAAGGTGTTCAGGGAAAAAATGTCAACACTACAGATCATTCTAAGCAAGAAAGGAGCTAGCTATGAACAGGTGATGTACATCTCATCATTTCCAAGCTGGAGAAGGGAATATTTTGCGCTATTGATGTTAACACGTTTCAGTCAATTTTTTAACCATATTTTGTACAGTATAATGATACAAATTGTATCTCATTACAAAGCTGACGAAATGGGCTCTCTGTGACTATGCAATAAGGGTATTACCTACAAGAAGGAAGTAACAAAGGGAAATTCTAAACCTTTGTCGGCTCTCATGTCGAAACATTGTCCCCAAGACAGACAAAATCATTTTTTTTAAAAAGCACTACTCCACTGTTTGCCTAACGTGTTTTCAAAATTACGCACTATTTATGTTAATAGTAGCGGAGATAGTTTAAATGTACCTATGCAGTTTGCCCATTGAAAATAAATTGTTTTATATACAACATAGGATACAAATTATCAAATGCCTGCCAAATGTTAGTTTAAGAGTAATGGAAATATTCAATCCAGTAAAGAGTTACGCTCTTGTTTTGGGAGTTCTGTAATAGTAAATATTCGATATAATATATCCACTGGTCTAACTAAATTCGCATAAACAATACATATATAAAGATAACAGTAGGTTAAGAATTGTATATGAGTTATTTTGCCTGCTGGTCATCATTGCAAGGGTTACATCTATTTGGAGGTGAGAGGTTGATGTATTGGAAAAGGATGGAGGTTGTTTTAAGTTATGTATTATAGAAATATCGTTTATTTCATTTATATTATTATTAGAGCAACCCACATTATGCTTATTTCACCCCCCCCCAAATTATGTTTTATTGGTAATTTCAATCATTGTTTAACATAAATATGTATAATGTAAAATACGTACCTTGCAACATTAAATATTCTAAATATCTTGATCTATTTATTAATATTTTATGCAACCAGTTTCTTTCATATTTAATGAACTTTCTACTTAATGCAGTGTAAAGAGAGATGCTTTACTCGAGTCAGTTTTTTTTATATCACTTGTGTGCGCCTTAGAGGTGCATATATACAGAAAGGGAAAGTAAAAGATGCCACCATAAAAATACAGAAAGTGCTCAAGTTCAAGAGGTACACATAACAATATAGTGTGAAGTTCTTGAGCACTTTTCGTACTTATATTTCGAGTCATCATTCATAACTGCGCAGTTATACTTAGAAGAAAATTATTGTTTATTCATTATTGGCGGGAAGTTTTCTTCTTATCCTTTTTTCTTTTCTCCATTTCAAAGGATTACACCCAAAAGTTTACAGAAATAAAAATAAGTTTTTCATTGTTACATTGTCATTTTCTCAAAGATTTTGCATTGTAAATACTGGTTTTTAAAAATATCAATACTGTATGTGAAACTTGTAGTTAAACGGAATTTTCCAAGAATTGTGCTATATATTTTAAATTCTTTCTTTTCTAAAATTATGCTTTTAAAATGAGTTTCTTCTGGACCCTTAGACAACCACCACCATGTTCAAGGTACCAACCATATGTGTAAAATGCCATTATGCTTTTTATGCTTTTGGGTTGCCCTAATTATTACGTATTTTGATTTAAAAGGACATGATCTTTTGATGTCAGGAACAATGTTTCTTTCAAGAAAAAATGTTCCGGGCAGGGGGTGATTCCAGGGCTCATAGCGAGTCACTTTTAACTAAAAGTTACTTTTTCAAGTTGGTCACTAAAAGTTACTTTTTTCCAAATTTGTCACTAAAAGTAACTTTTTTGGGAGGTAAAGTGACTTTTTCGTGTGATTTTATGTTTTGCATTGGCAGTTTTCTAAGAAAAATGTTATAAAAATAAATGGAAAAGGGCAGAAACTTGTTACTCATTACTCTTCTGAAAGCTTCAGTACTTGCTGCCACATGTAAAACAGTCAGCTTTATTCTCACTTCAGCTTTTATTCTTTCTAAAGCACAGTGGATGGTTGGTGGATGCTTAAGCTCTCGAGGTAGGGTTGAGAACCGTTCTGTGTCTATTCTTCTTCTATCATAATGGTCTTGCAGGTTGTGTGTATGTGTTTGATCATGTTCGTATTGTGTTATGCTTCTTGTATGTTTTTCTTAAGAGTAGGTGATGAATTTGAATATTTCATGGCTTTGAGAACTTTCAGTGCTAAGTTAAATACAGGGTGGCCCAAAAGTAGGTATACATTCCCATACTGATCAACTCATGGTTTTTATATAATTTCTTATTGTTATCCATCAGGTAGACTTAGTTTCTTTATTTGTTCTTAATATCCTTTTACTTATGTCTTAAAGCTCGGAACAGCCGAACCAAACAAACCTATAAGCTAGAATGTTATACTTGATCAATGCAAGGGTGTATATCTACTTTTGGGCCATCTTGAATGACTGGGATGAAGAAATTCGGAAATAGGCCAGAACTGGTTCCACTTACTCAGAAGCTTCTTACATCTGCTAAGTCTGGTTACTGTAACTACAAAGCATACTTAGAAAACCTCAAAGAAAGGAGGAAACTCAAAAAGAAAAAATAAAGAAAAGATTTTGATTTTGATTTTTTTTTTGATTTATTGACATACTAGCAGCGTTCACCCCGCTTCGCTGGGGTCACCCCAGAACGCAATAAACTTTGTTACTTAGATAATTTTTACTTTTTCGCTTTCAAGTGATATGATAAAAACCATAGAAGAATGGAGTAAATGTTAACATTATATCGCCTGTCATTTATGTTAACCCGCCGAGTGACACGGTCATGTGGGTTGCATATAAATACGGTTAGATTTAGCTATGATGAGCTAACAAAGGATTTGTACGTTATGGACACTTGAATGGTCAATTATCTCAAGACACTGGTAATTGAAAATTAAAGTGATATGATAAAAACCATCTAGGGTCCAAATATTAATAACCCCCCAAAAATGAAAGAAATTGGTTCAGCCGTATTAGCGTGATGAGCTAACAAAGGATTTGTACGTTCTCTTTTATATATATAGATAACACAACAGGCACAGGCCTAATTACAGTGTTACATAGTACATCGTTATACAGATTATATAGGATAATAAAGCTATTGGTAATAATTACATTTGTCTTACAAAGTTAATAGACTTCTGAAAACTACTTACATCCATTGCCAGTACATCCAGGTTGAAATTTTCTTTAACTAACCTGTTGTAGGTTGCACTAACTCTCCATATAGGAGATCTGCTTAAAACGTTTGTTTTCGCTGTCATACAAAAAAAATGTATTTTTCGAAGCAGTGAGCAATTTAATGGATGGTACCTGGATACATATTTTTTCGTTAAGATCAGGACAGTCTATTTTGCCATGAAAGAGTTTGTGTAAAAACAATAAATCAATATTTCTTCTCCTGAGTTCTAATGTTTCAAAATTAAAATTTTCAACAAGGTTAATGTAGCTTTCAAATTTTGGATAGAATTTTGTTTTCTTAAGGGTAAGAAGCCTTAAAAACTTATTTTGAGTACGCTCAATCAATAATGAGTATTTCTGTATATTAGGGTTCCATATAGTATTACAATATTCTAATTTCGACCTGACGTATGCATAATACAGCACAATTAAAGTTTGATCATTTTGAAAATCTTTACTGACTCGATAAATATATCCCAGATTTTTGTAAGCTTCTTTGCAAATAGTTTCAATATGTTGAATAAATGTTAATTTTGAGTCAAAAATAACTCCCGAATCCCTTATAAAATCAAGCTTTTTTAGTTTTTCCCCTAATATTGAATAATTATATTGAATATATTTTTCTTTTCTAGTGAATGTTAAATAACTGCATTTACGAACATTTAACTTAAATTTATTGTTTTTGCACCAAATTTCAAGATTTTGTAAGTCATTCTGAAGTTCTAAACAGTCCTGAATTGTTTCAATTCTGTTGAATATTTTAAGGTCATCAGCAAAGAGTAGATTTTTAGAAAACTGAAAGCACTCAGGAAGATCATTTACCGCCAAAATGATAAGTAGAGGTCCCAGATTCGAGCCTTGAGGGACTCCAGATGTTGCATGAAAGATTTGAGATTTATGATTGCGATACAGTACAGTTTGTTTACGATTTTGAAGGTAGGAAGCAAAATATTGCAGAGTTGATTTCGAGAAGTTAAAGGATGCCAGTTTGTTTAAGAGAATGTCATGGTCAATGACGTCAAATGCTTTAGAAAAATCAGTATATATGACATCTACTTGTCCTTGCTTGTCAAGTTCCTTCGAAATGTAGTCTGCTATTAGTGCTGGATTTGATACAGTAGATCTGCCCTTCAGAAATCCATGTTGACTGACAGATAATGCAGGTTTAACATGATCCATTATTCGCTTATGCAGTATATATTCATACATCTTGGCAAACGCAGATAAGATAGAAATTGATCGGAACTGTTCAATGTTACTAGCTGATTTTGTTTTGGGTATTGGACACACAACTGACTACTTCCATTTTTCAGGAAAGGTACATGTTTTTATAGATAAATTAAACATAATATTCAGAGGTTGTAAGAATATATCTGAACAGCCTTTCACAATGTACGTTGGGATCATATCTGGGCCACTTGCTGTTTTCGATTTCAACTAAAAACAAAACAACAAAGAGAGAGGTGATGGAGAAATTGACAAAGGAAAAAAGGGCATGATGAGATTTTGGTCACTTTTTTGTGTGCTTTTGGTCACTTTTTTGTGTACTTTTGGCCACTTTTCAACTATTTACAAGAGACCAGACCATTATGAACCCTGGTATCGTCATATATTACACACGGTACTATTCTGTTTATTATTTTATTATAGATGGATTATTTTGGTTTCCTACGGGAAAGAGCGGCGTGCCCCCCCCCCCAAAAAAAATACATGTCTGGAAGAAGCACTGGGCAGGGAGATAAAATGATAGTACGGTGCAATTCATAGAATATTCATAAAGTAAGGAAGCGTTAAGAATACACATGCCAACTACTTTTTTGTCCATGGGGTCTTCTGGAGAATGATGTAGACAAGTGCAGCAGTGTTAATACAATAGGTCTACAGAGTGCACTATTTGTAGATGAGATATGAAGGGTCGCAAGAGTATAAGGAAGCAAAATGATCGTAATGGTCTGGGGGACTAGTTTTGAGATTAAGGAAACAGAAATAGAGGACAAATGAAAAATGATGGCTAAATGGCGGACTACTATTAAAACTGAAAATATAAAATATATTTCTTTTAACTCAATGCATAGCCTTACCTAACAAATAGAGCTTATCTGGTCATCGTAATATCTGAATCGAAACTTCACTTTTAACTGAGAAAATAGTTTCTGTATTCTTTCGGTTAGTAAGGTCATTCTACTCGTACAAAAATTCTGGGCCGATTTTGAGAAAAATTCAGTTTATATAATTACTTTGAAATGCAGTCTTGGGAAGTAACGTAACGCAAGTAACGCGTTACTTGTAACGCGTTACTTTTTAAGTAACGTTTACTAGTAACGCGTTACTTTTTTTCAAAGTAACTGTAACGGTAACGCGTTACAAATTTTTAAGTAACGTACCTAGTTTGCGTTACTTTTTTAGCGTTACATTTCGGATGAGTAACTACAATATATATATATTTTTCGGAAACAAATGTTTCTTTCCTGTGAAGTGACTTTCTCAGAATGGAACAATGTTCGCCTTTTCCCGTTTCGCCTTATGACCTCTAGCAATGAAATTTGCATATAAAACCTGTTATCACTTTTCATCTTACTGTAAGACGGAACGGGAAATCTCGATGTGCATTTTCCCCTTTCGCCTTACGAACTTTATGTTGTAGGCTTGCAAATACATTCATAGATACAATTTGATTTGTTTATTTATATAACAAAATATAGTGCCACTTGCTGTTTTTGGAAGATGAGGACAGCCTCAGGAAAATTACATGTACTGATTGCAAGCACCTGGAAGATTTTGACAGCTCCAAATCAATACATTCAGTGAGTGAACTACGAGTGCAATGGTAGTCTATTTTACTTTGATTGACGTTGTTTTTATAAAGATGGAGAACGAAAATATTTTATCGTTCGAACATTTGAAAGAATACTTTTTCTTAAAAGCTGAAGATGATGGTGAACAGAATTTGAAAGTAAAGTGGTGCCCCGGCGGGAAATATTTATCAACAACTAGGGTACCATAATTAACGACATGCAGTTAGGGGTTAATATGAATAAACTGTGTTCTGATGAGCAGGTCTACTTTATTGATGTAATGTTGATGGTATGTAATATTAGAGTTATTTTAGATCAGTTTGCGTATTCTAAAGTCCCGTTGATTATAGAGTTTGGAACAACTAGCTTTAAAAAGCATGTATCGATTTTAGAGTTATTGGCAAGTTTTGATTCACTCCCAATTCATGAGTTCTCATTTCGTCAGTTGTAGTGTAATGTTTCTCTATATTCTGTATTTTTAATTTTACATAACAACATTGCTATTATTATATAATTAGTTTAGCAGAATAATAATAAGCAATTTTTTCTAACGCATAGGGACGGGCACGAGTCAAGCTAAAACTCGACTCGAATCCAAGTCGAGTTTCGAGTCGAGTCAAAAGTAATATTCTCGAGTCGAGTTCCGAGCCGATTCACTGTTTTTAGCGTTGAGTTTCGAGTCGAGTCGTGTTTTATAAATGGCTCGCTCGTTTTAACTCGTTTTGAAATCATGGCCTGATTACACTGGAAAGCGAAAGCCATGAGAAATGTAAGCTAAGCAGTAATATGGAATACTTTTAGTGTTGCTCACGAGAGGGGACAGTGCTCGCATCTCATCTCGTCTCGATAGCGAGACTACAAGAGATTTTTTAAAACAAGCTTAGCTCGGCTCGGCTTAACTGAGCCGATGACTCGAGCCGGCT
Source organism: Thermobia domestica (assembly GCF_964235325.1). Classification (NCBI taxonomy): domain Eukaryota; kingdom Metazoa; phylum Arthropoda; class Insecta; order Zygentoma; family Lepismatidae; genus Thermobia; species Thermobia domestica. The sequence goes on from NC_137454.1 coordinate 160,335,658, forward strand.
CGCTTGGGGTGAACCATCGGCTCGAGCTGGCTTGGTTGGGATGAGCCATCTGCTCGGTTCGACTCAACTGAGCGAAGGGCTCTAGCCGACTCGGTTGGGTGAGTTGTTGGCTCGGCTCACTTCTCGGTTTGGGTCGATAGTGAATGAGCTGTGAGCCGAGCTGCTCGAGTCCTTGACAATTCTAAACGCGGGCCGAGCAGTTTTGAAGATATTTGGCCAGTGCCCTATAAACTCCTAACAATGTTTGGCTCGAACCCGAATTCTCAACCTAGACTCTCAACCCAAACTCAGAAGCTCGTGAACAATGTCCTTGACTCCTAGACTTCACAGCTACCGAGGTTGGCAATCAACTACTTTTTTAGTATTCAGATATAAACCACCTATCATTCATGTTTATACACAGTGTTGCTATAATAATAATAATATTATAATAATAATAATAATAATAATAATAATAATAATAATAATAATAATAATAATAATAATAATAATAATAATAATAATAATAATAGCGGTAGTAATAGTCGTACGGAAAAATGAATTAATAAGATTTTTTCATATATTCAAAGTTTCGGATCTAAAAGTAACGCGTTAGTAACGCGTTACTTTCGAAGTAAAGTAACAGTTACTTTTTTGAGGCAAGTAACGCGTTAGTAACGCGTTACATTTTAAGAGAAAGTAAAGTAACTTGTAACGCGTTACATTTTTACAAGTAACTTACCCAACACTGTTGAAATGTTCGTATCTCAATCCCTAGTTGGCCTGTTATCCACATTCAACGAACAGTCGCTTCAAGTGGGATGGAGGAAGAAAATAGAAATTGGTCCTCAAGTAAAATTCTTATTTTGTTCTGGACCTCAGGGTGTTATAAATTGACCATCACTGACCTAGTTCATAATGATCCATAATATTAATATGTATAGCTGATGTTTCTGAAAACGCGTACTAATCAATATGTAAGTATTCAATATGATAATCTCTGTGTCGGATTTGGGAACTTAGATCTACAGTATAGACCAACCATGATGTTTCAGAAATTCTAAATTATTGTAGAAGATAATTCACCAATCCAGCGAATTTAACAACTAACTATTATGTCATACCAATACGCAGTGGCGTATTTAGGGGGGCTTCCGGGCTTAAGTCTCCCGAAATCTTACTTACTAAAGTAAAGTATATGAAATATCTTGCAGAATTTTCATATTTTCAGGCAAAGCCCCCCCCCCCCGAAACTTAATCGTAAATACGTCACGTAAGTAATATTCCTTGCAAGAGGTGGTTATATACCGTGCTATGCATCAACTGAGATATGTCATTGAAAGAATAATTTTGGGCTATACCTCGTTTACCACTTTAGGTATTGTAATCTTTTAGTATCATATAATGAACAGCTTCATGAGGGTATTCAGTGTTCGAAGTGAGATGGTATGTGGCGGTATGCCATACCGCCTCTGGTTTTTCAGTAATCAAGACATACCGTCACTGGAAGTAGATGTTAATATCTTTAATAAATCCATTTTTATACATAGTAATTGACGAATAGCCTTGCATGTAAAAATATTTTATTTCTTATGTAGAAATAATTTCTGAGTTGACAAAACCGACATTTCCTATCATTTTCCTACCTTTATTTTTAAAACTAGGTGTCTTCAAAGGAGTTCATCTAGTTTATATTTTGATGTGCCATATTGAATTGTTTCTTTCATATGTTTGTGTGTGTACCTTCTTGTCTTAATTCATATAGCTAAATGTCTTTTTTGAGCATGGGCGAATTTAGGGGTTGTCTGCTGTGGGGGCGGATCTTCCGGGGATTTGGAATACCCCTCATTCGAGTGGGGGGCCGGGAGTTTTCTCGCAGAAAATTGTTAATACAAAAACTTGTTTTTTGAACATTTTCATGTATAATTCTCTATAACACAACATAAGATTAAAAAAAATTGTTTTCAGAAAGTTGTTGGCGAGAATCAAAGTCTGTCGATGTCCCCCTGTAACTAAAGACAAGCTCTCCAGTGGTGGTTTTCAGTCATTATGTAAATAAAAATGCAATCTTTTAAGACAGCGTACCCTCACTGTATTTCAACATTTACATAGCCGATATGTCGAGTCAAAATCGTAATAAAACATACCGCCTCTGCTTTTGTCCTACTTCCAACACTGATATACGTCAGTATCAGCCTCCCCTTATAGGATGGCATGGTTTTCGTTCAACATCATTTTTTTTTTTTTTTTAAGATTTAAAATCAATTTTCTCGCAAGCTACTCATGAGCTTCTAAAGTGACCCATATCATTTTGTTCTCTTCAACAGATCTATCGATTAATATCTCTCTCATTTTTGGACATTTTAAAAATTTTTTCGTTAAACACTAATAATGGTGTAGAACTAAAAAATAAACTCAACCGAGTATTTAATTATATACTAAAGTAATTACAAAATTAAAAATTGTTACAATATCAGTAATAGCAAATATTTCATCCGTACACTCGTAAATTTTGTATTCAGATTTTACACTCATAGCCGTATCATTTGCAACTACTTCTACTCGACTTACTCATATATACTGTAGTGTAGAGAGTGATTATAAGTAATTCATCGGGTTTGAAAGGGCTACACTAAAAATATGTAACTCACAATAACGAATCATACATGAAAATACACAGAAACTATCCCAATTTCACACAAATTGTACAAATGTTTATGCGGTTTCCTTTCGTTACATATGGTAGTCTATTCGATTTGATTTGAGTTTAGCGTCCTGTTCAGTAGAGAGGCTATATGAGACGTATGCCTACAGTTACGTGAGATCTCCTCCACATGAGTTCCCACTGGCAACCGAAGCCGTGTCTTCCACGCTACAGGGACGTACGCAATCCACGTAGCCACGAGGGAGCTCTATGTGGTAGTCTAGTGCAAACCAAACGTGCTCCAGGATATCCCTACTAATGGTAGTAAATAGAACTTGAATGCGATTCCAGATCTCACCCAAAGATGTTGGTAGTGGAATCACACACACCGAGTCTTTCATAAGACCCCAAAGAAAAATCACACTGGTAGATCAGGAGATCTAAGAGGCCATGGGAAAAGCTTTAAGTCAAACTTTCTTCTGCATACACGCCATTTTGGAAACTATGCTTCGTAACCACGAACCAAGTTTAGGAATACGAAAAATTAAACTTAACATTTAGGATAATGTATGTAAGCTGGTCTGTTGTTCCAATGTCATCACTAACAGAAAGTCCATCCTTTGCTGCTGGCATTTCCTCATCACATTAGTAACCACTGAACCCCAGCTTTCACATATGGTCTCAGACTGTGGTATACTCAAACAAAACATCATTAGTTTTACTAGAACAGAGTATTAGTCTCGGAAATTTGTTACTGCAATTTTAAAGAGAGTCTTCAGTTCAAAAAACTTTCCTTCATTTCTTGAGCTGGTTACCAAGTTCTGCGTAGATTTAATGAAAAACAAACAATATTTATGCGAGTCGTCCTTGCATTTAAGACATCTGCACAAAGCAGGCATGTTTTTATATTTTTCTGTTGGCTATTTTATTTCCTCTGGCATTTTTTTCTGCTTAGGCGCGGTAAATTTTCTGCGATCACATCGCAGATCGCTGCATGTTCTGCTATAGGGCCTCAAACTAGGTTTTTATATGTAGGAATGCGCACGAGACGAGTCGAGACAGGATTTTCCTGACAAAATTCGAGTCGAGACACGGCTCTTCCAATAGAAAAATATATATTTTTCGAGTCGAGACATCACTTTTACAGCACATTTTCGAGTCGAGACAGCCACAAATCTTGTCTCATGCGCATCCCTATATATATGTTACTTTGAAAAAATGCTTATTCTAAACGGGGAGGGGATCTAAATTTATGCCTAAAATAGTGTCTCTGGAGCCAGGGGCACATCGATGGGGGTCCACCGGGTCTGGATCTCCCCCAAAAAACTTACTAGCTCAACATATATTTGTACACTTTCTTACTAAAAGTGTATTTGTTTAAGGGGGAAACGATTGATGTAACGTGAACATGATTGTACACTTCATCTGTATTCTTTCTCTTATAAAAATAAATTAGTACTATCTTTTTTTTTCTGAAAACATAGGTGGAAGTATTTTACAGTTAGTTAGTGGGGATAGAGTAGTACCCGTTCCATACTACATAAACGTAGTGGCTTGTAGTATTGGACCTCCCCCCACCCCTCAAACAAAAAATTCTGGGTGCGCGGTTGCCCGCTTATCTGGAGCCTCTCTAGTTAGAAAATTGAAACTCTGGTATATAAAATCCTCATTAAAAGTAATTGGATACTTGTTCCAACATTTTTAAAAAAATCCGTCTCTAAGGGGAAAGGGGAAACTTTAGGGTTTACCAAAAAGAAGTCAGTAAATATCTAAAATAACAAGAAAACAACAAGTGGTGATATATTACATGATCTGGGCGACCAGTTCATATCACCATTTCTCGTCAGAAGGCGTCAGGGGGAACTGTACGTGTAATAAGTCAAGAGTTTGGTAAGTTGCATCATCTTGTTAAGAAAAGAAAATGTTTATGTCACTATATTCTTTTATCGTTCGCTATTGATAGTAATGTAGACCCTATATGATTGCCATATTTGTCCCAATGATAATAATTTTTAAAAAGATCGATCACACCATTGGCCTAAAATCTACCCCACACATCGACTTTTTGTGGATGCAGCACACATCCAAATCGATAAATCGAGCGTTCTATAGGTCAATTATATTGGCCATACATTCTTCGCAATGCACGAAACGTTGTCGAACTGAACGTTACTTTTTGATGATAACTACGAATAATTTCTGTACGTTGTTGAATTGTGTAACTAGTCCTGCTAATGTACCAGCTAGAGACGTGCACGGGCCGGGCTTGGGCCTGCCGACTCTGTCATTTCTTTGGGCCGGGCCGGGCTTGGGCGGGCCGACACTTACTTCTTTGGGCCGGGCCGGGCTTGGGCTGGCCGACACTGATTTCTCTTCAGGTCGGGCCGGGCTGGGGCCGATCAATTGCAATTCTTTAATAATTATTGACTTTCGTTAAACGATAATTGGAATAAAGCCAAACGTTGAAGAAGTGTGTCCGTGAAAAATGTTACAAAGAATGCAATAGCTATTTACAGTTTGTGTTGCTTAGCGGCTCCACTTTCACTATAGAGGATTGCAGGCATTGTGCGGTAAATTGAGCTCTGACCTTGACCTTCACTGAACTCAAAATATAAAAAGAAAGGGTGGGAATGTTTTGTCTGTCGCTAAACAATATTGCCATCTTCACTTTATGCTAAAAATCAATTAAGTTAGATTTTTGTTACAGAGAATGGAGTTTTTGTTCTCTCGATGACAGGCGAAGTTCTAGGAAGCAATGGTACCATTCGGGAGGCAAGCGTCAGGTTGTGAACCAGAGTTTAGAAAATGTTTCTGAGGGTTAGGTCAAATTTAGTACTAAATTTTGAGAAAGATTCGGGCTCGAGCTATTTTTTTAAATTTATCGGGCCCGGGCCGGGCTTGGGCCAAGAATTTTGAAAAACTTATCGGGCCGGGCAGGGCTCGGGCCGAAAATATCCAAAACTTTTCGGGCCCGGGCTGACCCGGGCCTAGGTACGTTCGGGTTGGATTGGGCTCGGGGCGAAAAATTCGGCCGGTGCAGGTCTCTAGTACCAGCCACTACAGCACAGCACTTATAGCTGTCATAGTTTAATCTCATCAATCCATTCATTTTTTGTTGCTAGAACACGATTTCAAAGTTCTAACGTTCTTTGTGGTAAAGCCTTTGTAACTTGCATCTTTTTGTACTTTTTTTTGGTATAAAATTAGTTTAACTTCCTCTCGACTCCCTAAAATTTCAATGACATTCGCATCTTATTCCCCAATTGACACCCCTATATACCCTTATCAAAAGAGAATTTGAAGTACGTAGCGCCTATTGTCAGTGTTTTGTCCAGTCCCTTCGGTTTTGGGGGTAATCTGAAGTTCTAGGAGGGGAGCCCATTAAAAATGTGGAAGGTAACCATGTACCTTGTGCAACCCATTTCTTTATATACTGTGTGCAAAAAACCGTCTACACGCTTTCAGAGAACTACATATTTATTCTTCACTGCTACGCATTAATTTTTAACTATTGAAATATAAGGTTTCGTGTTTCTTTATATATAAGAATTATTGCTAATAATATTTTGATCAGATGAAGATAGATTCATATTTATTCAATTATTAAAATATTAAGAGTAATCTAGAAGGTTCTTACCTTTTCATGAACTAATTATTTAAATACACATTTTTAATAAACTAATATATTTTACAGATAGTCTTGAAAATCTGCCTCCGGAAATGCGCAGACTTTCTTCGATCATTTTCTTGTAATGCTTATGAAATGCTTCCAAATAAGTCGATGAACCATTCATAATACCCTTCAAACGAGAGATTGCTACTGAAAATTTTCTTCTTTCTGTTTTTCAGATTGTGTAACATCGAATATACAGAAGTACAATGTTCCATCATTCTTTTTGCCTCGCAATCATTACTAAAAGCTTTTTTTTTTTTTTTAATGAGATTCGCCTTACCTATATTTTAGGTCATTATTATTATTATTATTATTATTATTATTATTATTATTATTATTATTATTATTATTATTATTATTATTATTATTATTATTATTTAATTTTTACTTGTACTTTTATTCCAGTTTGTGAAACCTTTCGTTATGAAAGTACCATGAGAACCTTTTCAAAGTGGTCTTTCTTTATACAGAGCACTACTATTGTCTAATGGCAAAAGCAACATGTGAGTTTTTTTTTTTTTTTTTCAATTTAAACACGACATATTATCATCAACGTTCTAGTCTATTAAATTTCGGATGCTTCAAATAACTCTATTATAAAGAAATATAACACTCCCAAGCATTACACCTCAAAAAGCACAAATACACCGCATTAAAACCCGATCAAGAGACTGCTTTTTTTTTCTGTCGTTGCTTTGTGCTAATACATATTACTTTAAGTGTTCAGCCTCTCAGATAAAAGCAAATTTTGCAGGTAATTTTTAGCAAGCGTTTTCTCGAAATGACAAAGGAAGTGGAAAATATAAAAATGGTACCGTGAAAAAATAAATGAGACTTTTTGCGAATATGAAAAAGGACATCGACTGAAAACTAGCAAACTGGAAAAACAAACTGCACATTAATTTTGAAACCGGAATATATATATATATATATATATATATATATATATATATATATATATATATATATATATATATATATATATATATATATATATATATATATATATATATATATATATATATATATATATATACTCAATTTTGGAACCTTCATTAGATATATTTTCATATGTTTGCAGTATTTTCTGGAGTATTTTTGTATAACAAATTACGTGTCATCTAGCTTGTTAGAATTTTATTCAACATAAGAATAATAATTCTAACTTACAAAAACTATTGGTAAATTCTTTCAATTTTTATGTAAATTATAAGCTTAATCACTTATAAACCAAAACTTATCACCCAAATGTATCACGTTTCTCAACTCCACAGCAATTTTCAACTCCGTGTTAACTAATCTCAACTCCGTGACCTATGGTCTCAACTCCGTGGGTGCTGAAAAGTTTATTATTTTTTATTTACTACACCAATAACGATTCAGCTCTGCTGAACACCTAATTAACATGTACTTAGTAGTAGTAAGTGCATGTGATATTTTTATCGAAATAGGCGACCATCAACGGAACAAAAATTTTCCTAGTGAAAATTTCCCTTTTTCGTGGAATCACCCATATATATATGGCTATACGTATATCTTTAACATTTTTTGGGTAGAATTTACAACTTGGGGGGGATTTTTTCCTCCTAAGACGCCTGTATAAAACACTGCTATTGTATATACCAGAGTTGACCAAAGAATTGAACTAGTTGACTGGCTAGTCGTGAGAGGTCTGTATGGTACTTATAAAGGTTGGCCACCCCAAATATATACGATACTTTGAATAATAATAATAAAATTAATAATAATAATAATAATAATAATAATAATAATAATAATAATAATAATAATAATAATAATAATAATAAAGACAGAACCCAAGCCTATGAACTTTCAGGCTCTTTGCACCGACAATATTAAACATTAACATATAACTTGAAAAAGAATCAGTACTTTTGCAGTAGTATTTTCTTAACCTTTTCGACAAGTGCTCTTTATATATGAAAGTATGCAGTCGAGCAAGTTGCTCAGCAGTATTTTTATTGAGGACTTATTCAGCGTTTAGTAAAGAAAACTTCATTTAACATGAAGAAGGATATTGCCGAAACTAATGAACAAATGTCACAGAGTTATTTTCTCAAACGTTAGGTTAAGATTATTACATGATTCTTTTTTAATTTAATTTTATATAATAGAATTCCAACGTATGAAAGGTCAGGTAGTGATCTTGCTTGAAATGACAAGTAGTCTTGCTTTTTTCTTTTTTTTCAGAAGTCAGTTTTCTGGCTTTTATCCAACTAAATCGACTTAAAAAGAGTATTCACATTTTGATGGAGACATGTGTGCTATGCCAATCTATATTCGAGAGAAGAAAGCAGAAACTTTTCCAATGCTGCATGATATATGGATGTATTGATTGATTTTTCTCATATCTAATTGGTGATACCAAAAGGTCTCCTGAACATTGTCTTCGATATGGTGTTTCGTTTTATTGAAGAAACTTTGTGATATCGATTTTCGATATACAAATCTGGATACCGCACAACTCTAAATCCTCCTTCAGTTTTCTTTTGTCTCGTGGTGATTCGTGCATCTTCTTCGGATCTTACGTGTTAAACTATTTGTTCACATTTTATATATCACGTTGTCTAAAAGTTATTGAGCATTTTGCGAACGAAATGGCGTTAATGTCCCAAATCTCAGATTATATGAGTCACAGCGGCAGTTGACGCTAGTATACGTATATGCAAGAAGTGTTTAAATTCTTATAATCAGATGTAAAATAATGCGCCATGAAAATGAGTGATTTATCCGCGAAACAGCGCTATATTTTACAATTTTATTTCGACAAACGCGCAAATGCTGCGCAGGCCCACGAAGAAATTTGTGACACTTATGGGCAAGATACGCTATTAAAAACAACAATCAAAAGATGGTTCAGTCGCTTTCGTTCTGAAAATCTCAATGTCCAAGATGCTCTTTGCAGTGGGCGACCTATCACTTCAAAAGTGGATGATATTCTGGTAAAATTCAAGTAAGATCGTCCTGTAAACAGTCATGACATTGTCAATGATCTAAGCACCAATCATCAATCAATGTGAAACTATTTGTGGAAAGCTGGATACATAGCAAGCTCGACATTTGGGTGCCACATGTTCCCGAATTTCTATCTGCGAATCTCTACTGAAACAAACTCGAGCAATTTCTGAAGCGATTGATCACGAATGATTAAAAAAAAAAAAAAAAAAAAAAAAAAAAAAAAGTGGATAACCTACGACAATAATGTGCAAAAAAGATCGTGGTCAATGTTCCATAGTGTGTAGCAGGGACATAGCTAGGTTCTTTCATGGCGGAGGGGTGGTATAAACTTGTGGCATGTTTATTTGGACAAATGGCTTGAAAATCTAGACCTTTGCTTATTTTTAAATGCTTCCCTAAAGTTATTACCTTCCAAAACATTATATATTGCTTTGGATTCGTTTAATATAGTATTTGCTCACATTATTTTACACTCCAAAAATGCTGTTTTCATTTTCTTCATGTTTGAACATAATTTTGAAAGCCCCATTTGGTGTAAATGGAACGTAACGCCATCTGTTCTCCTTGTCAATCATCTGTTGTAATGTAGCTCAATTACCATCTTATTAAAAACACATCTTTCTAAGAAAATAATATTTTTGTCCTCTTGCCTGTAAACCTACGAAAATGGAGTTACGTTCCTTTGGTTCCCATGCGACGATATATTGTATACATAAGAACTGACAAATCTTATTACCCAATGAAACACCTTATTGGATTTACTTAAAAGCAGAGTAATATTTTCTTGATAATTTTCGAAGTAACTATTCACAACTTTTTAATTGCTTTCCATTCTAAAGAAATAAACCAACAACAGAAAAGATGTATGAATTTATATATGAAACCTCCTAAAAAGGGAGAACTTATTTTCATTCACTGATATACCAACACAAAGGTAAGCATTAGAAATGTAAAACACCATATATATAGCTTATTTGGTGCACTTACATTTAATCGTGCCAAGAGAGACAATATTCGGTACGTACTCCTGAATCAAATAAGATATTTATAGCCACTTTCGACAGGTCGGTAACATTTCTAATTTCTGTAGGTGTTTCAGTTTTACAAAATACGGCTTTACATTACATACAAGTACACATTAAACTGTTTAGTGATACTTCCAGCTAGCACTACGTGTTTCGTCATCGCTTAAAATTCAGCAGATACTACTACTAACAAACTTCTTTATATGGTTTGTTTCTAAAAAAAATCACAAATTTTGTCTTGTATGCATCAATTATTTGATCCACAGATAGATTAGCAGCTAATACTTGTTCATTTTTTAAAACAGCCAACGAAGTTTTCTCTTCTCCTGATGCATTGCGCAGGTATGATTTTAGTCTCTTTTTTTTAAGGGGGGGGAGGACTAAGAATCCGTCGCATGCACATGGTGACATCGTATAGCGTCAATGCAATTTAAACTAAATCTGCTCTGAGAAAATATAGATGTGGGAAGTAATGTATAAAGGTAGGAAATGGTGTTGAAGTTCGATGGCATTTCCACATTTGTAACATAATTTTGCATCATATTTATTTTGGACTCATTAAACTCCGTTCCAATTTTTTCTGTAAAACCTTGCAATGATCTTTTTAGAAGGAAAATCAATTAGGCATGCTTGGAGCCTTGCAAAATAATTTTGCCTTTATGACTAAAGCTCTCACCATGTTCCTTTATAATAACATCTAACACAGGATAAAGAATATCAACCCGAAATGTTTTCCTCGAGGTGTGTCGACAGTTTGATTGAGATCTTGTCAGTAATTTGAAATTGTTAAACATGCAATCTTAGACTTTCTCTTAGATTCGTGGTCTGGTATAATCAATGTTATTTTCTTGAGAAAATTTAAGTATCTTTTGGTAAAGATGCTTCTTTCATTTGTGTGTCCTTAATGCTTTCTCTACTAAGATAACGAATGCATGAGTACATGCTAGAATAATATTCTTATCTTGCAGAAATTATCTTGCTTGAGTCTGTACGTGATTCCAAAAATGTGTGTGTAAGGATAAGCAAATACGCGATGTGTGTAGAGATGACAGTTGCATGTATGGATCCTTAGTGTCATACGATGAACGTTGCTTTATTTCCTCCCGCTAAGCTCAAAGAATTATTCAGTAATTTTTGAACATGCCCGCTACAGTGTGACTGTGAGATGACCAACGCAATATTGAAAAATTCGGTATACTGGGATATGTCAGAATAAGTCATTTTTGAATATCTTGAAGGCGTCCGTGAGGGAGTACTGAAGAAAAATAGTTATGAATATTTTATAAACGATCAAAAAGAATCCTTTGCTTTCCCTCAAACATGTATGTAAGAATACCAGATGAAGCTGATGGGCGTAACAATGTGTATAGATTGCATAAAGATATTCTTATCGGAAAATAGCTTGAATTCCAGAAATGTATCCTTTCATAACGCTTGCACCATCGGAGGACTGATCCAACTATACATTTTCTATCTTTACTCCCGAATCACGTAAAGCATTTACAAGAGCTTTTGATTTCACAGAGGCATTTAATTCTAAGTTTTACAAATTAAAAAAAAGAAAAAAAAAGATCGACTGGTTTATCACCTTTAACATACTTTACACACACATTAAGATGTTCATTGACGCTAATATCTTGTGTTTCATCAGCTATAATGCTGCATTTCTCAGCTGAATTTAATTCTGCAATAACAACTTTCTTTGCTGCTTTACCAAAACACGACGTAAGTTCATTTTGCATTCCAGGTGATAGATAGGTTGTATTTTCTGAGGCTCTCTATATTTATAAGAAGAAATCAATTATAGACGGGGTGAAATATAGACGTAAAATGAAGTTACAAGTATTAACATCTCAGGCTCCCTCAAAACAAACTCACGACTGACGACTAGATCAACCTATGCACTGCCCCTTACCCCTAAACGCTGCTAATGGATAATAATAATAATAATAATAATAATAATAATAATAATAATAATAATAATAATAATAATAATAATAATAATAATAATAATAGAACGAATGATAAATGAATAAATCAAAATCAATTTTTGAGAGCACATAATGCTTTTAGGGAGGCCAGTACTCCCCCAAATCCCCCTCTAACGACATCACTTGCATATAGCAAGGCCCACACTGATGCCCAGGAAGATAATGCTGTGCGTTTCGTGGGGTTGGAAGGTCATCGTGCATCCAACAATTAGCATGAGTACATCTAGGAATTCAAAAGAAACAGCCAGAATTTCGACAGGAGAGATGTCGCATACCATGCTGACAACGCAAGACCGCACATATTTAACAACCTGTCAAAAAAGTGAGAGAACTTGTCTGAAAGGTTGTATATCATCCACCGCATAGCCTGGACCTGGCACTGTCAGGCTAAGAATTGTTTCGGTCTACGCAGAACTCTGAATAGTGTTAAGTTAGTTTCAATAAAAGGCCTGTGAAAACCATGTGTTACAATTGTTTGACTAGAAATCACGTAAGTTCTACAGCGAAGGGACTATGATGTTGCCTGAAAAGTGGCACGTCATCGAATAACGTGGTGCATATTTGGTTTTATAATGTTAATGTTATTTTCAAAAAACAATAAAACTATTCTCGATTCTAACACCGAAAGCTGAATACTTTTAAAGTTGTATCATTTCTAAAACCCTTAAGAGTTATATGCAGTGGTTCATCCTGTAATTTACAGCCACTTCCTGTCGAATAAAAACGTTTAATATGAGTCTGTTGTCGAATGTAAGTGAAAAAAATCGTAAATTATTATTATCGATCTTTTTTTTATTTGTCCTCTATAGCCTAACGCAGCGTTTCCCAACCTTTTCCAACTTGCGGCACAGTATTGGTGTAACTTGAATTCTCGCGGCACACTTATAGATATTATTATTATTATTATTATTATTATTATTATTATTATTATTATTATTATTATTATTATTATTATTGTTGTTGTTGTTGTTGTTGTTGTTTGTAAATACAAAATACCGTGGTATTTTTGTGATTACTGGTCTCCTTCTCACAGAGAAGAAAGCTCGATCACTGTTTTTCCTCATGGTAAATTATTATGTTTATTTTTCAATTTAATTTGAAAATAGAAAACAATTGCAATGAAATATAGGACTCAGATTTTTAAAAATTCACTTTCTTTTTCGAAACCTGTATCCAACCTTTCACTAACAAGGAAGATCACTAAATAACGAACGAACAAACAAAGCTCTAGAACTTTTATGACACAAATGTAGATAATTGGTATGCATGTTTGCTTTGTAGAAAGGACTGAATGATATTTTAAAATTTCAAGTTACGAAAATGATAACTAGTACATTTTTACAACATAAAAATATACAGCAAGGTAATACATTATGAATTTTACAATTTATTAACATGGTTAATATACATTACAACTTTTAAAATAATATATGAAGGTTAGAATTGTTCAATAATATTAGTAATGTAACAACTTCTCAATAATATATATTGAAACTTATAATTATCTATTGAAAGTTACAATTGTTTAATAATAATATATGAAAGTTACAAATTTACAAAAATAAGTAAAACAAGTTGGTTTACGAAGCAAAATTAATGTACAACTATCCGTCAACTATGGACGAATAGTTGATAAACATACCCTCCTACACTTGACTGTGTTCATTGCAGAAAGTCCTGCTTCACTTAAGCTGGATGTTGAAAAGAGAATGAGAACTTTTCACAGCCTTTGTACGGAGAGAAATCCAGATGATGCCATGTCTTGCTGTGAGTGCTGGAGGTTCAAACCTCAGTCATTTCTCACATCAACCAATTCACTTTCTTCCTAGACATTTAATTTTGCTGACTGTAGGACAGAATGCATAAAAAAGGTTCCTCACAGTAATGTATGTACAATAATATATTACAATTAAATTTTTCCATAGTAATGTGAGATTAAAATTCATATTTATTCTTATGTTTTCCAATTTGGTTGACACAGGATTAATAATTTTATTTCGATTTCCTCGCGGCACACCGGTTGGGAAACGCTGGCCTAACGATACTCATCTCATGTTCAATGCATCTGGTGCTTGAGTTCAACAGTAACCTTCCCAAAATTTGTACATGCGAAGCAGTTTACAAATTGCTACACCAACTCTTAATGCAGTGCAATGTTTGTAGGGATATCCGGGCGTCAAAGTTAGCAAACTTCTCTATTCTCTTTAGTCAGGCTACTTATTTTAGATGTGAACTCAAATGAAATAATATTTAGTTAGTTTTCCGCCCATGGTTATGGTCTTTAGGTTACTGAAATAGATGTTAAATACCAAGGAATATTCGTAATCATCTGAGAAATTGGGACATTGGTAGAACGTGATAGTGGGAGATGTAACGGACTAATGTTCGTTACATGTGGGTTTCTTGCTTATTAACTTTATTTTCAATCATTGTTCGTGTTTTCTTGTTATTGATCAACTAGTTTGCCGGTGTGTAATTTGTCTGCACCACTTTTATTCTTTCTTTACTTGCATCGATTATTATGCCAATTGTTTGGGATTATTACTTGCTTTGAAATAAATTGGTACGTCTGTATTTGAGGCTCCAATAGATTGTAATGCACGGTGTTGTGAGAACCTGCATTAAATAGTATTGGATGGTAAAGGCTAGAATTTTAACGCCAGTTAATTTCTTCTTTTTCTTGTAAATTGTCGATTCTTAACATAAATACAAGATTTGCTAACATAAAATAAGAAACAAACTTTCCCAATGGAATATATCTTTAATACATTTGTATAATTATCTTAAAAACGAATTATATTGTATTCTATGGGGAATTCTAATATGAAGAACTAATAAGTACGTGATCCGGTTTCCTGACGCAAAGAATATTGTTTGGTTATGATCGCCAAATTGTAGGTATGACTCTGGGGCTTAAGTTTAGTTACCCCTCCAGTTTCAAACCTACAAAAAAAGCAATTAAAACATTAAACATTGTTAGGTCAGGTTA
The DNA here is from genome assembly GCF_964235325.1 of Thermobia domestica. Classification (NCBI taxonomy): domain Eukaryota; kingdom Metazoa; phylum Arthropoda; class Insecta; order Zygentoma; family Lepismatidae; genus Thermobia; species Thermobia domestica. The sequence goes on from NC_137454.1 coordinate 160,350,938, forward strand.
GTTTAGGATAGGTTAGGTTTGGTTAGTTTAAGTTAGGTTAAGTTACCCGGTAAGACTTGAGTTAGATTAGAACAGTAACTGGAACCGGTTTTCATAGAAACTTCAATTATCACTTAAATTCAATATCCGTGGTTCTCATACAAATTTTATAGATTCTCTTCATTATTCTTATATAATTCTGTAAAGCTTAATGCGGAAATATCATATTCAACACATCGATTCGCCATCCTATATGATCACCATACGGCTGAATCACCGAAACCTTCCGTGTGTTGCAAATAGTACAAACTTCTACGTACCTTTTTCCGGATTAAACATAACTTTACTGCAAAACTTACACACTTAAACATCACATAAAAAGCCCAAATCATCATTTCTTACCTCATTTCTCCTGTAAATTTTCCTATTTTTTAAAAAAAATAAAAAACGAAGGGGCAACTCTAAACTTAACCCGACTCTGATTTTCTTCCTTATGCACTTTACTTCTTTTCAGTTTAGCGTCCCACAATTATGGACAGATTCTAAGGAAGTCGGTGATGATGAGATTAATGTAACGGTGGAATGAAATAAGTGGGAGGAAAAAGGAGAACCCCGGGAAAATCCAGGCACACGATGTTTGTCCACCACTATGTTCACTTAGCGCGGACTGGGATCGAACCAGGGACCTCATGTATCAGAGGTGAACTTTCTACTATTGAGCCGCAATAGCTTCATCTTTCTAACGTAGGTGAACTGATTAAAGAGATTATCGTTTCAATAACGATCATCATATATCATAAGAATTCATACTTAACTATCCAGATGATATACAGAATGTCTATGTGTAAACGTATGATCTTAATGTTGATAGTTGTTGTTTTTGAAAAGTTTAAATACCAGGCCTTATGACGTTTATATTATAATGAATTGATTTAATAAGTTACTAGACTACAACAGAAGGATTGCAAATCTAATGAGGAAGTGTTGATTATTATTTAAACAGGAGATAATCCATCTAAATAGTAGGCTAATTAAGGAATTAGGCCATCGAACTTTCTTACATCTTCTAGGACTTCCTCAGTGCTCAAAGTATTTGCATCTAATATAAACTACTTCTGCGATATCCTAATTAATATATAACAACATGTCTTTGTATTAGATCTTGATAGATTACTCGTAATGTTTATCTTTCCAAGTGGCAGGCATGCTTTAGCATTATAGAGGAAATTGATGAATCCGAGAAACTTCATAGACATTATTATGGTCTATTACAAGGTCACAGTGTTGCCTGGAAGACATGGACTTACATGCATTTTGTCACTGGACTATCACTTCTCCCCTTACAACCCTGCAGTCACATTCGAAAATAAAGGATATTGCAAATGGACGATGATGTATAGTACGAGGCGTGTTCAGAAAGTAAGTTTCCCTAGGACGGTACACAAAGAAGACGTAGTGACCTTGAAACGTTTATAGCCGTAGATACAGTGAAGGTGAAACTACTTTTCACATATTTATCACCGGAATTCAGACAATTGTCATACCGTTGGATCAACATGTATTCAGATGTCGTGAAAGCCAGCGCCTAGAACTAGAACCAATGTATGATAACCGGCTGGAATAGTATGTCACTGGTTCCACTTCCAGGCGAATGATTTTTACGACATCGAAATACAAAAGTTGACCTCGCGGTATGACAAGTGTCTGATTTCCAGTAGTGATTAAAATGTGTATTCCAAGTGGAGGAGCAAAATTTATATGAAAAACTGAGTATTGCAGGATCCTCTCAAGTGAAGGTGAAATTTGGTATATAGACTCTCCATTAAAAATAAGTGGACCTGTGTCCCAGCGTTTTTGAGAAACCCCTTTTAAGGATAAAGTTAATCATTTTCTATAAATTTCTTTCTTCATATTGAAAGCGATGTTGTCAGTTAATTAAGTCGAAAACTCCACTTAATAGAGGAAATTAGTAAAAAGATTGCTCTGTCTTCTCAATACTAACGGCAAACAAATTATGAGACTTCCGAATTACTTTTGCGTATCTGGTGGAGTATGTGACGTATAATACAATTATCGTATGTACGAAGACCCTTTAATCGTAAAATCTATTGTAAAATGAAGAAATTGGCAACTGGGAATGAGAATTTAAATAATCCATTTAATGAAGCCATTTTTTAAAAATCTCTGTCTCCTGAACTTGAGTTACTGTCGCAGTATATAAAAGAAACTAAAATGATCTTGAGTCAGGACGAGTGGGTCAGAGATTTGATCCTGAGGGTAATAGGAGATAGGAAATATTATTCGTATTCTACAATTATACAGAATTATCCATCGATTTGTTACTGTTCAAAACTATTTCCTTCTATCTAGAAATCGAAATATAAGCAAGTGTCGATGATGCACGAAATGTGGATGAGGCTTTCTCTTGTGTAACTCCTTTTTTTATGGCGGCATGATGAAAGTTGAAGGAAACGGAAGAACCCCGAGAAAACCCATACACACAGTGTTTGTCCACCACAAAGCCAACTTGTCGGGAGCTAGGATTGAACCAGAAGTCCGCGCCTAATGTAAGCTACAGCGGCCTCACAACGGAATTCCATAGTTTCATGTGTAGAATAAAATGTATACTTAATAAGTATTTTAAGTAGGAATATTACTTTAAATATAGGTGTAAAATTGAATAAAATCCAATAAAACCTATTGGGTTTGAAAAAATCCTGGGTTTCTCACTACCTTTTCTTTAACATCTAGGAGGAATAGGAGGTGTGACATATAAAATGATCTAAGACGAACGATATTGGTGTCGAACTCGAAGTTTCCAGAGTTGCTAAGATGAACAGTAGCACTCCTGATGCCGTTTAAATCAAAACTCAGTCCCCTTAGTACTCGTGAGTGGGGAAGGAATGATGACATGCAAAAATAGTTCACCGATTTTAATGTCGAATCCGTAGTTTTCATGGTCCCTAAGTTAATTGGGGATAGTTCCGATGTTCTTTACGTCCAGGGTTAGTCCCAAGTGGGAGTTAGACCCCTTAACACACTTACGGAGAGTGGGAGGAGGTGACATAAAAATGATCGAAAAGGACCGATATTAGTGTTGAATCCATAATTTTAGGGTTTTCTGAGATGAATAGTGACCTCTTGATGACAATTAAGTCCAAGTTCAGCACCCATCGAAATGGGGGTGGTGAGAAGGGGTTAAAAATTAAATTTCTTAAATGGCTGAGACCAGTGTCAAATCCATAGTGCAAAGGATCGTTAAGCTGTTAGGTAATAATCGCGATAATATTTAATCCCAAGTTTAGGCATGAACGGACATGTCAACTGGATTAGGTTTCGTTGCTCGTACATCTATATATTTGAATGTACATACCAACATAACTCCGGAATATCTGGATTAGTTTCAACCAAACTTGGTAGAAATATGACTTAGAATATATATATATATATATATATTGTGGAAATAAGACACCCCAAAGGGAGGGATTTGGAAGAGATGACATGTGAAAATAATGTAAAATAACTTATACTAGTGTGGAATCCATAGTTTTCGGGGTCACAAAAAGTGCTGACCCGTTTGAGATGATTTTTGGAAGATACCTAGTTCCCACTTCAAAATAGATTTGTCAATCATATCAATTTGATTAAACGGAGTAGAGTGTTTCAAAATTTATGTCAAAAAGTAGAGAATTTTCCGTATTTTTATCATCACACTTTCTTTGAAATTAATATCCTAAACGGACAGAGGATTCAAATATTTTTGCCCATGAAAAGTACGGGCATTTCATGCTAGTGTAACAAAATACTTTTTATAGTATGATATTTATATCGTCTGCGTAGGTTCAGAATGTGAGTAAGCACACAAAATATATGTTTTAATCGTTGGTATGTTTTAGCTAGAATGATTTGTCCTTGGCTTTCCCGTTAAAATTACAGTGACGTTCTATAATTCGGCAAAATCGCTAATCTGGTACAGCCGTGATCTCGAGTGTGCTGAATTACAAAGTAGTTACTGTAATTCCGGTAGGTCTGTTGGCCTAAGTTTCAAGCTAGGGTGTTTTTTTAACGTGATGTTTCACATTTTTGGCAGTTCACTCTTAAAAAAGGTATCTTTCGACCCATATTTATTATCAACGTTTTTATTCCACTTGATGTAAGGAATCACCTTCCGGAGTATAGTAGTGTTGCTTTTCCGCAGTCTCAATAGTCATTTCAGATTTTGCTAGAAGGGGGAGGGAGAGCAAGCTTGTTCACTGACGTAAGATTTCACGCTTTTCTATTAGTATATTAGTATTCGCTTTGTGAAAAACATGTATTTCTCAAACTCACGAGGTAATTGCCCCTTACCTTTCCCAAATTATTCCCCTGTACAGTCATTATATATAAATACGAATTGCCTTTATAGAGTTACCTCGCTTTTGTTTAAAGGTAACTTGCAGAATAGCATCCTGGAATTGAGCAATAGGAACGCAATAATGAACAGAAAGAATCATTAAATATTTTATTGAACAGTTATATATCGCGTCATTAATATGTCTTTTCTTATATTTTGTTTACAAGGAAATACGATTTGCTTCTCTTCTTTTTCTTCTTCTAAATAGAAGTCATTTTGTCACCGGAAACCGCAACACAATAGCCTACTCATACATTACCACGATGATTCGTTTGTGATAAATGGTCTTTCTTCCTCCTTTTCATAAATATCATATATTCTTACTGCTGCTTTCAAAACGGATGGCACTGTTTTGTCATTTTGATGTATAAAAAGAGACAGTTTTTTTTTTTCTAAATGTTTTATGTGACATGCTCTTAAAGATATATTTCCAAATACGAGAAAACTGACTAAACAATATTTTATGTTATCTTTTTGTCATATCTATGTATATACTAAAATAGAGGTGTAGAAAAATCACATCACCAACTTACGGAGGCGATTCCATGTATCAGAACTGCTTAGCGATATAGTTGACGTCAGGAGCGGCCATGTTTTGAAAATCAATGGTGGTGCTCTAATTCATAATCAGTAACTGGAGGGCTGGAATACCGCCAGTCTTAGAGGGGGAGTCCGAGATTCATTCCCGAAAAGCTTTGATCCTCCTGAAAAATGCAATTTTAGGTAGTTTTGAATAAAAATGAAGGGTTCTTGTGTGTGTGTGTGTGTGTGTGTGTTTACCACAGTGGAAAATATTCTTGAATGAGAGTATAGTGGCGTAACCAGAAATGTCTAGGTTCTAATCTATTTTAGTTCTCATCGGAACCTTAAACTTTTCATTTATAGATTTCAAAAGAAAGGATAACAAATGAAGTTAGTTAAATAAAACAGAATTTAAGCGCATATTTTTGTATAATGGTAATATATACACTGAGAAAAAAATGTAGGTGGCATACTTAAAAAGGTAGGCTACACGCGTAATTCCTGTAGTTTTTGGACTTAACGTACAGCAGACGTATTATAACTGAAACCACATGTTTTATAATACTTTTCGTATAAGTATTCCATCTATACGTACTTTCCGTATGAAACAATATAGGCGGCCAGGATCTCATATACAAAGGACTTATTTAACATATAGTTCAGGAATGTAACATAAGTATATGCATGTGATATACGGAAAACTGTTAGAGGCCAGACACCCTGCAACGCCATGATATAACATCTAATGGCAGTGAGTACGTAACATATGGATAACGTATGTTCCATACTGATTTCTGTAGTAAGCAAGAGGGTTCCGTATATTTGTACAACATACACTGTCCGGGGAACGGAGTTTTCTCAGTGTACAATGCAGCAAATTGAAATTTAAGGTTTGTCTTTAGTTCTAAAGGTAAAAGTGTTTGCGGAACTTCTAATTGTCACTCATGAAAAAAATGTTCCGTCTAACATTCGTTCTTTCATTTCTTCCCTCTTTTTCGTGTGGATGCAGAGCATTCCCAGAATTCTGAGAATTGCTCGAGTATCGAAGCCCTTCTAGAGTCGTCGCCCCTGGTCCATGATATATTTTATTATTATTATTATTATTATTATTATTATTATTATTATTATTATTATTATTATTATTATTATTATTAATGTTTTTAATAAGAACTTTGGCTCTCATTCACTTTTGTTCTGGTCTTTAGAATGCAGTTCACTACTTCTTTATATCAGTAGCTTCCCAATTGCAATTCTGTGCCTTCACCACGAGTCGAACTGAGGACTGTTCACTCTCCATTCCTGTGAGCACGTGAGAGATTTTTTTTTTTTTAATTTCAAATATGAGAAAATTGTGGCGATCTGCATGGGCAATAAAACGCTTTGTTTTAAAAGCTATTATTTAGAAACGAATGGGTGTACTCAGTGATGCCATTCCAGGGTTAGGATTAAGAATTAGACTTCTGGACTGTCGACATCAAAGGCGATTTAGCCCGTCACGTACATGAAGGATGACGTCCCTTGGCGACACACTATCCGATGTAAGGGAAGGAAGAAAGGATTGAGGACGGATGGAAGCGGCCGGAACCATTATTTTAGGTACCGTCCCGGCATTTACCTGATGTAAATGAGGGAAACTCAGAAAGAACCTCACTAAAGATGGCTGGCCTGAGAAAGTTGTTACATTTTTTCGACCGAGTGTCCCCATCGGGATCGCTCGCTCCAAAGATGAGAGCGTTAGCGACTACGCCACGCGGACCACTGGTGTCATTCATATTTAACAGCCTGTTTTGTGATCGCTATTTAATAACCAGTTCTATCATATGATCAGTATAGTAAGTAGACTTGTTAATATTATGATTATATTAGTATTATACGATTATATAATTATATTATTATTTATTCCAATAATACTAGTAATAGTAACTAGGATGTTTACATTGATATTTTATATATTGATTTTCCAAAATAGTGCTAAAGATTTATTGTCGTAAATAGTAGATCTCGAGGTAAAGAGACGCTAATTCGTTCCGAACACCTGAGAAATTTTAACAACCGGTTCGGGCGGGCGCACTGAAATTGCGCAAACTTTCAGTCCCTTATCTGTTGACACAGATAAAGCCTTAATGAGCAGGCAATAAAATCGGAAATTGCGCAAAAAATGTTGTGCAACGTTGCCATTATTATCATAAGCATTTCAAATAATAAAACTGTCATCAGATGCAAGTCATGTTAGAGAAAAAGTACAATGTACTTTATGACAATAGCATTTTCAGTTATCGCTATTATATATGTGCACGGGCATCGTTAGAGAGGGGGACGGGGAACATGTCCCAGTCAATAATTTTCTGTATCATATCTAACTGTAAGATTGCCTATAAGATTAAAATTGTAAGAAAATAGTTACGGGAAAACTGTCAGGAAAACGAACTTATAAAAATAAACAAATAATATATATATATATTTTCTAGAAGTTCCCTTTAAATATCGTGGACAAGTGTTCGACCAAACAGAGATAAAGGTTTGTTTACATTTTCCAGATGTGGCCAATCACAAACACTTGTTTATGTTTCCGGTGTGTCTACCACGTATATTAGTAACTGTCGTTTCACTTTTCTATAAATGATCCTTATATTTGTATTTGCATTTTAGTTACTGTTCTTAGGTGCTGTGGGAAAGATTTGTTGATAATGATCTGCGCTAAGCATACATGGATCCACAATCTGAACTACAGTCCATTTGATGCAACTTGTCCTATCTGACAGTTGCTTTCCTCTGTTTTTCCCTTCCTGCACGTGGTCACAACAATCAGGCAAGAAGAACTGTTTCTATGGCAACAGCACGTTCAGCTAATTGTAGTGGCTCATTTCTCTCACTCTGCGATGGTAAACATTCCATCCTTTCCGCACGTTGCCAATTTGAATATAAACAAATGCACATTGTTTTAGTCGAACGTCAACTTGAGTAGCGGATCTCCTGGTTATTGAGAGAATTATTTTTAGTTCTCTTTTGTGCCATTTAATTTTATAAAACTAAGATTTATTTGCAATGAATAATTTCATGTTTCAACACCAGACGCAAAAGCCGGCAACACAGCATTGGGCACCACGTGCGTGCAGCGAGCTGTCAGAAGGGACAAGTAGTATCAATAACAGTATAGGTATTATTGATACTATTATAGTTTATTATTCTTTTTTAATAATTTAATAATACTATATAGATTTTGTTAGTTGTTATAGATTAATATAGAACACAGTTGAAAATAGAATCTTATTCTGTTTGACTGAAGAATCTTAATTCATTCGCCATTCTTACAAGGGAACAAATAAACTACTGTTGTAATAATGTACAGGATGAAGAAATTGTAAAACAAACAGTAGGTTCCATCAGTTTCACTACTTTCTTAACACTTATCATTCCAAGAATTCAAGCTATAAACGTGAAATGTTCTGTAAGTATGTATATATATATATATATATATATATATATATATATATATATATATATATATATATATATATATGTTGCTTTGGAATATTAGAATGCAATACAAGTATATCTCACAAAGGAATAGCGTTTATACATTTTATATCGGTACAAAATTTCACACAATTTCCTTAATCCTGTTGTTGGCAACGTCGAGGTAGAAATTTGCGCAATTTCAGTACTTTCTGCTCCTCGTTAATAAGTTATAGATTACAGAGATTATCAAGGATCTAATCTTCAGAAAAATTTGCGCAATGTCCTTGCACCGGTTCGGGCGAACCGGCTGAGTGATATCGCGTGGTGTAATAACGACAACTAAATGCCAAACAAAAGGAAGTCGTACACCTGTAGAATCAATACAGAACAAACATGTCCTGTAATGTGTAAATGGAGAAATGAGCAATGTGTAAATGTTAATGTTCTTTTACCCAAAGAACTAATAATCCGTAGGCTCTTTCGAAAGTTGCTTATGTAGGTCTATTTATCGAACATTTTAGCATGAATCGATTCTGTATGTGTGATAGCCTTTGTTTGGCGCTTAGCTGGCGTTACATCTCTATTCATTTGCGAAGTTAAGATATTTTTCCTTCTTACCACGTCAATTTACAATATTGTGACATGTTTGTACTGCTTCCTGAACAGAGTGTTTCACGGCTCGTGTTAATGATAATTTTATTATTTTTGTTTTCGTACATCACGAACCAATTAATAAAGTTTTCTCTACAATCGAACAGTGTTCAAATACATAACTCAAAACGGGCAAGACATATGAGAATATTGTAATTGTTTGATAGATACATAATTAGTGTTAAAATAAATTTAAATTTTGCTACTACTACATCACATATTTGCTTACCACTTGGTGATACAGCTCTGAATGCACTTGGACTGCTTCCACCATTTGCCTCCCAAGTGGTGGAAGCAGTCCAAGTGCACTCACAGCTCTTAATAATACTGCAGAGATGCAGAATATGCAGAAATGCAGACTGCATCTCTGCATTTCTCTTTCCATCTTTGGAGACTTTCAATTTTACCAAATTATTTACGACGCCATCCAGTCATCTAAATTTTGACCTTCCTTTGCATGTGCTGGATTAAATAAACCTTTTTTTTTTTCATTATTTTGTACGACGGCCTTCTATCGTTTCATATTCTTAATACGTGTCCTAACCACCTTAGTCGATTCGATTTTACAAACCTGACTATATCTTGGTTGTTTATTATGTCGTTTATCTTATCGTTATTTGTGAATCTCCAAATTTCTAGTTTGTTTTGTTTGGTCTGTAAACTTATTTCATACCATTCTTATTTTGAAAGTTCTAATTTTTTTCCATTTCGTGTATATTCAAAGTAAATTACCGTAAGTTATACAAATATTGTGATAATAAATTAGTAAATTTCATTGAATGGAAAGCATTAAAAACAGCGTAAAATAGTCCTCCATTGTCGAACGTATTTCATATTCAAAACAAAACATACTGTCCAACATTTAATTTCATAGTTCGACTACAGAAAATTGAAAATCCAACCTTTAAAATGGAAATTTCCCTAAATTTGTACCGTCATCAGCAAAAATTGATACTACCACTCTGGTCTTTTTTGTTAATAACTTGAAACTTGATTGATCTCTTCGAAGCTGTCTAAACAATGTATGAAGTTTTAGATATAGACAATTTCACTTAGACCCTATAATAAAAACATGACTAAGTTTATGCTGCCGTAAATAAATCACCTGAAAAAGAGTTTGACTGCTGTGAAATGTTAAAAAAATCATTCAATTCTCTTTAGAAAAACAAAATGCCTGTTATTCAGGCAACCCGGACAACACCTATGACAAAGTGGTTGCATACAATACTGGGGGAAACAATTGACGAAAAGTAGTGAACTGAGTGAGTGCAGTTAAGTGGTGCAAAAATGAAATCTTTGAGTTTTACGTTCCACGTTATGCCGGTTAGGCTAAAGAGACGGTGATGATGAGAAATGAATGAAATGGTAGAATGAAGAAAGTGGGAGGAAATGGAAGAACCCCGAGGAAACCCACATACACAGTGTTTGCCCACCACAAAGTTCACTTGGCACGAGCTGGGAACCAGGGACCCCATGCACCAGAGGTGAACGCTCTACCACTGAGCCACCGCAGCTCTTTTAAGTAGTGCAGTTTCGCTCAATTTACAAAATATTTAAACTAATGTTGCGACGTCAGATGTGTTCCAAACGAGACAAGATATAGCAAATATATTAACACAGTAACGCATCCACGTTGGAGACTCTCAATAAAGAAGGGGTATATCCAATTCAGGAAATTCAGAAAATATATCACTGCAGGTATACCTTTTTTCCGTTTGGAAAATATTTGAGGTCGCAGCGTTAATGAGGTACCCTGTATATGTGATTTTCAATGTCTGCAATAAACATTCAACTTTTGTAACGAAAACATTTTCGTGTATTGCACCATTTAAGGAATGATCACCATTTAACCGTGAGTTCTTGTACGGCTGTCACCAATACGACACGGTTCAGAGTGAGAATACTGCAAATACCAAAACAGAAAGCATCTTGCTGGCCTTCGTAAAAATTGCCCCACACGCATAATCTTTCCCTACAGTTCAGAATGTGTTTGTTTTCTATGAGCTTTCCAATGACATATCAGATGGCACAGGTGCTTTTTTAATTGAAAATTTCGTGTGGAGCCCTTTCCCCTAGGGTTCTGTGGGACAAGCACAACTCTTTATTCGATGTGCTCTCTACCAATTTCCGATATTACTTTTGGTTCCAGTTTTTCATCTCCAACTGTCTGTGATTTATAAACACTGCTGGACTCTTTGTCGAAAATGCTCAGAATATATATATATATATATATATATATATATATATACATAGGTAGAAGTTTATCTTCCTTTATCCTTTTGTTGAAACTGGAAACGGAATACCTTCCGCTCCTAATTTCAATATTGAACTCCATAGACTGGAAGTTTAACATAGTTTTACAAATTCAAACTAAACTCACTTACTTTACCCGCTCCCAATAAAGGGTTGAGATTTTTTTCTTTTATTATAGAAGGGAATGGTATATTTTAATAGATAAAGTTGTTCGATTTTGCTCTCTCCGATTTAAATTAAATATAGTTTTTAAAAACAATTTCACGTCGCACAGTTATACTCTGTAGGTTAAAGAAAATGGTTGATTTAACAAATATGAGTGATAATAGACAATTGGTGGATTTAGAATGTGGGAAGGAACGGGAAAACCCTTAGAAAACTCAGGGACAATGTTGTTTATCACCACAAACCAGAGGCGTTATTTAGGGGGCAGGGAGGGGCAATTGCCCCCCCCCCCTCGAGTTTCATATTTATACACTTTTTATCAATAGAATAGTAGATAAATAAAAACGCTAAATTTTACTTATATCAAGGAGTCTTGCCCCCTTCCCAAGCAAATCTGAAATGACTCTCTTGCCACAAACTAATTTGACCTGGAATCGAACCAGGAATTCCTCGTACCAGAAGTGAGAGCTTTATTACTTGAGTCAGCGTGCCCTCTCCCTACCTCGTAATGAATAATTCTGCTCAGCAAAACATCTACATTCTCTTTCAAAAAATAAAACATATTATATGGCGATTTTGCTTGGGAAGTGTCCATGTGTGTTGTGGATTAACCACTCCTGATCAATATAACCAACCATCAATTGCATTTGTATGCGAAAAAAATAATTAAGGTGTAAATGCATATAATGTGTTACGCTATTTCCGATAATGATACAATAGTAATGATGTTTATACCGCAAAGAGTTCTAATTAAAATTGTTGCCGTGAAGTCATCCAAGGATATTTTGCGGACATCAAAAATGAGGCTATTATTATTTTAATGTTTTCTGTTAGTGTCATTTTTTTGTTTCTTCTTTCAGGAAACAACGGCGGGCTAACATGGTGTGGAAAGGTGTCTTTAACGTGGAGGGATTATGTCTAACTTTGTTCTATAGAACAGAAGATAAATTACTCCAACACACAAGTAAGTTTTATTTTTAAAAATAGTAAAGTCCGTTGAATTATTTAAGTCGTCCGAATTATATGTATGTAAATGTTTCTATATTAAACACATGAATGCAGTTAGAAAATTAAACGAAATACTTGTAAAAATTATGGCGTTGTTACCCTAAGAAGTGCTTGAGGGCACAAGTGTTGAATATGGGTGAGAACAAAACAGACATCCTTTCGTGTATCAAAGATTGTTGAAATGCAATGAATTTAAATTAAATCTGTAGTTTTACGTCTTACGGATAAGCTATGTAGCACTAAACTAGTTGGATAAGTAATAAAAGTGAATGAGTATGGCAAAATTAGTGAAATGAGAATGTGCAAGGAAACCGGAAAAAACCCTAACCACAGACACGATGTTGTCCACCACAAACTCACATGGCCTGGGATCAAATCATGGACCTCTTCCAGCAGTGGTGAACGCTCTACCACTAAGCCACTGTGCCCTCAAATCAAAGATTGTTGAAATTTGAACGTTAATTCTATAATGCAGTTATTATTATTATTGTTATTATTATTATTATTATTATTATTATTATTATTATTATTATTATTATTATTATTATTATTATTATTATTATTATTATTCCCAAAAAGTTTACAAAGTATCTGTATTTTCACCTACATTTACATGAATATAATTGTGACTACAGTCGTGTATCAGAGCTATTATCAAGAATACGAGTGAAACAGCAAGCGGTAGAACTTGTAGATTCTTGATTAAAAAACAAACTGTTAAGTCAGTATTTACTAAACAATTTGTCATTCAAGATACAAAGATATGCATCAAGGAAAGCAGATTCTTTCTCTGAGCCCCTTGGTAGCTATATGGTTAGTATACTTGACTTCGGCCCGAGAGACCAGGGCGCAATTCTTGGCAGGAGCTAATGTGGTTCGAATCCCATAGGCCCACGTCTGATAAAGGCTCGGTACTGTAAGAGCGCTGAATTCCAATCCAACTAAGTAAACTTTTTATACGCATAGTAACCCTGCAAAGCATTTTTTGATTAGTACCTTTATTAATATTTTTTAATAATAGGCAAACGGTTTCAAAGAGGTTAGGGCAAAGATACAAATAACCACTCGCCCGGGGCGAGTGGTTCATCGATGCAGGCGAGTTCTTAAACAGTAAAAACTATGAAAATCACGATTGGGATATGGGACGTGGGCTAGTAGCTTTTTTCTAGGGCTAGTAAAATTTTGTTGCTTATTTGCAGGGTTATGCTTTAAACGACAAATACCACGAGGTTCTTCGTGAACAAGTTAAGTTCTTTTATTTTGTATCACTTTGTCTTTCGACAATGAGATTGTAATATAGCACTTATCGACTTATGTATAGAACGTACCTCACGTTGTACTCTATTACTTGAGTATTAACTCATCCATTTTATTGTATTATCACGGTAATGTGATAATTAAAGCAGTACATCATAGTACAGCTAACATGTTTAGTTGTTACTTCGGTAGTATAGTAATGGATATTTATATTTTACCAATTGTTATTTAACTTAACCCCTTACCGCATGCCGTACCATATACGGCACATACCTTTTTTCAATTTAGTTTTTTTTTTTTTTTTTTGTGATATATCAAAGGCACCAAATAACTATTTTGTCTGCTGTGTGAGATATTGACGTGAATAAGAGATTTTGGTGTCATCTTGCATGTTGTTTGTGAGTTGTAAGTGTGTCATATATGGCATTTACTTATTTCTGAAAAATGGAGTGAAAAATCTAAAATTCAAGTTTTAATTCATTTTTCAAGTTCCCATATTAGGATTTCCAATACTGATTATTTTTTTTTCGCTAATAGAAAAAATGCACAAAGGGGTTAATGCTGGAGAACAGAAGTTAAAAGAGGTATTTTGATTAAACATAATGATTATATGGTAATTAATTTAGGTTATTTTATTTTATTGTATTGAATATGAATAATACAATGTGGATAAGCATCTTACAGGGCTATTTTAAATCAAGTACAATTATTAATGAATGAATGGGTCGTCCACAGCAAGAATAACTATATTACGTAAGATTGATGAATAATAATTGCTACATTGAGGCATGATACATTGGCAAATTACAGTTTTACATTGTGAATTTATAAGCTATGTGCTTGTAAACAAACATTAAAATGCTTTATGAGAATAGTTTCTTTTGCAAACAAATTATAAGATTAATTGTTCCGGGTTTATCAAAACCTACGATTATGAGGATGTAATTGACTTGTACTGCCCTGCCATAATTATGTAGGCTATAAGAGTAGAAAAAAACCATGCAATATACAACTTACATTTTTTGGTCCATCGATGACAGTCAGCAATATATTCGCGATACTACGGTGGTCAATTACAATTGCATCACCTGCCCAATAGTCTCCGACATAACAATACGAGACGGATCGAGAAGAGAATTCAACCGACTGAATGGGCCGAGGCTCACGATGTTCTTAGCACTTTAAATATATACTTACGTTATTATTATTATTATTATTATTATTATTATTATTATTATTATTATTATTATTATTACAGTATTATTATTATTCATGAGAACTCCTACATGGTTTAGATTTGGATCCTATGTTAAGTTGTATATCGAGTCCTATATATCCTTGCTGTTCAAAGGGATGTTAAACTCCAAATCAATAACATATTATTATTTTGCTATATCCTTCAGTAATAATAAGGTCATAAAGGAGCGGATGTGTTATTGAAGTGGGATCCTAGCACTAACTGGATTCAAGACGTTGTACACCTACCCACAAAAAAAAAAAAGTCATAATTATACATACGTAGTTTGTATTGCAATATCCTGCAAACTATTACCTGACCAACGAACGAGTGCGGGCGGCCGGTTCTGGAACTAAAATACAAGCAGCAGTGTTTCTAACCGGGTTACTTGTAATCAGTCTATCACAATTCTTTTTGTCCTGTTCGTAATAAACCACTTCACGCATATGCCAAATCAGGAGCAGATCCAGGGGGCGGGGCGATCGGGGCAATTGCCCCCCCCCCCAGAATAGGATATTTTTTATTTTAAAAATAAAACCTAAGAATTTTCATCTTTGTATTATAAATGTAAAATAAAACCTAAAATAGGTAGGCCTTACTTTTTTTTGTTTTACGTTGCAGAAGTCAAATAAAGCAATAAATTGCAAGAAATTACATTGGCATTCTTGCTCCCCCCCAAAAAAAAAAGTCCTCCTTCGAAATCGCAGGTGGCCATTTCTGTTCTAGAAATTGCAGACAATAGCTGCTTCTCCTTTTCTAAAGTTGTTTAACTTTTTTTTTTTTTGCAATATACTCTACTTGATTTGACTTCGAACGACCGCCCCCAAACATTCAGCCTGGATCCGCCCCTGGCTCAAGTTAAGACAAACAGTTTAAAAAGTTATTGAAGTTATTTGCAAAACATCTTAAGTAACAAGAAAAAAAAATACTACAACAAAAATACACCCTCCACATTAACTTGCGAACACATTAGCGTGCAGCGTTTTACAGGCTGCTCCTGTTTTATAATGACATCGAATAAAACGTAATCAATTTTTATACAATCTGTTTAATACACGGTAGAAGCTCACTGAATTGTCAATTGTGCCATGTTGTTCTTCAATTGGTAATTTCCGTTCATATATCACTATTTACAATAAATCTGCATCACTACAGGAATGGTTCACTACAACCACATAATTTACGGCGTTCTTTATTAAGTGGAAAGAGATTAGGCTATGCATAACATCCAAACTGCAGCTTTTAAAAACCATTGGATACACTACAGAGTGAAACTCTCCGCTCTCCTGTCTCACCGCGCTTACCAAGAAACTGATGTAAGCACAACAGCAGCCCCATCCTCCCATAACCGCACTGCTATCCTGGTCAGGTAATACGTATGCAATATCCAATTTTCTTGTGTCCCAAACTGTACACCCAACAGTATTTCAATCTGTGAATTTTAATTAGATCTATATTTAATTTTGAAGAATTGTGTAAACAATGTACAGGATTATTCTGGCTGACGTGGTGCATGGGACGGAAATGTTATGTGCATATACGGGAAAGCAAATTAGGGAAAATATTTTTCAAAACATAAAGTGATTCTTAGTTTTAGATAAGACGTAAATCATATTTACTGATTATTGAGCTATTATGAAGAATCGTTATTTAACAAACCCTAATAGATTATCTAATGCTTACATGATGATTAAGCATTTCAGTGTTCAAGGTTGCAAGATTATCTTCCTTTGCATACTTACTGTACAAATTTACTCTTTGTTTTAGCGTATGTAAGCATCCTATACACATGAGGACGCTTTAGCTTCAGTAGTAACTACCTCTTGAATTCTGTACAGATTCCAATTAGGTTTATTCACGAGACGAGACGGGGCACAATTTTCATGGCCAGATGAGACAGAGCTCCTCCAATCGTAAGAGTTCTACTTTCCGAGACGAGACATAACTTACACACTAACTTTTCGATTCGTCATAGCCTCAACTATCTAGCAGGCAACTCTTTTTCAAAAATAATATTAATCAGAATATATTATACCGAAGCGAACAGAATCTAATTTAATGGCCTGTCTCACATTTACTTTTAATAGAGATTGTGACCTGTACAGATGTTCGTATTCTTGAACATTTGTGATCTCCGTTGTAAGTTTTGCTGTTCTTAGTGACTGTTATACATTCATGTTAGAGAGAAAATTAGAATTAATATGGTCAAGAAATATACATATGAAGAAATATACGCGTGAACGAGTATAGTATCATATGCACAGCAAAAGATTATGGTGTTGTTACAACTTAATTTTAACACAGACCAGTGGTCCCAGTGTGACTACCACTTCAACATCTTATTTAAGCACCAAGAGACTGGTGTTGAGGTTAACACAGGCCTAGTGTTACCGATCTGACACAAAGCCGGTATTGAGTGGTGCTAAATTATACGATGATGCTAAATCTAAAAATAGTACTGAAGTGGTGTTAAAGAACTGGGCAGATAAAGAAAGGAACGCGGAACTAGGAACATCTACATGGTCTTCTTTCAATGTCAGTCCTGTTTTGCTAGTAATATACCAGCTAAGCCATTGAGGTACTAATATTGATAGCTGTATTATTTGTCAGTGATCACCGAACCTTTTATTTGTTTCGAGCAATAACCTAACAAAAGAATCACAACTGCTTCAAAATCCTATTTATAAGACAGATACACTTATACTGCAATTTTTAGCGTGGACATTATCGTCTAATGATATCATAAATATCTAAATAATTAACATTGAGAATGAATGTGTGTTATTAGTTTTTATTTTGAGCTATGAACAAAGCTTTGTGCGTTATATTTGACATTTATACGGAGTAACGAATAGGGAATTAACAAAATTGTTTAGTAATTGTACACAAAACTGTACCAATGACGTGTTACTAAAATTAAACAATTGTTGGGAGTCATATGGTGCTGTTCATTTTTAGGTGATACCGAGGAAGATGTTGGGAGTGAAAAGTGTTAAAAGTTAGTATATAGATAGTGTAAACGAAAGAAGAACGATGGTTTAAAAAATGAGCGTAACTATGTGATTGTTTATATGTGTAATTGAATTGATGTCTCAAATTGAGCCATAAGTGGCTGTAGTTGATTATGTGTTTGATTGGAGCCATAAGTGGCTAAAGATATTTATATTTAGGTAGATGAGCCTACAGTGACGATTTATGTTTTAGGTTTAATGTAATGCCAAGGTGGCTTACGTTATTGGAATACTTTGTGGAATACAGGGAGTTTATCGGCTTGTGGCTGAAGTAGGGTACAGCGGGGTAATTCGAATAGGCGGGGAATTTGAATAATGTTAAGCATTTTGCCAGCTGGAGTGGAAATGCGGTTCGCCATGTTAGTGAACCTGTGGTGGATTTGTAGGTGGTGGTTTGCAGAAGTCGCTATCAGAAATACAAACTATTCCTTCGGTTCTGAAGGTTTATACGAATTTTTGTTTGCTGCAAGGTAAGCACGAATGTTTGTATTTTTAGGTCGTTATAATTTTCAACGTTGTTTCCTTAAGCTTTCCTTATTATTAACTGGATAAAATGAAACCGCTCTGGATTATAATCATATCAGTAGCATGTGGGGCATTGATATACTGTACACTGGCGTCAACTAATCAGCAGTTTTCATACCACGTTGTGAATGGAATATTCGTCGACTGCGGGGCAATTTGGATAATTCAAAACGGGGCAATTTGAATAGCGGTGAAATTGGAACTATAGGCCTACTATTTTATATTTGTTTGTCAAAAGCGAAAGCTTCTAGTGTTAACAAGGAAACTGCGAATTCTTATTTTGTCTTACTGGGAAAATTAATGAACGAGTATGATCTCCATAAACCATCGTAACCGTATTTATAATATGGACGAAAGTAATCTTCCTCTAAATAACAGACCCCTAAAATTTTTGCAGAAAAGGGTAGAAAAGAGGTGGTAAGTTTTACATCTGTTGAGCGAGGGGAAAATGTAACGCTGATAGCATGCTGCAATGCCAGAAGGTCTTTTACACCTCCTGTAGTAATATTCAAAGGCGTACGCCTAAATCCGGACTTTAAAACCCAAAATCTCACTCACAACTTTTGTCCTTAGAGTTCTACCAAAGTCATGACATCGAAATGCTTTACCTACCTTCAGACACAACACACGTATTATAACCACTCGATCGCTGTGTTTCTAAGGCCTTAAAGCCAATTACCACCAAGAGGCAACTATCTGGATTCACTAAAACCCGAGGTCAGTGATTAGTAAATCTCAGTTCTGCATTTTGATCACTGAAGCCTAGAAGTGGACAGCTTCTGTTAGACTGGCAGTTAATGGGTTTTCCTGTATTGGTATCTACCCGTTTAGTCCAAAAGCTATTGAAGAATTTCGATTCGCCCCTTCGGAAACGTATGTCCTTATTATACATTTTGAGGAGCAGTTTTCTCGGGAAGAAGATCTTAACAGCGCGCCTTCTTCTTCCGATCATGGCTTTCAAAACTTTGTAACAACGAAGCCTATAGATGAACCCATACAACAAGTGCTTCCCAGCTCAGAAAAAGTTTGTGTGCAGAAGAGACGTCGTGCCGCAGGCAAATTATGCCACTCAACTACTGAAAATATTCGGGCAATGAGAATAAAACACCTCCGAGGAAAGACGCAAGCATCGGGTGCAACAAAATCCAAAGACACTACAAGAAAGAAGAGTGCTAATACAGAACCTGCCAAGAAAAAAACAAATGCATGCTCGAAAGAAACTGATATCCTCTACCCCTTCCAGTGACGAAAATGTAGGCCTAAGTCTAAAGATGGCTGCAGGCAATGAAAGTCAAACAAGGAATTGCTGTTTTTACCTTCTTAATTACTATTCAGAACGTTCTGCTAAAAAGGGAGACTGGATTCGTTGCCAGCGTTGTAAGACATAGTTCTACGAAGTCTGTGTCGGTGCAGAAGGTCGAAAACAGTTTATCTGTTGTCGTTGTCGTTAAGTACGAACGATGGAAGATGAATTAACCAATTACGGCTCCTTGCCTTAAACAGTGTTCTGAACATTTTTTTTAGTGTAGGCCTACATTCAAAAAAATAGCTATAGGTGACGCATATTTACAATTTATGTAGGCCTACTTCTTTTCATTCAAAACTAGCATATTTCCACTACCGTAGAAATTGCAATCTAACTATTAAATAGTTTATACATTATTTCTGTAAGACTTGTTTATTTTGTTGGTTATTCATATTACCCCACTCGTTATTCAAATTGCCCCTCACATTTACGTTTTTCGAAATTTCGGCGGGGAAATTGAATACCCAAATTTCACAATGATGTATCTCAGATACTGTCTTGAGAAAAATTGTTAAGTAATAGTAAGGTTTAAAGTTTTTGTTCACAATTTTATATTTGAATACCAATTACAGTTTCCGAGATATATGAGAAAATGTCTGAAATTATTCAAATTACCCCGCTGTACCCTATAAACCGAATAAAGGTTGGCTATGGAAAGAGTAGTATCGGCATTCATTGATTAACTCTAGTTGGTTTGAAGTAATACTTTGCTCCTTTTAGATACAAAAAGTAATTTTACTCTCCTAACAACAACCAGTCACCATGTCAAGAAGTTGATTTAACAATAACATTTTAAGAATTTACCCCAAAATCCGATGCAGTTAAAGTAGAACCATGCATGTGGAAAACTTAATACAACACTGCAAGTAACAAAGAATTGAATTGAATTAACACTGTAATTATTTTACTATGTACTGAATTACAATTTTTAAGTATGTAGTATGACGAATATTTATTGAAATACGTAATGATTTAATCTGACCTTGTAAGTTATTATTATTATCAGGGATGGTGCATTCAAGGGAATAGCATGATTAAACTACATCATAGAAGTTTTAAGGAGAGAATGAAGAACAAAAATCGCATGAAGCATTTAAGAACTAAAGTAATTAAAGTTACCTATAAAAACTGCGTAACTTATGTATTGCCGACCCAGAGGAGAGGGTGATTCTAAGTTAAATTCAGAACATAAAGTTAAAAAGTAGTATAACTTTTTTAAGGGGGAAGGAAGAGAATTTAGGGGGCATTCTATATTATGGGGAATGGTCACTATTATTTATGAGTTAAATAATGGAGACTTTATTTATTTATTTTAAGAAAGTCAAGCACGTAATTACGTTTACATAATGCAGGCATGTTTCTTGTGTAAGCTGTTACTCTGGAGCCCAAAGTGAAACCGACAGTATTAAAATTTGCACTTACATTAATATTACAAGAGAAATTGAATGTAATTTGTACCTTGTTCTTTATTTCACATATATTAGTGTGATTTATATTGTATAACTTAAGGAACTACTAAACTCTTGCTTTTTAAGGGTTATTTGTCTATATATTGTGGTTTGATTGGATTGTACTATAGCGTTCCTTTCAGCATTAAATCTGTATTAGACCTGAACGTACATTTTAAAGGTGAATTCTATCCACCGTAATACTTTCAAATTTAAAGGTTTTCCAACCGGAAATCGAACCTGTTCCGCGTGAAGCAAAGGCATGATCGCTAGCCACTAGACTAGAGGGGATGAGTGTCTGTATGTTGTAGTTTCAGTAGATAAAGGAGACAAAACACATGCACAGCATGCATGCCAGCATCAATGTAAATTTAATCCGAATGAAGCACCAGCTGACAAATCATGGCTAGATAGTCAGAAATAAAGAGCGATTTTTTTTCTTTATATCAATAAAATATAACGTGAGTGCAAAATACACAATTTTATTATCTTGAATAAACATACCATACAAAGCTTGTATTATGAATAGGGATTGGCACTTCAGAGTATTTACACTGTATGATAAGCGGAAAAAGAAATGGTTGTTTGTAGAGGAAAACTAAGCAATGATAACTATAAAGGTGAATGATAATGTCAAACAAAGTTACTTTGTACTAAGTTTTGTGTAAAATGTTCTTACGATTCTTCTTAAATGGCAACCAGTTTGTTCTTTCATTGGCAATGTTTGGTCGCTAAACTCCAAACAACCAATTCATCTTTTTTTTAACTGACTTTTTATTGTATATGTGTGTTTTTATTTATTTATTATTGCCATGACATTAATTTGAATGAAATCATGTTTTAAAAATAGCCATCAAAATACAGGGTGTCCAATATACAATACAACCCGGAATTTGGGATAGTAGAACTTTTGATCCTGAAGCGATACACGAATAATGGTAATACCAAAATGAAACCTTGTTTATGTATATATTTTTTAAAATTGGAAGCAACGATTAAAATATGCTACGAACCACACAGTATTGCCATATGTAACTGAAGGTGTTAATTTTTTTTTTTTGCAAAACACGTAAATTGACTCATCACTGATACATATGGATGTTCTGTTGTTAATTTTTAGTTTGTTTAGTTGGAGTAGCTTAAAAAATATGGACCAGAAAAAAGATTTTTTTTATTTCTACCGATAACTAATCGAATGAGGCCTCTGTAAGGGGGAACTAGGGAAATTGTAATTTTCATAAACACTCGGAATTGGCAACACTGCTGATGTTTCAGTGCATCGAAAGGAGTGTTAAGTATCTGTCTACACTATGTAATTCCTGAAAACAACAAAAAAAGAAACTTTGAACTTATTATGATAAAACTTTTACTTACATGCACCCGGCAACCCTGCTATTCATCTCTATGGGGCTGCATAAGCAAGAGGTACACAAGAACAATCCTCGAATTAAACAAGACCTGGAAACAAACATTCGCAGTGGCACTGAGAACATTAACACTTCTACCCTTCGTAAAGTTGCTGCCAACATGCTGAAACGCGTGAACCAGTGTTTTGTAATAACTTACTTATTTTGTAATAACGTATTAAGCTATTACAGAATAAATACAAATATTATTTAAAAAGTAATTAACAAGGAACACAGACAGCATGATAAATCATCAATTACCGTTGAGTTCATTTTGCTAATCGTTGCCTTAACCTAGATTTTTGGGTAATTCAAATTCTGGTCACACTGTAATTTCTATGGATGGCGACACTGAAAATTCTTCCGATTCGTATTTTCGGGTGTAGAATAACATTATCTATTAATGACTTAAGTTACATTTCACTATCTCTTTTCACTTACGAAAAACTGGCAAAAAAAAAAAAAAATGTTAGCTTTTGAAAAATATTTAGTAGTTTGCCCCCTTATGAAAATATGCTTTCCCTGGTTTTCCCTTTCAGAGGCCTCATCCGATTAGCTATCAGTGGAAATGAAAAATTCTTTTCTCTGCTCCATAGTTTCCAAGCAACTCCAAATAAACAAACTGAAATTTAACGACAGAACATCCATACTTACGTGTTTAAAAAATGATTTACACCTTCAATTTACGTGTTGAAAAAAAAATGATTTACACCTTCGGTTACATCTGGCAACACTGCGTGGTTCCTAGTGTACTTCAATCGTTGCTTCTTAGTTTAAACATATGTGCATGAGCAAAGCTTCATTTTGGTATAACTATTATTTGTGTATCGCTTCAGGTTCAAAAGTTCTACTATCCCAAACTCTGGGTTGCATCGTAAATTGACACTTTGTACTACTGATCGTAGCAATTGAAAAATGTCAGATAACGCCCTTTATTGCACGTTTTGTTATGGTGCATATTATTTTAAAGAGCATAACTTGTTTATTCAGTGATTCATTGCTTGTTTCACTCAGACATATTTCGGTATCTTGTAGTCTTTATGGAGATTGTGTATGTCAATGGTATTGCAGCTGTACCCATCTCCCAAAGAGCTTCGGCTCAACCTAACCAAGTTTACTATACTTCTCCCCAAATTTACTATTTTCCCACCAAATTTAACCATTCTTCCCTCAAAATGTACCATTCTCTAGTTTGATGGTAACAGTTTAAATTGAAAATAATATCCGCCCCAATATTGTGGGCACAACCTGTCTCTAACAAGTAAACACCTTGGTTTATTGATACATCGAAGTGTATCATATGTTACGTATCGCTACTTCAATTCGTGGTGCAGTACGCATTTTACATAAGTTTTGTTTCAAATAACGTAGAACCACTTTTGATGTCTAATACGTGGTTATTTGCTTTTATTTTTTTCCTGTTTGAAAAATATTAAAGCCATATTGGTTTACAGACTATGACAGAGAAGTGTATTTGTCACTTACGTATATATGGAAAGGTTAAGATGGATTTCGATATTATAAAAGCATTACGTAATATGGCCTTCACCTAGACTGATATACTAGCGTACTTTTTAAGAAATGTTATTTCCAGAAAATGTCATTAAAAACTACAGTTTTTATGCTTCTTTTAATTTTCACCGAGAATTTCCATTCCATTGATGATTATTTAAAACCCTCGTTAATTTTAAACAAAGGGTAACAAACGATTGAGATATTTTTATTACAGCGTAAACATTGTTCTGATTTCAAAGAACATTTTACCGATTTTTTTTTATTTTTATTTTTATTTATTTTTTTTTTTTTTTAAGTGACTATGATTCGTTCACCCTTTTGTTACCGCATAACGCTATGCTTCGTTGATAGTGCGGCATGGTCTTAAGTACATTTACTCTTCGTAAAGATAACGTATAATGTATTTCTATTGTTGGTTAACTGTTAAAGATTTTTTTTCTCTCTGTTAATTTTCTGATAATACTAATTGATTTCTCATGTGCCGTTAACCGTAAATAGAAGATGATTACAAAAAAAAAAGTTGATTTATGAAACACTGCAAGTGAGGTTATTGCATTATAAATAACAGTTATATGGAACAACGTCATAGGTACAACTAGAGAGAGGAAAAGTTCCCCTCCCACAGATCAGTGTTGGCCCACGAGAATAACGTTGAACCACAGGTTAAGACTGTGATCTTGGCAGAAGTAAATGAAATGTGACGGCTATGAACAGTGCCCAAATTGAAATGTACAAGATACCGTACCATGTCTATGATGCGCAGTGTCATTTCATTGTTTTAAGATACAAGCATAGCAACCATGTAGGACACAGGCACACCCTCGGGAGGGGGTCCATCCTGTTCGGGGCTTACCCCTGAACATTTCCTAACTCAACATACATTTGTACTCTTTATCAATAAAACTGTATTTGTTTAACAGGGAAAACCTTGGTGTAGCATGAATATTTGATCTTATACTTCTCTGTACTTTTTCTCTTGTAAAAACAATCTAGTTCTATCATTATTTTTTTCCCCTGAAAATATAAGTGGAAGGATTTTAACAGCATGGAAAAGCCAGTGAACATGATTCGTGGCTAGTTTTATTTTAGTCCCTTCTTCCAGACTAAAATGGCTATATTTCCGAGTATTGCACAATATTTTATTACACATCTAAATGAATAACATTTTGGCAGAATGAAAGGGTGTTGGTGAATAAAAATATAATTTTGTTTTTCCAATTCAATGACTTCAAATTTATAGTATTGATAAAATTTTGCGAACCAGTTTTATTTAGTAGAAGAATACTTATTATTGCACATATAATCCCAGCAGAGCCGTAGCTAGATGGGGACCAGTGGGGCAACCGCCCCGGGTGCTTATAGCAAAGGGACACCGAACGATCAAGGAGAAAGTAAAAGTGTTGGAAATGAGTAAAATACGCGTCGCTCCCAGAAAGTATTGGCGCCCTATAAGATCAATATTGTTGTCGGTTATCAATGAAATACGTAGATTTCTTAAAAATTTTGTTGCTCGCTTCGCTCGCAATCCAAGAGTTTAAATAAGGGTCACAACAAGTTTTTACTTATCCCTTAAGTACTATGGACGAAAATAATCCCGTAACTTCTATGGAACGGTCTGTCAGACCGCATTGTTTTTTCACATTTTCTGAATAGTAGTTTCATTGCATATATTTAAAAATGATATCCTACATATCTTAGTTGCTTATAGAAAAGTAAAACATAGTAATTTCACGATGTAAAAAAGCTTTATATTTTTAAAACAATGAGAAAGAGAACATAGTCAAAATTTGCAACAATGCTTTCATTGTTATTCTAAAATTGTAATTGTTGACATATTCAATTTTTTCTCCGTTTCTATGTAGTGAAGATAACACTAATTTAAAATACACTGTTCTTATAGATGCACTGAGAATAAAAATACAGTAAAAACGGAGAAAAACATGGAATTTTAGTTTTTTTAAACTTACAGGAAGGTACTGTTATAGTTGTACTTTTACATTTTTTGTAGTGAAAAGGTAATGAATAAAACTTATTTTTAGTTCTTATATGGTGGAGAAAGTAAAGAAAATACGTTTTTGCCGGTAAAGAAAGTACCGCACTAACTTTTCTGACAGCATGCAGTTTCTTCAGGTAGGCACTTATATATTCTTTTTCTGCACTGCAAGGAAATCGGTACCCCACACCGCTGACACGAATGAATATATTTGCTTTCCGCTTACAACTCAGTCGACAGAAGACTATGTTTTCTTTTTGAACACCTTATGCGCGATGGTGGGAAACTCACTTTCAAGTTGTAGTATGCTCTTGATTGAAAAACTCAGGTCTCGTGGCAGATGTCCGATGAACAATCTACGTTCTATGTGAAGCCTAACAAGTCCTTTTGCCAACGTTTTTATGAAATCAAGTCTTGTCATCACTGCGGACTTAGCGTAGACTTGATGCAAGACATACGCATTGACACAACACGCAACATCCACCAGCATAAAGAAAATTGTCAATGGCTATCGTCTTGTTCGACGACTTGATGTGTAATCTGTACATTTTTTTTGTCTAGAGTATTCACTACACCTTTACTCATGTTTTAAAATATGATTATTTTAGGTTTTTCAGTCTCTGGGTCATTATTTGATGTGTGGTGCAAGACGTGCCACACGGTGAGACACAAAACTGCTAATAATCAGTAGATAACCTAAGACAACTGCACAGAAAAATACTCACGTAACTACTATAGTACGTCTGTGAGACCACTCGACCCCTCCAGCGCCGCGCAAAGGGGATCAGTTATAACACGAACTTCACAATACGTAACCACATTTCAAGATGGCGTCAGGCTCGAAGTCGATGCAAAGTGGTGCTCTTATTGTTTACCTGTTTTTCGTGGTTGTGTGTAGTGTTTATGTGCGTGCTCTACTGTCTTCATGTAGTATAGGTGCTGTGACTTTCCCAAGTGAAGCATTGCCAATGAAACATGGACTGAAGTGTAGTGTAAGATCATTTCATTTTATTGCTGCTGCCTTCATACCAAGAGGACCGCCATGCCCTCTCTCTGGTACTGCTAACAGTGACGGAGGAACTACAAGTGATTTTGTGCCAAGGTATGAGTCGAAAGCAAAAAAACAGTGCCTAATTCTTGTTTGCTTTCTCCTCCTTTGTGGTGATATTCACGTAAACCCTGGCCCACCCTGTCCATATTACACCAGTGCTTTCAATATATATTATCAAAATGTTCGTAGCATTAAAAACAAATTACTTGAGTGCTCATTGAACCTAGGTGAGATAAGGGAACTGGATTGTTTCGCAGTGACCGAATCGTGGCTGAATGAATCAGTGAACGACAGTGAAATTAGCTTTTCTAATAATTTCACCATTTATCGTAAAGACCGCATAACTCGTGGAGGTGGAGTGATGATTTGTGTAAATAATAAGTGGAAGAGCAAGAGAAGACTGGATCTCGAACGGGATTGTGAACTTATTTGGGTGGAAGTATTTATTCCAAAGCGTCGTTCTGTGTTTATTGGATGCTTCTATAGACCGCACAAGAACACCCCCAAGCACATCTTAGAAGCTTGCCATGACTCACTGTTGCATGCGTTGTCACACGGTGACGTCATCCTATTGGGTGATTTCAACCTTTCCATCACGTGGCAGGACAGCAAGCATGGCGTCGCTAAAGATGGAAACGACAGTTATTTCATGGACAATTTTATTCATGGACTTGGTCTAGGTCAACATAATATGCATAATACCCGCAATAATAGCAATCTTGACTATATTCTATCTAACTTAGAACCTCGTTGTGTTGTCCCATGCAGAAATCTTTTTCCCTCGGATCACGATTCCTTGGATGTTTCTTTCGATTTCCTCCCCTCCCCTACTACAAACCAGCCCCTCAAAAGTAGGTCACAACTTGTTTGGAAGAAAGCCCCCTGGGGTGACATCTGCCGGGCTATTGAACTGTTTCCTTGGTGTTTGTTAGAGGTAGGAAGTGTTGACGACGCTGTGGACTTATTTACATCTGTTGTCCACTCAGCCATAAAGGACTTTGTGCCGGTGAAAGCATCAAAATCGAACAGGTTTCCGGTCTGGTACGACAATGAACTTCGTGAACTTCTTAAAAACAAAAAGCTTGCCTGGACTCTATGGAAATCACATCCGAGTGACTACACATACAAAAACTTTGCTAGAATTAGAAGTCTTGCCAAGAAGGTACAGCGGCGTAAATATTTTGAATACATGGACTCAATTGGTGATTTTACTGTTAGTAACCCTAAAGTCTTTTGGTCTGTAATTAAATCGAGAACAAAATCTCCGGGCATACCGGCAACAGTTCAAGATGAAAATACTGAAGCGTGTGATGATCAAAGACCAGACCTCTTCAATAACTACTTCTGCAAAACATTTACTTCCCTTCCCTCTACGACCCATCTCCCCCCTCTCCACCCCATCTGTTCGGACACCTTATCCATTCTCTCTACCACCCCGGGCGAAGTTCTGGCTCTCTTACTATCGTTATCTCCACATAGATCACTTGGACCTGATAAAATTAGTCCTCTCTTTCTCAACAAAACTGCTTCAGTTATTGCGGTTCCTCTATCTATCTTATTCAATAGATGCTTCAAGGAAGGGTATTATCCCACCAGTTGGAAACTAGCTCACGTGACCCCAATATATAAATCAGGACTTAAAAGATCATGTATCCTCCTATAGGCCAATATCTCTTCTTTCTGTAATATCAATTATCTGTGAAAAAATAATCAAAGACAGGCTACTTAAATTCACCTCACCTTACATCCATAGTTCTCAGCACGGCTTTCTACCGAAAAGCTCAAGTCTCTCAAACTTAAGTACTCTTCTTTCCTGTGCAGTCAAATGTATGAATAACAATACTCAATTAGATGTTATCTACTTTGATCTCTCGAAGGCCTTTGATTCTGTCAGTCACATTCATCTTCTTCATAAACTCTCCAATAGATTTAATGTACATGGCAAATTTCTCTCTCTAATCACAAGCTACTTGAAGGACCGTAAACAGAGAGTTGTTATTTCAGGGGCGACTTCTAACCCCCAACCCGTGATCTCAGGGGAGTGTACTTGGGCCTCTGCTGTTTGTCCTGTATATGGATGATCTCTACACGCACTTATCAGCTCAACCTAGTGGCCTTCTCCTTTTTGCTGACGATTGTAAGTTATACAGAGAAATATCGTGTCTCCATGACACAATTGCTCTACAGGAAGACATAAATTACCTTACAGGCTGGTGTGAAATGTGGCACTTGAAACTCAACAGTAAGAAATGTGACAGTATTACTATTACTTTGAAAAAGTCTCCTGTTCCCTCCACATACCACATCAACGATTCCCCTATCACACATTCTGCTAGTCATAACGATCTTGGTGTCATCTTTGATTCAAAACTCACCTTCTCTGACCACATCTCCTCAATACTAAAGAATTCAATGCGCATGTTGGGACTTCTTTATCGATTCACCGAACTACGCACTGTTTCTTCATTAGCAACTTTTTATAAGACTTTAATAGCGCCCAAGATAGAATACTGCTCTCCCATATGGGCCATGGCAGCACCTACACATCTCTCCAGACTTGATTCTGTTCTCAATTTCTTCATCGCTATAGTCCGTTTTCGTGTTCCTGCACTTCGAATATTATCTAAAAAGGAGCTCTTGCGACATCTTAATATTCAGACTCCTGAAGTACGCAGAATTATCTCTGACCTGAAATATCTACAGAAAATAGTTAATGGAAGCTTAAGATCGGAAATATTACTTCAGGAACTATCCTTACGTGTCCCTTCCCGCATCACCCGGAATACCCACCTATTCCATCTTTCCCGTCCTAAGTTGGCTGTTATACAGAGGTCTCTTTTTTATAGAATACCAAACTGTTATAATCAAGTAACAACTGATGTGGACATTTTTTCGAGCTACCCAGTGTTTGAAAGAGCAATTAAACGAGCTTTGACGGAACAGTTTTACTTTTACACTCTTTTTTTTCTATGTTGTTGTTATTGTTGTCTTGTTTTTTTTTTCTTTCTTTTGTTAGCATGTCCCTGTGTAAAATGGCAAAGTTATGCTGTATCTGGGAATTTGTTCAATAAATAAAATATGCTAGACAGGAAGGTAGACGAAAAGATCCACTTGTAGTAGTGAGACTGTGGAAAATATAATGATATGAAAAGTCGCAGCGGTCTGAGAGACGGTCCATAGTACTTACGGGTTATTACTGAAAGAAAGTTATTAAAGATGATTTCTTAATGACGATGTGATATATAAGGTGCCGATTTTTTCAAACACTAATCACTACCAATGATTTATTTTTAACCCCTTTCTGCATGATTTTTTTTCTTTTAGCGAAAGAAAATAATCAGTATTGGAAATCCCCATATGGGAACTTGAAAAATAAATTAAAACTTGAATATTAGATTTTTCACTTAATTCCGACGAGAAATAAGTGCCATATATGACACACTTACAACTCACAAAGAACACGCCAGATGACACCAAAATTTCTTATTCATACACGTCAATATCTCACACAGCAGACAAAACAGTCATTTGATGCCTTTGATAAATCACAAAAAAGCTAAAGTGAAAAAAGGGTATGTGCCATATATGGCACGGCATGCGGTAAGGAGTTAAATTCCATTAATATATGAAATGCTTCCAATTTAAAGGAATTTATTGGGATCATTTTTTCATCAACTTTTTGTATCGCTAGGATAATTTTTGTGTGCATACGTGTTTAGTTGTGTGATATTTTTTATCTATCTACATGCATACTAAACATATACACCCATTCTTTATATATGTACGTGTTAGTTTATCTTTATATGTTAATTAATAATAAGTACTGTACCTTAAATTCAGAATTTTCATTCGTTAAGAAATTAAGTAATTACTGTAATTTCAGATATATGTTGTAGCCAAACTATATTTTGGATTTTAAATACAAACATTAAACATATTCTTTACCTCCATCGATCAATATTGAGAAATTCGCAAAGAAGGCTCCTTCTGAATTTCCGTTGCATTCCACAAAATATTTTTTACCGTAAAAAAAAAATGGAAATTAAAAATGCTATTGATGTGGTCACATAGAGGAGAGGGTGCAAATGTGGAAACCCAGTTTGTATTTCATTTGTAAAAAAGCAGTGAATCGTTAATTTAACCTGGAAAATTGCCTCAAAATGGCTTAGAATGTTAGAAATATGGGACCATAATTCACAAGTGCAAAAACCATATACGTAAAAAATAAAAAAATATTTGGCACATGTACTAGCATATTTCGATTTTTAAAAAACTTAGGGTAATGTGGAAACACCCTAAAATTACAGTAAATCAATGTGTAAACACATAAATGGTTGTTTCCACACCGTCACACTAAGAGTGACTCCATTCCTCACATAATTGACATTGAATCCATAGTTCACTACGCATATCTTTCAAAAATGGATTCACATAAATTATGCACAGAGTGTCTTTTTCGGTGGGCTCTTCTACTCCAACTGGAAGAGAGACTGCAGAGTTTTTTTTTTAATTGCAGGAGGAACTTTGGGCATTTTTCTAGTTTTCTTACCGCCTGCAGGCGGCTTCTGTTTAGGTCTAGTCGTACTCTTACGGTTAGATAAGGATTCTTCGAGCTGCTTTTATACGGAGACGATGTCAAAATAGCGCAAGAACTCGGCTTACGATCTCTATTCGGAGTCTTCCTCTTTAAAAAGGGTATTTTCATTATTTCATATGGTGACACACAAACTTTTGAAGAGATGCTCGGTACGCTGGGTTCTTTTGAAGTGGTGCTCGGTACGCTGGGATCCTCTGAAGAGGTGCTTCGTACGCTGGGATCCTCTGAAGAGGTACTTGGTACGCTGGAACCCTGTAATAAAAGTCGTGGAGACAATTATTTGCCTTTTTCCGCCTCTTTGTCAGTTTCCACTTTGTTTTACTCCTAAGCCTTTGTTTTACTCCTTACCCCTCTGCCCTACCCCTTACTTAGACCATGAATAAAAAGTATCTAACATATACCTGTATGATTCAAATGTGTGTTATCTTCAATAAATTATTTACTAATAATAAAACAATGCAATGGACGTTAGGATGAGGGAAATGTGGAAACGTTTCCACATTTCCCTCATCCATAAGTTTCCAAGTTACCCGCACTGTAGTCAAACTGGATTGTATGAGTTAAGTTAAAAACACGTTTGCTTGTGATTGATTGAATGCCACTAATACCTTCCCAATGACTCCCTTTCACAATACTCTGATATGTATTACACTACATCTATGATATTTTAGACTTAATAATACTACACACTTACCTCCAAAAACTTCACGAAAATGTGTAAACAACAATCGACGCACCACCATTAACTACACTGGCCGACTGCTTCATAGCGTTGTGTCGTGACGAATGGGGACGAGGGTGATTGTTTACGGCAATCGCTGCAAGGGTAAAGCTCTCTGCAGTCTACATACGTTACGTTTCCACATTACCCTCACGTTTCCACATTTGCACCCTTTCCTATACAGAATAAAAGTTTACAATTACTACTGGAAATTCATGCTGTCATCCATTTCGAACAATTTAAAAGCATGTAGTTTCTAATGTACTGAAATTTAATATCTTATCGATAATGTGAAATGTAAATAGCAGTAAATTTCCATAACTATCCTCCAAGTGGATTTGTATACAAGCAAATGTAGTTTAGTCCAAAATAAGACTTGAAAACAGCTCTTATTTGTAAAAGGATACATAATGATCATTTTTGGTTGTTGCAATGGCCTTTCCAAGCAGATTAATAAAAATTCAGTGTACTTAACAACAAAAGCTGCTTTTCTTATATGTAAAAATAGAGAAAAAAATGTTTGATAAGGTGTGTATAGGGGGCTCCGACCGCCGAAATCTATAGCTACGAGTCCCAGCAGCCATATGTCAATGGAACAAGTGCAGTTTAACGGATACTTTTATTTTATTTAAAATTGTTCTTTGTAGATGTTTACAAAAGTAATTTTCACAAATATTTAGAACTTATTACCTTAATATTTTGATTCTGGTACAGATGCAAGCTTAGTGGTCCAGAAGACATGGTTAGATTGTGTTTTGATAATATCTGTATTTAATTATTTATAAGTAGTGAAATGTTAATTATAGAATATGACCAAAGATTTATATTTATGTATGCGTCAATATTAAAGTAGTGATATATTGTTATAATATGTTAGTAAGCATGCAAGGCTATTACCTGGATTGATTTTTAATTTGGTATGTATGTTAACATTGCATATACAGAAAATATTACTTTAATATCTCATAACCTGTGCATGTAAATACCTCACAACCTTGTTTGAAAATGTGAAATTCATTATATTGAAAATTTGATAATTTCCTATTGAAATCGGATTACAGCGACAATTAGTAAGAAAATTGTAAATTAATCCAGATAAGTGGTCACTAGAAGTTCATTGCAAACAATCTTTTTCTTTTCAAGAGCCCAATCTCATAGATTATCTAAATTGCGTTGAATAAAAATTAACCTAATTACTACAAATTTTTATTTCCGCATTTAACTAAATAATTGCCTTGCATTTTATAAGTTGTTTCATTTCCTAAGAATTCTTCAGTGTACTTTAAGTTATGAATAATTAGTTTTTCTTAAACTTGTAACAGCAGTAGGGTTCTTACGTGTACAAAGACGAACGTGAAACACATCTTCTGAAATATTAGTTGACAAGTTTACAATAAGTCAGAGTTACAGGTGCGGAAGGATATTATTTTTTTATTATTATTATTTTAATTAGAATTTTGTTTTTAGTATTTGTATAGACATAGTTCCTAACAGCTGCTAAAATGGCGGCCCTATATTAAAATCCAATGTTCATAATTTATTACATGATTTATAGTTTAACAATCCTTTCAGCATCGAGGCTATACGAAACTTGGACCTACAACTTAACGTGGAATCCGAGTTTCACGAGCTCTTACCTCAGGAATCGAACCCGAATCTCCCGCGCCCAAGGCCCGTACGCACGCTAAGCATACTCATACAGTCACGATTAGATCATTGAAAACATCTTAACAATATAAATAGCACAGTAAGCCACGATGAAGATTCAATTTAGATAATGTTTTGTGTATTTTCCGTTTCCAAAGTTGTGAAAAAGAAGTGCAGTAAGTATCTCGTACATGAAGGAAAGAGGTGGAAACATTACACTAGAATACTAGAGCTTATCTTAATGGTCATTAACAGCACGTGCCTTGTAATTTATGGTAAACAAATAATTCAAGATAACGCGTGACACCAATTATCTTCTTTTTACTTATTAGGTCTCATTAATTTGAAAGGGTATTCCGTTACAAGGTTGCCAGTTCTTTATTGAGACAGAATAAAGTTAAAATTATATTACTTTTTTTTTTTTTCATTGAATAGCAGAAAATGGGTCACAGCGCAATTTTGGCTTATTTATGCTCGGATACAAGAGGATACAGAGTATGTATTCCCTTGAGAGCCATTTATACAGAGGGAACTTTATCGTACCTTATGGAGAATGTGTTAATGTTTGCTTCTGGTATTGCGCAACCATATGTTGTACGACCTTCTTTGTAAGGATGATTTTTTTCTGTTCGAAATGTGTTTAAATTGAATATTCGAAATTGCTTGACTGATTTGATGTTACTTGTAATAAATACACCTGTATTATAGTGCATTGTAAAAAAGTAATCATTGAAATGTTTGTACCGTGCCGAAACGTTTACTTTTAGAAAGAATCCTTTTCATTCCCATCAAATATAGGTGATGATATAGAGGGAAGTAGGGGAGCATTGCTTCCTAAAATTATTGAATTTCTGTACATGCAAATATAATTTCTTGGTTTTTCTTGATTCTTTGAGCCCATTTCCGAAACACTTGGCTTAAAAAGTTGCATCCGTTCATTTAAAAGTATAAAATTTTATGGCATGTTAATAATAATAATAATAATAATCTTATTTTATTTATTCGAAATCGTGCTACATAATGACAATTTCTATGAACTATTCGAATAGTGTGCTTATAAGAAATATGCACAAAGCAAAAATATTGAGAGATAATTTAAAATTAAACTTCAAGAGTTAAGGATAATTTTATGTTAGTATATCTAATAAATCTTAGTGTGCACAGTTCTCTTGTCTTGGTGAGAAAGATTTAAGTATCAATTTCACTTTAATACAGGGTGTCCAATATACAATACAACCCGGCGTTTGGGATAGTAGAACTTTTGAACCTGAAGCGATACATAAATCATAGTTATACCAAAATGAAGCTTTGTTCATGCATATATTTTTAAAATAGGAAGCAATGATTCAAGTACCCTAGGAACCACACAGTGTTGTCAGATGTAACCGAAGGTGTAAATCTTTTTTTTTTTTTTTTTTTTTTTTGCAAAACACGTAAATTGACTCATAACTCATACGTATGGATGTTCTATCGTTAATTTTCAGTTTCTTTAGTTGGAGTAGCTTGTAAACTATGCAGCAGAATAAAGAAATTTTCATTTCCACCGATAACTAATCGGCTGAGGCCTCTGTAAGAGGGAACTAGGGAAATCGTATTTTCATAAATTAACACTGAATTGGCAACACTGCTGATGTTTCAGTGCAGTGCATAATGTAGACAGATCCTTAACACACCTTTTGATGCACTGAAACATCAGCCAAGTTGAAAATTCAGAGTGTTAATTTATGAAAACTACGATTTCCCTAGTTCTCCCTTACAGAGGCCTCAGCCGATTAGTTATCGGTGGAAATGAAAATTTCTTTTTTCTGCTGCGTAGTTTACAAGCTATTCCAACTAAAGAAACTGAAAATTAACGATAGAACATCCATACGTATGAGTTATGAGTCAATTTGCGTGTTTTGCAAAGAAAAATGATTTACATCTTCGGTTACATCTGGCAACACTGTGTGGTTCCTAGGGTACTTGAATCGTTGCTTCATAGTTTAAAAATATATGCATGAACAAAGATTTATTTTGGTATAACTATTATTTGTGTATCGCTTCAGGTTCAAAAGTTCTACTATCCCAAACGCCGGGTTGCATTGTATATTAGACACCCTGTATATGGTGTGCTTTTAAGCCTGTTATTATTGGCCACGAATGGCCCTATCTTTTTTAGTTCTGTAATTTTTTAGCATTATAAAAATTAGGTTTTATCGATTTTCTCGAGAATTACGCATTAGGCTTTACACTCAAGCATGTTATTTTTTCAGCTTAATGGGATCTATCGATTCCATATATGTCTCGTCTTTCGACAATTTATTTATTTATTTATTTTATTTTTCCTTATACGCAAATACTAACGAAGAAATTACGATAAGTTATTATTCCAGGCCGTATGAGGCTGTGGTGAACAGTCATATCTAGATCTTCTTGAATTTACTTTTTTTTTTCTTTTGCATCATTCAACCATCTCTTTTATTAGTACTAAAGACCGTTAATTGTAGCAAAATGCCATAAATGTTTTTTTTTTTTTTTTTTTTTTGCCTTTTTTTTAAATACAAGAAATCGTCAATTAATGACATTTAATGTGAACATTGACCATATTTGACATTTTATGGTTGCTTCTTTAGTTTTGTATACTTTTCTAGCGTTAATACAAGTTGCATTGCTCGCCCTTATCGTGGAATACAGCTCTCCTAGAAGATGTGAAATTAAAAGCAACCTGACCCGAGGGGGGGGGGGAAGGGAGGAATCATACGAATTGACCAACTAAATTATTACATGGAAAGTACGATTGTTATTTATATGAATTTCAAGATTATGATATTCTTCATATTTATGGTCCTGACACAACGATAGATGTTGAACGATCGTTTTCAGACCTCAAACGCATTTTGTGACAACATTTGTGTAGAAGACCTAGAGAAAATGCTGGCTGCAGAAGCAGGCGTGCACCCAGAAGTTTTTGTTGGGAGAGATCCATTGTTAGTATAGTTAGTAGAGAGTCTATGTAGTATTGAACGAGTATTATTCTGTACCCAAAAAGACGATAAATGTAAAATACTTCCATCTATATTTTCAGGGAAAAAATTATAGAACTAAATTGTTTTTTTATAAAAGACAGACTACAAATGAAGTGTAAGATCAAATTTGCATGCTACGTCAAACATTTCCCAGTTAAACAAGTATAGTTTTATTGAGAAAATGTTCAAAGTGTATGTTGAGTTAGGAAGATTTTTTGCGGGGGTACGGACTCGGTGGAACCCCCTGTGGGTATGCCTCTGTGCAGAAGTTATCTATGTATGGGATAACTGCTTTTATCAAATGCCAAAGTAGAGTTTACCTTATATTAGTCGAGATTTGTTTTAATGTAATTTTTGCTTATACTAGTGCATTTTGTTTACAGTTATGTTTAATACATGTTTATATATGCTTGTCGTCTTCTAGCCATTAATACTTTCAAAGTCATACTTGCTAATTAGAATAAAATACAGTCCTCATCATATAGATTAACGCATTTAATGTGAATTTTAGTAAATTAATGCCATAAAAATCAACGAATATATTCATATTTGCAAGATAAATTGCCATTTTAAAATTTTATTTTGCCATTTTACATGCTAATTTCGGTGTTTAATTTAGCTGCAACTGCCTATTTTCAATTATTACTCAAATTGAAGGCAATCTGTCTCCTTTTCAATCCTATAAGCCACCACCGAGAGACGTTACTTCTTTACTCTGATGCACGTCCAGATTCAGAACCCGTATATATACTGTATATATTGAGTAATAAATAATTCTGCCGATATTCCCGAGTGTAAAAAAGTAACTTCCTTCCGCATATATATTGAGTTATGTATATCTATTAATTGGTAGCAGAACGTTATGTTAACTTGGACGATACTATAAAATGCAAAGACATGTTCGACTACTGGTTTGCTTCGGGAGGAGGGATTCAAACTTATTAAGATCTCCGCAGTAGCAGAAAGAAAGAAAAGGAAAAAAGAAACTAACATGATTTGAACACAGATGTTCCAGTTCCTTCAGTCAGCACTCAAGGGAACAGGCAGAAGTTAAAACAAACATCATTTGCTCAGAGAAACCAACGTATGGTTTGCATGATATGTAAAACTTAAAAACGCAGACTTGAATACCAGACATATACTTTTTTTTTTTTTTTTTTTTTTTTTGTAACTGGGTTTTACTGCATAGAAATGTATACATCATCAAATTAACGAAATTGCAAACACACATCACCCTTAAAAGAAAAAAAAATGATTCTTTTTTTTATGAGTCCTGTTCATTATCAGATGCTTTTAAGACTTTCTTTTTCGTTTTTGAGCACAGTATGAAATTGCATACACCTGCTGTTTTGTTTATGTCGCAGGGTCCAGTTGTTTGCATAAGTGTACACGAACAACGTTTTTCTTTTTCTTTTTTTTGTTTAATGAAGAGAGTGCATTTCAGAACTTAGGGCGTTATTTAGAATTGTAAAACTCACGTGTGAGGAAAAGCTCCAGTAATTGATATCTACAAAGGACGTATGACGAAAATCGTTGGCATAATATTGCATCAGTGATATTTTTCCATGTTACAGATTTTTGCTTGGTTTTGCTCTTTGAGGGAAAACTGAAATAGTTTTAAACAGAGTCGACCTTTAAAATGCATTTTGAGGCTTGACTAAATCTGTTTAACGCAGTTCGGAAACGGCAAATTCTTTTCTCATTCATGGAAATGAGTAGTAGACCTATTGCCATGGTCAAATTTACAATTCTGACACTACCGATTTGGACTGGTAGCGTGGAATTGTAATTCAGCTCTTTCGAAGGCGAGTTCGTGTAGTGGGGAGCGGCTAACATTGCATGTTAACCTGTTCACACGCCAACTGTAACTGCAATGATTTTAAGCTCCATTCGTCGTGATTTAGAGCTGTTGAGTAGAGTTGAGTGTAACGTCCCTTTTCAGCAGCGAGGCTATATGAGACGTGGACCTACTGATTAACGTGGAATCCGAATCACATGAGCTCCCACCGGGAATCGAACCCGGGTCTCCCGCACCAAAGGCATGTACTCTAACCGCTTCGCCACGGAGGAGCTCCGTGATTTAGAGCCCACGACGTTAAATTGTAGGCCCTGTCCTTCGTAACCACGGTGTTGTGTAAAGGCGTAAAACATATAAACATACACATATACAAAACACATTTAAAAGGGCGGAATGATTGGTACCGATTCAGTATGCGAGACCATTGTCTCAATTTAATTTGAAGCTAACTCTGGTCTAAAATTCAGGGGCTGGGAGATGATGCACTTATTGTAACACGCATTGTGTTTCTCACGAGACAAAATTTGGTGCTGTCATATCTCGAAAGTGCTGTCTAGCCTCGAAAAGTGTTACAAGTTTATATTGAAAAAACAGTCTCGTCTCCTCTTGCTTGCAACACCACGCATCACCCAATTAAACGTGCGCCACTGGCCAACCGTCTTCCTTTGCGGACTGAAGAAAGAGAAAATACTGTAAGAGCCCCTTTTTTTTATGTATTCGTAAGAAAACGATATCAAAAGATTATGTTGCAAAGTTTCCATTTACAAGTCACTTAAAATTACACTTAACCGGCAATGACGAATGCAAATACAAGTATATCCA
The DNA here is from genome assembly GCF_964235325.1 of Thermobia domestica. Classification (NCBI taxonomy): domain Eukaryota; kingdom Metazoa; phylum Arthropoda; class Insecta; order Zygentoma; family Lepismatidae; genus Thermobia; species Thermobia domestica. Next base: position 160,390,707 of record NC_137454.1, read on the forward strand.
GAATATTCCCTATAGGCTATTTGCTTTAAGCGGGAACAAAACAATGGATGTCTAAAGTAGAAATCAGCTAAGAAAATAAACAATGAAACAAGACTGTTATTCTACATTATATTGGACGAGACTTAACTACCCAGTACAGTATAAGCAATGAACTTAGCATTGGTAAACAGAAACCAGTTTAAGTTCATAATGCTCTCTTTTATAACAGACGAACAGCACAATCGCTGTCTGTCTGTGTAATAAAACACATTAAAAACTTATGTATATGAAGTATGTATAGGCGTAGACTAGATGCTTCTTCTTTTTTATTTTTTTACATTTAATATTTTCTTTATATTTTACGCGGCGCTCTTAAAGACTGCAAAATTAGACGAGTTTTTTTTATATACTAATGCATACTTCTGTACGGAAAACTGGAAAGTACATGTAGATAACCACGTGTTAAGTATATAAATAAAATGCTGTTAACCTTTAGAAAAAATGGAACGAAAATAAAGGACATTGATTTTATCACACAAGAACATCGTAGAATCCAATCCAAAAGGGGCGTCGGGGCCATGGTGCCTTTCTGAGCTTACTGTTACCCATGAAACGAGAAATACTCTTTTACATTAGAGACGAGACAAGACGAGAAATTCCTATGACATTAGTTCTGCCAGGTCATAGACCTCAAACATTTTTTTTTTTTTTTTGGTTACATGATTCGTAGTATTAAAACTAAAAAAAAATGATAAAATGAATGCAAATACGTGCTGGAAAAAAGTATTTATCAAAGCCTAAAATTACGTAAGCGTCCCAAGCTTATTAGACAATATACAACAACTAGCTGGAATGTTCCTTCTTCGCACAAGGAGATTTGTGGAAAGTAATTTGAACCTTTCCCAATTGATATGCATTTCACGTCACCCATTTCCCACCCACCACTTCTCAGCCCCAATGCTGATGAGGGCTGAACGTGCACTTAAACGGAATCGAGAGTGCCACTATTCATCTCAGCAACCCTATCCGAAAACTACAGATTGGACACTAATACCGGTAGTTTTCGATTACTTTTACAAATGTCACCTCTTCGCACCCCCACCTCCCATTCCTATGTCGATAGGAGATAGATTTAGATTTCAGTGGCATCGACAGTGTCACCATCAGCTTCAGCGACTGATACATACACTAATATTAGTCGTTTTCGATCATTTTTCATATCACCACTTCCCATTCACTTTATTCAATCTCTATTCTCCAAATTGTCTATGTATTATCATAACATCCTTGGGAGGCCTAAGGTTGATAATGTGCGAAGTAGAAGTCTAATTGGTATGATGATGAAATCCAAACTCAGATTCGTTTACTGTAAATGTGGTTTAAATGTATGTGTGGATCTTTCAACTTAATAATTAGGCCTATAACAATTTCATTTGTAATTTAACATTATCTGAATACATAGTGTATTCTGATTTTGTTTATTATTACCATTCTTATTTCTATAAATAAATATTAATAGTTTAGATAAGAAGTAATGAAGATCGAAAGTTAAACTCTCATTATATGTTATTAGTCATTATATGATTTAATGTGTAAGCTTAAATTATTTTTGCAATCGTCTTTCGTTTCAAACGGTCCATCTATTTTATTGTGTGAATATGAGACATGCAACGTAGATTTAATTTTAAATAATATATGGCAAAGACAGTAAAGGGGATCTCGCGAAACTTTATCCATGTATGGAATGTGGATAGCCACCGTTACCTGCTAATGTGTTAACACATTGACACAATTAGCAGAATGATTCGAGATAATCACTCTAGCTATTTATTGCAAAAGAAAACATAATTCAATAGTTTATTTACATATATGGGATATTGCCTATTGATAGCCAGCGTTAAAGTCACCGTTATCCGTTTATGTATTAACGCATTTACTCCGTTAACGAAAGCGGCCGAGATAATCGCTCTAGCTATTTATTGCAGAAAACATAATTCAATAATTTACATAGATATATGGGATATGGGCAGTGGCGAATTTAGGTTTGATGGGGCCCTAAGCTATTGAAAGGGGCCCTTTATACGTCAAGCTTTCTTTTTTAGCGACAAAATATCGCCACTTTTTAGGTTTGAATATATGCTATATGCTAATTTATGGACCTAATGAATATCTAAATGGAAACAAGGGCCCATTACAAGCAGGGCTGAAAAACAGTGGCTCCATTATAAGCGAGGCTGGATAAGAGGGGTCTCATTACAAGTTGGGCTAAGAAATAGAGTGTTATTACTTGCTTCATAAAAGCCTGGTACATAACAATACAAAGCACCATTGTTTATGTGCGTTTTATCTTATTTGATTTTTCTTGTTATTTGGAAATTATATTACAATCAGTTTTTTCCTTTAATTTTTTGGGCCCCCAAGCGAGTGAGTTAAGCTATAGCTTGTTTAGCTTATACGTAAATCCGGCACTGGATATGGGCTATTGATAGCCAGCGTTAAAGTCGCCGTTATGCGTCATCCCTATAAACATTCTTCAAGCGCATATGGATTTCCTTAGGTGGACAACCTTATTTCGCCAAAAATTCGATGACGACTCTTTGTTTTAGCTTCAGATCCATAGTTCTAATAACTCAATCTGAAAAAGAAAAGATTACATTAGTGGAGGAAGGCTGCCTCTATAACGTCATGCATAAATAAGTCAGTAGCTATAATAGAAAAAATATATATAATGAGGGAGGCGTTACTTTTTGATCCTTCCTCGTATATATGGGATATGGGCTATTGATAGCTACCGTTGAAGTCGCCGTTATCCGTTAATGTGTTAACGGATTGATTCCGTTAACGAAATCGCCGAGTTAATAGCTCTGACTGCCTACTGAAAAAAAGAAAAACATATTTCAAAAATTCTGTTTCGTTTAAGAGTTATCGTGTGTAGTAACGAACGGACCGACAGATTGACTTATATTTATAATTTTATAAGGCTCACTAGCATGATCCTAATGAGTAAGCCTATCCAGCTTATAGAGATTGCCAGATCGACGTGTTTCACAGTTTTGAAATAGTTTGTAAACACGGAACCTTTACACATTGCTTAAGCGTCAAAGTATCTGGAGGGTGCGAGAGACGAAAAACTTGAAGGGGAAGGGAAGATGAATCAGTGCAAGTCGTTGAACTTTATGGTTTGGTGTGCTTTTAAGTAAATTTGTTGGTGCAGACTTTCCTTTAAAAGAAAGAAAGAAGAAAAAAATGATGGATAAGACAATCTCGTCATGAGAGTGTAAATATGATCTTTTTACTAATCACACAGCTCCGGGAATTGGTATGTAGGTCGTAGCTGCTGTCACAGCTTAAAAGCCTTTTCTTTCTCTTTTTCTTCTCCTTAGAGATATCGATTAAATAAATATGGGGCATATAACACGAGACGAAACTTGTGAAGAAAAAATTACCTTGTCTGTTTTTCACACAACGTGTTTAACTAATATGTGTACATAATGTTCAAGTTAATTGCCAGATTGCGTGTACTACGCGAGAGTTAACGTCAGAAAACATATAACCATTTTCGGATAGGGTTTCTCATAATTATATTAGCTGAAGAAACTTAAAGGAAGCTGTGTGGGAGTTTTTTTTCCTGAACCGTTACTGTCGAAGAGAAAAGACAGCGCTTGACATCGCTGCATTTCTTATTTGTAAGTCAGCCTATCTTAGAATGGTGACATACGAGTTTTAAAAAAAATATACATTTCTAACTTTGGTCTCAACTAAGTCTTCATTAATTATAAAAATAAATTCAATAATATTATTTAGTAGTGTTTAACGGGAAAAATCTGTCCATAGATGAGATATTCAGGGTGTAACAAAAAGATACGGCAAAATTTCAGGGATGGATTCCTTACAGGTAGACAGGAAGAAAAGTTCATGTGACCATATGTCGGGAAATGTATCGTTACAGAGTTACGACCATTGAGCCGCCTGGTGGTGTGAAATAGTCACATTCTGGTCTTTCCTTAATGTGATAATTTAATAAACCTCAATAACTCAGCCTCTAATTAAGCTAGGGAGATAATTTTGGTTGCAATGTGTTCCTGAAGGATGAAGCTTTGAAGGTTTCTGAAGTGTCGCCGGAAAATGTCACTCCGACTCAACGAGCCGAAAAAACTATGGATTAGACACTAATATTGGTAGTTTTCGATTATTTTTACGTCATCCCCTTCCCATCCCCAACTCTCGCCCCCTTATGCCAATGGGGAATATATTTGGACATAAATGACATCAGAAGTATCACTATTTACCTTAGCAACCCCGAAAACTATGGATTTGATACTAACAGTGTTGGATCCAAGGGGGGTTATAGGGGCTATAGCCCCTCCTTGACACTCAGGTATACGTTGGATAAAATGGACTTCAATCCTGCTTTACACTGGATAAAATGGCAAAATATGGTTTAGCCCCTCCCTTGATCATATCCTGGATCAGCCCCTGGATACTAATATCGGTCGTTTTCGATTACTTTTACATGTTACTCCGTAAAGGTAATCGTGAAAAAGATCAAATTCGAGATTTCAACTGATTTGCACGTTTCATATCCCCTACATATTGAAACAAAGTCGATGCCTGTCCATCTGTTTGTCCGTTTGTCGTCTAGAGGTCATTGTCGTTAATTTGATGCCCTCCCTCTTTCTATGATCTTATTTCGGAATAGTATCTGGCTGTTCCTACTCTATTCCACTTTGAAGGTTTTACCTCAGTTTCAAATGAAAGTCGGTACCTGTTTTCATACGAACGGTTGCAGAAGGAAAGCTCTTTTGGGGCTATATGATTAGCATACGCGGGAGACCCAAGTTCGATTCACGGTGGGAGCTCATGTGGTTCGAATCTTACACTAAACTGTAAGTCCAGCTGAACGGAACCCAAATCAATCAATCAATCAATCAATCAATGTTAGCAACATTCTCTTTGCCTGGCCAGAAATATAATAATAGATATCCATCTCAAAACTCCCTGTCTTTTAAAACACTTGCGATATACCAAATGATCAATACTGGTATTTACTTCCCTCCGTTTTCCCCAGGTGTATACCTATGACTGCGACCATCCAGTGTCTTATATATTACTTAATAATGCAGCGAATTTTGAATTTAGAAAATTTCAATATATATATACAGAGCGTCCAATATACAATACAATCCGGAGTTTGGGATAGTAGAATTTTTGAACCTAGGGCCGCGGTGGCTTAGTAGTAGAGCGTTCACCTCTGATGCTTGGGGTCCCGGGTTCAAACCCTGCTCCCGCCAAGTGAACTTTGTGGTGGACAAACACCGTGTGCGTGGTTTTCTCGGGGTTCTCCCGTTTCCTCCCATTTTCTTCATTCCACAATTTCATTCATCTCTCATCATCACCGTCTCCTTTAGCCTAACCGGCATAATCGTGGGACGTAAAACTTAAAAATTTGATTTCATTTCAATTTTTGAACCTGAAGTGATACACAAATAATGGTTATACCAAAATGAAGCTTTGTTCATGCATATATTTTTAAACTAGGAAGCAACGATTGAAGTACACTAGGAACGACTCAGTGTTGCCAAATGTAACAGAAGGTGTAATTTTTTTTAACATGTAAAAAGAGAAAAAATAAGAAAACAGACGAGATAAACTTTCCGAGAATCGAGACGAGACAAGAAAGAATTCTTCGAAACCCGAGACGAGACGACAGTTCTGAAAAATACGGGACGAGGCGAGAAAACTTTGTGGGTAACACAAAGTAGTTTACTCTTGGTTGTGTCCTTTGTGGACGATTTTCTCAAGAACAACTTAGACAGTTTGTAGTAGTAAACATTTCTGTAATAATCCTAAAATATAACATGAATAATTTCTTATGAAACAATCCAGGAGGGATACTTTGCTGTCAGATGTGCTTTCTTCAATACAGATTTCGGAAAGCACCTATTATAATTTTGTTTAAGTTTTGTAGACAAAAGTTTCCGTAATATCTACAGCACGATATGATTCAATTTAAGAAAAAAGAGAGAGAAAGTTTAGTGCGGTGACGCGTGTCTTTTATTCGTTGTACATATTTACTCACACAACCCATTAAGTGAATTAAAAAAAAGGGGCATTTTGACTTAATAAGTGTACAAACAGGAAGTCTCAAAATGACAGCCATATCCAACAGAGGATTTTTACCGTTATATCGAAGAAGTGACTGAGGAATGACATTCGAGGTTTGAGGTTGCATTGGATCAAAAAGAAAGCGGAATTGATTGAACTTCTTAAAAACCAATTAAAGCAGCATTCCTAATGTGCTTAGTCTCGTAACAGACTGAAATCATTAATCTTCGCGGCATGAATCATACTCCGAATAAAGAAATATGAAAGACTATAAAAGAATAATTTTAAAAATTAAAAAAAAAAAAAGAGTTGAGTGCCTAAAACAAGCATAACTTGTTATTTATTTACACAAGTTTTAGTAATGGAATGTGAATTGCTCTGCATGGTTTACAGCAGAACTGATGCAGATTTTGGGTTGAATTTCAGCTTATTTACCGAAAACATTACGCAAATTAAATCCGTTATTCAGAAAGCGGTGTATTGTACAAATATACGGAATCCTTATGTTTACTACGGAAATCTGTACGAAGCATACGTTAACCAAATGCTACATACGCACTGCCTTTTTACTGCCTAGATGTTACATGTTGTCGCTGCAAGATGCTTGACTTCTAACGTCGATTTTTATGTGAGATCCTGACCACCTATACAGTTCTTGCGTTCGTACGGAAAGTACTATATTTCGGAACATTTCTGAAAGTACTATAACATTTGTTTTCAAAAAAATAAAAAAAATGAAATCTTTGTTTTACGTCGCACAGTTATGCCGGCTAGGCTAAAAGAGACGGTGATGATGAGAAATGAATGAAAATGGTGGAATGCAGAAAGTGGGAGGAAACGGGAGAAACCCTATGAAACACACGCACACGGTGTTTGTCCACACAAAGTTCACTCGGCAGGAGCCGGGATCGAACCCAGAACCCCATGTACCAGAGGTGAACGCTGTATCACTGAGCCACCGCGGCCCCAAAATATACGTTTTCTGTTATACTTTTGCTGTTGGTTAAGACCAAAACTACATGATTTACGCATATAACCTACGCTTTACGTACGCCACATACGTTTTTTTCCTTAGTGCAAACGGAAATTTTTTTGGAAGGAAGTCGATCAGGGATTTTTATACTGTACCTATTAGGAGAAGTGGCTGTTCATCACACGGGAAAAGTAAAATTTATGAAAAGTGTATGAACAATATATACAAACTTATTCTGGCTTCAAGATACTTACTTGTTGATATGAATTCTATTTTACTATGGCTACGTGAATCCTCACAGAATCGATCGTATATAACATCTCAAAACGACAAGACCGAATCAAACAGCTTACACGCAAGTGCAAAGCGGTCTCAAGGGCAGATCTTATAGAAATTGACAAAATGTTTAGTTGATGGCCGGCACCCTGAAATTCATTTTTTAAAGGTGCCGATTTTTTTTTTTTTAAGTTGAGAAAATATTAGTCTCTTGCATCCGAAAAGTAAAAGATTCTTCCCTTTTCATGGAAATTGTTTCACGAAATTATTAACCCTAAAATAATTTCTCACGAAGTAGTCCTAAAACTTGCAACTTAGCTAAATCATCTTCTCGCGTGGTATATTCATGTTCTATATAAATAAATTTTGTAGTTGCATGCTTATTGTTTCAAAAGGAATTGGTATTATAGGGGAAAAATCATCTTATCCACCCTTTCTGAGTGGCAATTCTCAAAACTATATCTCACTCATAGTTTAGGGTGTTTAGAGAATTTTTGTGAAAATTTCAACTTCCTAGAGCGAGAAAACGCTTTAAGCCCTTTCCATTCTCTTCCATACTGAATTTCACAAAATGTCAACTTAACTTGAACGTCTCGTAGTCAGGCGACAACATTTGAGCAGAATTTATTTTTTCTACGTTCAACAGTTTCGGAGATGAGATGAAGGGCGGAAAATGTGCTGTTTGTAGTCTTGAGTTTGAAAAGAATACCTGTCCCAAATTTCAATTTCCTATGCCCAACTGTTTCGGAGACGTGGTAAATGGAAGTAAAAAAAAAGTCTCCTTTCCCTGTAGAAGTTTATTTCATATACTTAAAGCATTTGTTTTCGGCATAAGTTTCACTGACAACATTTACATAAAATGTAAAGTTTCCACACTGAGCAGTTTCTGGTGAACAGTGAGAAAGTAGTTCCAGATCTCGCACTTCGTCTTACCCCTAGCCTAAGGTTTAAGGAAAAACGTTAATATTCCCCTTAGGATTTGTATTTCGAGAAACCTCGCATTTTTTACATCCTAGTGTTAAAGGAGAACATTTGTATCAAATTTGAACTTCTTATGCCCAACCATTTTGTGATTCAGTAATGGGTACATTAGCAGCTCAGTAAGGGGATTTACTGATGTATTCAAGGTACGCATTATACCAACGTTTGCGTGACGAGACTGAGGAAAACTACTGGAAAATGTGAGTCAGAATGATCGTCTATTGGATTCGAACCTGAAATCTTCTGATAACTTGGTGAGAAGTAGCTCAATGAATTTCGAACTAAACTACTTTTACTTAAAAAGGAATTTCAACAAATAGTAGTTAAAATATGATTATGTCTTACAGTATTATGAAATCTTGCCGTTGAGCGATCTGTCTCACTGTTGTGCATCGTACTGTTTTAATTTGCATTACCCTTTAACTTCATCTTTTCGAAAGATCGTTTCACTTTATATTGCCCTGGAAGTACACAACAAACTTTTACCTCCAAACATCTCATTTATAACCTCTGCTCCCATTCTCACGTGTTTGTGAGGGTGTGGTCTAAAAATGATCTACGCTTGCTAAAGCCTCATAAATGATTAATGCATGTACTCATGCTCTTCCTTCACCGGGGTAGATCTATACTGAAGTCACAGCCATCTCTTTTTAAAGATGGCCAAACTCAGGCTCGTATTTAAGCATGCAACATGCACAGCTACACAGGATGACAAGATACAGCTGGTAGGAAAATGATGCTATTTTTTATTGCTTTTATCATTATGAAACCCGTATTAGGTTAGTGTCTTAGCATTAAAATACCATATTACAGAGAGATGGAATACTTTGGAACTTAAAACCAAAATAAATAAATAAATAAAACCAGTAAATATGACATTGAAATCTCCGTCAACAAACTAGATGGTGTGAACGTAAGAATGCTTGTAAAAAGCATAAATGCAGATTGGAAAGCAGTTTTCTGTATTTAGAAAATGAAACGAGTAGAGTTAGATTTGAAGCTGAGAGTCTTTTTAGGAAGTTAAATAGTATTAAGGTATTAAGGTAGGATTCATGATATCACTCAGAGCTGGATTGAGGTTTGGTGAGGCCCTAAGCTACTGAAAATAATGGGGCCCTTTATGTATCCAGACGAATGCAGGACCTTGTACACTGAAATGAAAAAAAAAAAACTAGTGATATTTTAGGAAGCAGGTTAGCAGAAGGGTCCCCATAACTTTCATCATAGGGTCTACACAAACGAAGCTTTATTGCTATATGTAGATTTTACTTTATTGTTTTTCTCATATTTTGGGAATGTGCATTCAAATTTTTCTTTAATTTTTGGGGCCCCCAAGAGCGTGGGCCCTAAGCAATAGCTGGTAGCTGGATAAATCCGGCATTGGTAGTACTGTAGGGTTATAATCTGTACTACTTTAGCAAAGCAATTAAAAATTTTCAGGCCCCGGATATGGGCATTTTACTGCTGTTCTTATTTGAGAACAAGATCCTGAGACGAATATTCGGACCCAACAGAAACGGGAATGGAGAATGGCGGAAACTTCATAACGAGGAACTACATAATTTATACGGTTTACCAAACATTGTTAGAGTCATCAAGTCTAGGAGGCTCAGGTGGGCAGGTCATGTAGCAAGGATAGGAGAAAGTAGGAACGCTTTCAAAGTCTTAACTGGAAGACCAATCTGGAAAACGATCATTAGGAAGACCTAGGCGCAGTTGGGAGGACAATATTAAAATGGATCTCGCAGAAATAGGAATACAAAGTAAAAACTGGATCCAGTTGGCTAAGGATAGAAGTCAGTGGAGAGCTTTTGTGAACGCGGCATTGAACCTCCGGGTTCCATAGGCCATACAGTTAGTTAGTTAGTTAGTTAGTTAGTTACTGCTGTTGTAAAGTATGACTTTTTTTTTTTTATTACAATTTTACTACGTTTTAAACTGAGCTACCAATCTCTTTCTCCATTTACAAGATTCAGCTGAAAAGAAACTTACTAAAATCAGAAGTTCGGAATCAGTTCCATTTTCTTTGGCTTTTGAGAGTTTCAAAACCAAAAGATCAAATTAAATGTATGAGTTTTTTGATGAATCACCTGAGTTAAAAGCGGTACCTGAGTTAAAAGTTCTAAAGAAGAAACATGGTCAGGTGGACTCAAAGATGACGACGAGATTTAGGAAAGAATGAAAATATGTTCTAAGATCATACAAATGTTTCAGAACAAATAAAAAAAAAGAGAGAGAGAGAGAGTTAATTTCTACAAGGAATATAATATAACATCTTTTTCTTCACTTCTCTCCATTGTTATCGAACTAGAAGCTGCTCAGATTTATGATGCTACAGAGAAACTTTGAGCCATTTACGATTCCGACATGGAGAGTAGCGTTGGTGAATAATGTATCAATTTTCAAAGCCATCCATTATCGAAGAAAGAAGACGCGAGAAGTTATTCTCTTTCATTTGTCTGCAGGATTTTGGCTTCAAATGAAATTAGTGATGTCTATCTAAATGTGTACACAGCATTCAAGATTTACAACTAAGTCGAGCAACAAACTCTTCTGCTTAAAGGCCACTTTCAATTTTAAAACGAATTAAGAACTCTATTTACAACACAGAATTAAGAACGACTGGTTAGTCTCGGAGTGCTCGTTATAAAATCAGACATCACAGTCAATCCTGATTTCGAGGAAGAAATAAATGCATTCGCAAAATGATTATTAAATTGTAGTACCTCCACCATATATTTTTGACATTAAATCGGGGGTTTCTCTGATAAATTTTCTATATATTTCCTCCATGATTAAAAAATGTTCTGACAGTTTGCATTAAAAAAAAAAAAAAGGATCGCTTTCGGGGACGAATGTGGGTAATTTTCTTCTTTAAGGATTTCCAATCGGTTCAACTGCATGAAGTGGACCAATAATGAGGAGTGCATTCTTCCCAATAGTTTATAGATCTTCAGATTTTCTATCAATATTTATTAAAATCAGTGATAACTTTACAGAATCAGTGATAATTATGTGTTTTGTCGGAAATAAGAAATGTGCTTAGGTTGAAATTAGTGAAAGGAAGGATTGCTCACATCACTAGTTGATATTCAGTTTATTCCTGTTCTCGAGATGAAAAGAATAGTGTCCAAAATATCGGATCAGTGGTGGGTCTGCGGTACAGTCAAAATTCATTGAATAATGGCAAGTTCATATGCTCGTAGCCTGGTTGCGCTGCATTTGTTTTACAGTCAAGGAACACCTCGTTCCAGCATCGTTTTCTATCAGCAATTTACATATCTTTCTACTATTTACTAACTTGTTTTGGAAAAAGTGTCTAACAAGTTGGTGTTCGATAAATAAGCAATAAACTTAGAAAACTGATCATATCGCTAGTAGTTCAGTAATAGAGCATCCGTTTGACAAATGGAAGGTCGTCATTTGTTTCCCGCCAGTGCAGCGATCAACTTCTACATGATTTTTCCAAGTACACTTGTTTATGAACTTTATTATTGAGAATTACCGATCCTTCCACTCTCCCAAAACGTATGCGTATATGCTAATTAACTAACTAACTGTATGGACTATGTAACCTTGAGGTTCAATACTGCGTTCACAGAAGCTTCCAGTTTCTACTTTGTATTCCTATTTCTGCGAGATACATCTTAATATTGTCTGCGCCTAGGTCTTCCTAATGGTCGTTTTCCGATTGGATTTCCAGTTAAAATTTTGAAAGCGTTTTCTGCATCTTTCATTCTGGCTATATGACTTGCCTGACTATATGACTGGCTATGCTTACCTAAGCCTCCTAGAATTGATAACCCTAACAATGTTTGGTAAACGGTATAAATTGTATAGTTCCTCATTATCAAATTCTCGCCATTCCCCATTCCTGTTCCACTTGGGTCCGAATATTCGCCTATGAATTTTATTCTCATATACTTTCAGCCTGCGTTCTTCTCTCAGAGTAAGTGACTATATTTCGCAACCATAAAACATAACAGGTATGAGTATCGTTTTATTTAAGTTTCAAATTCCTTGACAGAATTCGTGGAGATAAAAGATTTCAAACTGAATAACAACACGAATTCTCTGCTTTCAGTCGACATTTAATTTCTCCGTGGATATTGATCCTAGATATTTTAAAGTACCCACTTTGTCGAAAGTATTATTTGATATTTTGAAGCATCAATTCTAAAATTCGAATAATTGATGGAATATTGAAAACGATTCGAATCGATTCAAATATTAAAAATGAATATTCGGATATTTGAATAAAGCAGAAAAAAAAAGTGTTCAAGTAACAGCACTAGTATATTGTATTTATCGTGAAACACTGTATATACGAACTCACACCCACACATACAGAGCTTATTTCACTACGTAACCTATTGATTTATGTTATACGAGTTTTATACATTAAGAAGAAAAGAAAAAAGAAACAATCATGCTCCAGTAGTATTAAGCAATATCTAAATCGTGTTCAACTAGTCACGTTCCAGCTTTACGCAAAACTCCCCCCCCCCAAGTCTTATTTAACCTGAATGCTAATAAACACGCGTTTCGTTATGTACGGAAAAGTCTCCCTATAGATTTTCTCCCCCCCCTCTTACTTCCCAACATTGCATCACATTCCTCCAAAACTTCCGCTCTGCATTCCATCTTCCTCCACTCGCATTTTATACTAACCCGCTTTCGCCAAAACCAATGAATATATATTTTTTTTTCTTTTTTTGTTAACCTACGGCTAGAACCAACAGGTCTACGCGTAAAGTTAAATTCTATCCTGGCTTTATATCCCCCACCTTTCCTTCTCTGGCTCCTGTAACTTCCATTTCTGGCTTCAAAGTTTGGTCTCCTGTCTCTCCCACGGGAGAGAATAATAATTTAACAAGAGAAAAAGAAAGAAATTTTCAATTGTTATTTTAGAAATTTTGTGTGATGATGAAGAGATAATATTAAAGTCACTCCGTAGAGAGGGAAGATAAATGAAGTCTCTTCTCTCTCTCCCGCCAATCCGCTCCTCTCTAAACTCCCTCCTTTGTGATAAGTGGTACGTGTTCCGCTCTCCTGCAGACAGATATCCGCCATGCAGCGGCCTATATTGATTTCCGTTGTCATGGCTACGCACAAGTAATACTCCGGAGGTGCTTTACAGCGTAGTATATACGTACGACTTTGCTCCCTCCCGTTTCCCACCGTACCCAAACCCAACAGTCCACACTTAACATCAATTTTTACCACGTGATAGTGATGGTGGGAGTGTCTCACAAGTCAGTCAGTTTTCCCAGATTTTTCTCCTTTTTTTTTTTTTTTTAAATCTAACTAGCAAAAGAACCAGTTTAATTCAGACAAACCTCTGAAGAGTACTTCTCAACGACATAATATTTTTTTTCTTTTTCTTTAAAAGAATGCGAAAGTTTTTTTTTTTCATCATTCTTTTTACCGCAATTAAGTTGAACGACCGACCAAGCAACGTGCTCATGATAAGGACTGTGAAATTAATTTAAGATTGTGCATTCCTTCATATTTTCTCATTTAATGTAGAATATTTTAAAGTAAATTAGTGAAGTTTTAAGTACTTCCTACCTTATTTAGGGGGAAAACGGTATTCAAAAGTAACTGTACTTACGTAGTTACGTGTGTAATCTACATTTACAGCGATCGAGTGCCTGTGCAAAGGGTGTTAAGTCGCAAAACTCTTTTATTTTCCAGCCACTTACTTCCAGAGAAGTATCACTGGAAATAATAATAATAATAATAATAATAATAATAATAATAATAATAATAATAATAATAATAATAATAAATCTCCACATGTGTGTAGAGCAGAGATGTTCACCCTTGCAAGGGTGGCCCTCTCGAGGGCATCCTCACCCTCAAGTTCCCTCGCCCACAGTGACGCGAGAGCGAGGGAGCTCGAGGGCGAGGACAAGTTTCCGCCGCGAGGGCGAGGGTGCGCGAGGGCGAGAACAAGCTTCGATGGAGAGGGTGAGGGTGCGCGAGGGCGAGGACAAGCTTCGATGGCGAGGGTGAGGGTGCGCGAGGGCGAGGAAAAGCTTCGATGGCAAGGGTGAGGGTGCGCGAGGGGGAGGACAAGTTTCGGCAGCGAGGGCGAGGACAAGCTTCGATGGCGAGGGTCAGGGTGCGCGAGGGCGAGGAAAAGCTTCGACGAAGAGGGCGAGGGTGCTCGAGGGCGAGGACAAGTTTCGCCAGCGAGGGCGAGAAAAAGCTTCGATGGCGAGGGTGAGGGTGCGCGAGGGTGAGGAAAAGCTTCGACGAAGAGGGCGAGGAAGTTTCGGCAGCGAGGGCGAGGACAAGCTTCGATGGCGGGGGTGAGGGTGCGCGAGGGCGAGGAAAAGCTTTCCCCAGTCAGAATTTTTAAACTATCCTATCTCTTCAAGTCAATAATTGTTTGTTTTGCATTATTACTTTTCAACCACAGAGCAAAATAATTCAGTCACTCTACTCCTGTTTTAATGATGTATGGCAGCGTGTAACAAATTGTTGCGAGGTCCTGGGCAAGAAAAGTTTGTGATCGCCCTTTCAGTTTTTAATTGCTAATTATAATAAAATTTCTGGAAATCAATTAATCTACACATTTAATTATTTGTGCTAAAGAAAATAAAGGTTTGTTCTCTTACTTTCCCGTTCCACCATTTCTTTCATCATCATTCACTTGCAATTTCATCCATCTCCTTTAGCAGTTACATAACTTTGGGGCGCTAAACTAAAGATTTCATCTTTTCTTTCATTACTACAATCTTAAAGTTTGCACGACATTATTAATTGTTGAATTGGTGGATTTATGTCAGTGCTAAATCATTTTAGGCTCGATAATCTTTCCAAGGCCCCTGGAGGCGCTAAGCTCTGAGCGTGCCATTTAGGGAGGAACGGTGGCTCAGCGATAGAGAAATTACCTTTGTTCGAAGGGTCGCATGTTCGATTCCCGTCTAAGTAAGTTCGTGGTGGAGGACATCGTGTTCGTGGGTTTTCTGGGGATTCTCCAGTTTCCTACCACATTCTCATTCAACTATTTCTTTCATCATTCACTTCTGTCTCCTTTAGCATTTAGCTTGCATAATCGTGGGATTTTAAACTAAAGATTTCAGTTTTCATTTGCCTTTATGTATTTGTAGTGTAAGGAATCCTTGAGACAACGTTTGAAAGATATCATTTCATAATTGTGGGAATTACTGAAAATAAACTTTCCAACAATGATAGCTGCCAAAAATGAACCAAGACCAAAGTGATAAAGTGCACAAATTGGCCCCTAGGGTAGTTTCTTAAGACAAAGTTTCATATTTATGGCAATTATTGAAAAAAATTAAAAATTTTAACATTGTTGAGGTAGGACAAATGTATCTCTATTAGTGGTGAATATTAACAATATTTGAGCATCGAAATTAACCTTACAAACACATTGACACATTTCAGTTTATATTTTAAAATACCAATTAACTTAGATTCACATTCAAATCAATGAAGTCATTCATGTTATAGGTTAGAGTGGGTATATATTTCCGAGTGATAATTCAACAATAGTGTTCTGAAGTATTTTATTTATTTGCTGACGGAGTTTCAAAATTAAGCTCTTTAGATCTTTCCCTTTGAATTTGTTCAAATTCCTCAGTTACGCTACATACATCAGAGATGGCCAACGTGTTGACTGTCAAATTCTGACAGATAGTCCGCGGCAGTCACCCTACCGCCACTCATCAAACCTTGATTTCACCCTCACTCTCATGAGAGCCGTCCTTGTGTGGCTGAATACTTATGCTTGCATCGTAATTCAAGGAACATTTTGAAGTAAAGGCATTGGATACTGTTGATAAATGATGTAAACGTCACTATCGACCGAGATCTCCATTGTAACAGTTGTTCCATTTTAGGTGTTCCACAGTAAGTTATACGATGATATGTTTAGTTTCCTTTCTTTAGGACGTATGGTAAGCAAGGGCGGATCCAGGACGGACTTCTGGTGGGGGTGGTGGGTTGTAATACTGCTACTTAGAGCTACTTTTAAGAGCTCCAAACTCTGAGATACGTTTTATTTGTATATATAAAATAAAGAAGTTTCCTCTTCTGGGGGGAGCGATCGCCCCGATCGCCCCCCTGGATCCGCCACTGACGATAAGGAAATAATTCAACAAATAGGTGGAATAATTGATGCTCTGATCCTCACGAAGGAGGCCCTCTCGAGGCCTCCTCACCCTCAATTACCCTCGCCCTCAATGATATGAGGGCGAGGGTGCGCGAGGGCGAGGGCGAGCGAGGATAATGGACAACTCCTATCGCGAGGGCGAGGACAAGCTTCGATGGCGAGGGTGAGGGTGCGCGAGGGCGAGGAAAAGCTTCGACGATAAGGGCGAGGGTGTGCGAGGGCGAGGAGAAGCTTTGACAGCGAGGGTGAGGGTGCACGAGGGCGAGGACAAGCTTCGATGGCGAGGGTGAGGATGCGAGAGGGCGAGGAAAAGCTTCGACGGCGAGGGCGAGGGTGCGCGAGGGCGAGGACAAGTTTCGGCAGCGAGGGCGAGGGTGCGCGAGGACGAGGACAAGCTTCGATGGCGAGGGTGAGGGTGCGCGAGGGCGAGGACAAGTTTCGACAGCGAGGGTGAGGGCGCGCGAGGGCGATGGACAATTCCATTCGCGAGGGCGAGGGCCAACTGCTACTGCGAGGGCGAGGGTGAGTGAGGTCGAAGTAAAATGAACATCTATGGTGTAGAGGGCTAAGTCAAATTCAAATTTGTACGGTGTCAAAGTTATGGACTTGTCTATTGTGAGGTATCTCAAGAAATCAATATGTTTAAACTTTTAATTCAATTTTTTCTTTGCACAAGCACACGAGATATATAATCAACCATTGACAACCACTGTTATATGAAGGCCTTCCCCAATGTTATCCGCAATCACCTCCAACTCTTCAACTTCTTTTCTTCAACAGTGGCTTCTTGCCTCGAGTATAAATTTAAGTAGTGACGCGAATCAAAGTGGTAGGTATTAGGTCTCACACGTTAATTATCAATTAACCAATCGATCAATTAGCAACAATCTATGTCAGCGTTTCCCAACCTTTTTCAACTTGCGGCACATTACGGGTGTTATTTAAATTCTCGCGGCACACTTATAGATATTATTATTTGTAAATATAAAACACAGTGGTATTTTTTCTGTGATTATCGATCTCCTCACAGAGAAGAAAGCTCTTTCACTGTCCCCCCGCCCCCGTTGGTAAATCATTATTCCTATTTTTCATTCTAATTTAAAAATAGAAAACAATTGCAATGAAATATTGGACTCAGGTTTCTAAAAATACGCTTTCTTTTTAAAATCACTAAATAACGAACAAACAAACAAATCTCTTTTACTTTTAAAACAAATGTAGGTAATTTGTCGAAAGGATTGAATGATATTTTAAATTTTCAAGTTACGAAATAGTCTGCAACAATAAAGAAGCAATAATGGTCATAACAATTATAACAAATACTTTTTTCAACATTAGAAATGTACAGAACAGTAATCCGGTATGGAGCTTAAAATTGTAGATTCGTACTAGAGGTTCATAGTAATGTGAAATACAAATATACATTTTTCCCTACGTTATGCAATTTGATTGCTATAAAATTTATAATTTTGTTTCGATTCCTCGCGACACACCAGCGGCTCATTCACGGCACACCGGTTGGGAATGCTGATCTATGTAAATGCATGTTATTTGTAATTAAAATTAATTATTAAATTACGTACATTAATAAATTAGATTTCTGTCAAAATATTTATAATGAAACACAAGTATAAAGCAGTTCTAAAGCAGAAGTTATAAATCGCATATGAATACACACAATTACTCAAAATGTATGTACGTTTTTCTTAATTAAAAGAACATAACGTAATATACATTAAATATGCGAATATCATGATTTCAGTCAATGAGAAAGTGCTATCTGCAATGTTCAGAAACCTTGAAACATTCGGTTCCATTTTATTATTAAAATTTTCCATTGTTCGGGACCACTATGTACCTATTGCCCGTTACCGTTTGTCTGGAACAGTTGTTGAGAAAATGCATGACATATTGTCATCTGATGCATGTAAGGCATTGTTTATTTTTATTTGAACATTTTACAATTAAGTGTAAAATGATGGCAGTCATAATGTAATTGTGCATACATTGTAAGTGCAGTAATAACAAAAGGCATGTAAGAGCAATTGTGCCTTTTGGACAAAGAACTTTTTTTTTTTTTTTTTTTTTTTTTTTTCATTTTACAACTTTTCCCTCGTGTAAGAACATTTTGTTCTTATAGAAGTTAGATATAGTTGTTAAGAAATATTGCCGTGACTTTCATACAATACAGTTACACAAATCATAAATTTATAAACCAAGAAGAAAGGAATATTATTTGCTAATATATACGTAAACAAAACATACTTATAACAGTAGATCATGGCTTCGTAACCTGTGGTAGGCCTATGTGTATCATTGATGATATGTGATCCATTGCTAGGTGGCACGGGCGACTTTTGTAAAGTTGTGCGAAAATACTATTTTCTTGCTTCTCTTTGTGAATGTATATTTTTCTCACTCATATACTATATATCAAAGACAACTTGAATGCTAAATGTTGAACCTGATCTAAGAATAAATTTAAAACAATTGAAACTAGACAGCTCAGTCTTGAGCTTTATAATTCGTTTGCAGCAATGACTTTTTGATAATAGCTACAAATAGTGTATAATAACTAAGTAAAAATTTTATCATGATAATTTCAAAGTTTGTTTTTCATTGTTTTCAGGAATTACATAATGTAGACAAGTCCCTAACACACCTTTTGATGCACTGAAACATTAGCAGGGTTGCCAATTTAGAGTGTTAATTTATGAAAATTACGATTTCCCTAGTTCCCTCTTACAGAGGCTTCATCCGATTAGTTATCGGTGGAAATGAAAAATTCTTTTTTCTGCTGCATAGTTTCCAAGCTACTCCAACTAAACAAACTGAAAATTAACGACAGAACATCCGTACGTATGAGTTATGAATCAATTTACATGTTTTGCAAAAAAATTGATTTACACCTTCGGTTATATCGTGCAACACTGTGTGGTTCTTATACTTGAATCGTTGCTTCCTAGTTTAAAAATATATGCATGAACAAGGCTTCATTTTGGTTTAACCATTATTTGTGTATCACTTCAGGTTCAAAAGTTCTACTATCCCAAACTCCGGGTTGCATTGTATATTGGACACCCTGTAGCAATGCTCTTTTTTAACCTATGAGAAGCTCTGATTGGGCTAATGGAGCATTCTTAACACGACCCCTAGCACATTTACCGCTAGTTTTCTTGATATAAAGTCAACTGCCCCTTAACGTGAAGTCCTTCGAGTGGCGTAACAGAGGGCCACCAGGGCCTGCATTGTGGGGAGGCCCGCAGGATTTGGGGGCCCACCGCGAAGCAAATGTCAAGAACTATAGGCTACAAAAAGTGAGCTGAATACGGAATATCCATTTCCCTGAACATTATTTACTTTAGAAAAGAAATAATATGCTCTGGGTGAAAATTCATCCATTCTAGCAACATCAGTTTAAAAAATCAGCTTAACACTCGAAGGTTAAGGGAAAATAATTTTTGCCTTTTTCGGTGAGTATTAATTTTAATTGTAATTTTATGATATTCCATAGATTTATTACCGGTAACCATTGTCTTCTACAGGGACATAATATAGTGGGAAGTTAATGGGCATGGAAAGGGGGGGGGGGCAAAATAATCCTGTGGGGCCGACATTCTTGCGTTACGCTACTGAGTCCTTCCCAATCAGGGTTACTGACGGAGGTCCTATAACTGAAACTAATGTGGGCACTATTCTGTACGTTGACACCTGATTCGTCTCACACATCTGCTTCAATCTCTTTAAGTACATTTAGATTGAACCGACTTTTGTATCAAAATTGTTCAAACTTTGAAGGAGTGACCATGCTTAAATACCTCTCTAATTATGTACGATCTGTTTCTTGTGCCTTTTGATGAGGAAGAAGATAAAAACATCAATCAGTTCTGTAGAGGGCTTGTCGATATATACTCAAAGAACGCCAATATATACTCAAAGAAAAAAATCAATTATTATTGGCAACATACTTTTTTTAGCGCCATAAAATATCGACGTACACATTAATAATTTATTCTCAAACATTTCATTTTGTTCAGCTTAATGTGATCTATCGATTGTATAAATGTCTGTACCTTTACGAAAATTAAAGTTTAATAATTAATCATTATTTTGCGATAGATATAAAAGTGAGGAGGAACGTAGAGGCATTTCATACCTCCACTTCTAGAAAACATCTATGACGTCCTTCCAGCTCCTAAAAAAATTGGGCGTGACGTCATGCGTCCCTACCTTTTCAGATCCACTTTTACCCCTGTTAAGCACTGTTATCTTGGTAGTGCCATGATTTAAAAAAAAAAAAAAGCTTGATGACATCACTATTAGTTAAAATTTAATCAATTGGTGCCTTGGTTATCATACAACATCAATTTTTAGTCATACAAGAATTTTTTTCTAGAAAATTACGCGTGAGGATTTACACTTACCTTTGTTTGTTTGTTTGTTTGTTTGTTCAGAGGAATAGCATCTATCGAATGATATATCTTTGAACTTTTTGGGGGGTTAAACGTTAATAACATTGTAGAATAATAGTTGAATTAAATTTGTTTATGAGAAGTACTTACATAGTGCGTGATTGAAAGAAAAACAAAACGTAATAATTTCCGAAAGTATACTTCGTTAAGCTTGTACATTAATAAACTTTGATTTTATGATCATACAAAGTGAATATATACACTCATACACATTAATTGACACTCCCTGTAATATTTGTTGCTCTCAAGCATCAGACAAACACAAATTATCGTAGAAATGACATCATTCTAATAACTAGGTGTGAATACACGGAACTTCTCTCGATCGTTGTTGGAACACCCAGGGAAAAACCTCGTATCATGTCTAATTTTACTGCGAAGCGTTCGTTGAGACAGGCCAACAGGAATGAATACATGCAATAATATAATAAAAGTGAAACGTATTCTTTGTTATATATGTGTGTGTGTGAAGTTGTTACAGGGCAAAATGAGAATAACGAAATTTAACGGGTGAAATGCTCCATATATAGATGAGGCCTCATTAAACCAATGCTTGACGGACGTGAAGGTTCAACAATTGTGTCTAACTTAATATATAAATGTATGTGTGTGAGCCTTTCACTCTCGGTTTCCGGGCGGAAGTCATTGAGAATAGATAATGTAATGGCTCTTATCCTCACTAATCTAGTTTTCCCTCTTTAATATGATTGTCACAGTTTCTGATGAATTCTTTTACGTTTAAAAAGTATACTTAATTCTATTTTCATTATTTGTTCATTTCAGTGTATGTAAATGATGAATAAAATGGACGGCATTCCAGATTAAAAATTACGAAATGAAATTAAATGAAGTTTATTAGTTTACGTCCGACGGAATACTGAGGAGGGGTGGGCTATGATATTAAATGAAATCATTAATTTAACGTCCCACGATTATTCCTTTTAGGCTAAAAAAGGGTGATTAATGCATGGGAGGCAACAGGAAAACCCAAGGACATCATTATATCCACCTCAAACTCATATCACTTGGGATCAAACCAGGGACCCCTACGGAAGTGAGTGCTTTGGTACTGTATCACTTTTCCTGTTCGGAAAGAAAAGTTAAAATAAATAAAAAGAACTTTCTTTTCCTTTTATTTCTTAATATATATATATAAACAAAAGCTTACATGAATCACTGGATTGAATAGTTGAAAGATACCGTACTGCACGCAAAATTTTAAAGAGAAAGTACGTTGTAAAGATTGCAGGTGAATACTGACCATGTAACGAGTGAGACTCAAACATATTCTACTTTCTCTGGTAGTTTTTTTACGTTTATCCGACTGTAACGTGGTTTAATGGTTTTCACGTGCGTGTATGAAAATGTCTTCATTGCCATGCAGAACCTAACAGCTTTACAACACTTTGTGGACGATGTGTCAGTAAATGTGTCATAGCGGATCAGCCAAATATATTTTTTTTTTATTTCCGAAAATACAGTGAACCCACGGGTTATGAATCTAATCCTTTCCATAACGCTGTTCGTAAACCGAAATTATTCATTAAAATTAATGTAGATACAATTGATCTGTTCTAGCCAAAGAAACATGGTACTTTATGTATATCGTACATTTTAAAATGTTTTCTGTGATGGAGAATATAGAATGAAAAGAACATTTAAAGACATATAAGTAAGATTAAATTAAATAAAACAGTATAACTAACTAAAATTAACTAACTCTATATTCTATGGATCCCAGATGTTTAATGCTGCACTCACAAAAGATCTCCGTTGACTTTTATCCGTAGTCAGCTGGATCCAGTTTCTACTTTGTATTCCTATTTCTTGCGAGATCCATCGTAATATTATCCTCCCATCAGCGCCTAGGTCTTCCTAACGATCGTTTTCCGGTTGAAATTCCAGTTAAAACTTTGAAAGCGTTCCTATTTTCTTTCATTCTGGCTACATGGGCTGCCCACCAGAGCCTCCTAGATTTGACGACTAACAACATTCGGTAAACGGTAGAAATTATGAAATTTCCACCATTCCTTATTTCCGTTTCTCTTGGGTCTGAATATTCGTCTCAGGATCTGATTTTCAAATACTTTCAGTTTACGTTCTTCTCTCAGAGTAAACGACCATGTTTCGCAACCATACAGAGCAACAGGTACGATTATCGTTTTATATATATATTTTAATCTTCCCATTCCTCGATAGGATTCGCGACGACAAAATGTTTTGAACTGAATAATAAAACGAATTCCCTGCTTTTAGTCGACTTGTAATTTCTTTGTAAATATGGTTTTGGTCTGTAAATATTGATCCTAGATGTTTGAAAGTAAAACAAAACAGTATGAGGGTTAAAGAAATGTAAAAAGTGTAAAAGAAAGAACAAAAAGTAGCTCTTGGTCACAGCATTTTGGCAGATAAAATTTACAGCAAACGCGCAAAAGCACTACTGGAAATTGTGTGCACGTATGTGTATGTGCATTTGCTAAGCGAGAAAATGTTCCCAAAACTTGTTTGTAAATCAATTTGTTCGTGAACTGTATTGCTCACGCTGATTGGGAACTGTATCGTTTCGAAAAGGTGAAAACCCTTTCAAAGTAACATATTCAAAGAAAATCCCATATTCAAAGAAAATCCTTGAATATGTTACTTTGCGCTACAAGCCCACATATTCTGAATATAACTCCAGTACTGAAAAGGGAAGAAGAAAGCAAGAAAAAGAAAAGAAAGTATTATAGAGTAATATCGATTTATTTTCTTTTACGTTAGCGTATAGGTACATCCATTTAAAAAAAAATCATAAATAGAAAATAAAACATCTCCAAAAGGAATTTAATATTTTCTGTTGATTAAACTAAGCTTTAAAAAGCTACTAATATGAATAAAAGAAATTACAGTAACTCTCTGTTAACCGATCACCATGGAACGAGGCCCTGTATAATTTTAAATTTAACTTACCAAAATCAAAAGTTTCGACTGCAAACTGCTCCAGTGACATTGAGTTGAATGAAATATTGTATATTGAATAAAGCACAAGGGGCGGCGATTATTTTAGGCTTGAAATATCGAAATAGAAGAGAAGTAGTGCATACTTTACATATAGGTCTGTAAAAACGTAATCTTTTTTGAGGGAGCGATCGCCCCCACTGCTCTTCTCGTGAATCCCCCAATGCAGAAACCACACACTTAGCATGAACGATGCATGAACGAAGTACACAGTGTTGTATTCTATACCGAACGCGGCTGATAACGAAAACAAATTATTTCTTAGAAGATGGACGGTTAGAGAGGGCTGTTAACTGCATTAGGTTTACGGAAACCTATGTACCGTACTATGCTCGTTAGAGAGAGAGAGAGAGAGAGAGAGAGAGAGAAACAAAGAGAGCAATGCAAATGGTATTAATAATGTAAGCGTAGGCAGCGGGGACCCGAACTTTTTTTTTTGTTTCAGAATCATAAGGTCCCGTATTCGAATCTCTAGCTGATCATTCTCATAGCACTCTCCTACCAAGTGAATACCTTGATGGTACCTTTAAAAATTGCGAAGGAGAATTGGTGGTTGACTTCCTTCTCATGTTTTATTATTCTTGTCTGCAATGTAAAATGGTGTCACAGTTTTATTGAGAACTTTGGCAATAAGTGAATAAATTGAGTTGATGATTTTGAGTTTAACGTCCCGTTCAGCAGCGAGGCTATATGAGACGTGGACCTACTGATTAACTTGGAATCCGAACCACATGAGCTCCCGCCGGGAATCGAACAGTAAGTGAATAATAATCAGTGGGTAAATAAAACAAAAGATGAATTTAACATTACTTCTCCTAAAGAATAAAATGTGCACCACCTTTAAAGTTGTTGTTTGTTAAAGTTTAGCGTCCCTGTTCAGCACCGAGGCCATATGAGACATAGACCTACTGTTTTAAGGTTGTATCTAAACTATCATAATGCGTTCAAAATTTCAATGCTCCCCACGGGGAATCGAATCCAGGACCCCGTGCACTAGCCACTAGGCCAGAGGGAAGTCTGCCCTTTTAGAGGCTTACATGATAAGTTCACATTGACAAAGCAAAGAGAATTCCCAAGATGGAATCTTCTCCACTTGACTTATGCTATCCATAACAAAAGTTAAACAGAGAAGAAGAACACTTAGAAGAACAGAGAAGAAGTTAACCATCCTTAGAAGAATGGTTAACTTAAGAAATCGAATGCAAGAGACCGTTTATTCCGAGCCAAGAACAGTACTCCATTGTGCATTATTTGTTCTTAACTCTATCTGTGCATACTTTCAAACCGTACTTCTGTAGTTCATAACCTCCAAATTCACAGAACTATATCTACTATTGTATAAAATTCAACAGACAACATAATTCTCTAATACAACATCGAGAATGCTTTTCCCTCCATGACAACGACCTATAAACAAGATCTAATTCTTCAGTGACCTGCCATTGTCAAAATATTTCTTTTCGTGTTCTACTAGAACGAGATAATATAATCTTCCTGCCATTGAAATCTCCTATACCTATACCTTCTTTGAAACTCTTCGTGGATAAAGTATGAGATTATGCTGTGTTCTCTCTCTGATAGAGGAGGAGGTAAACATAATAATAGGGTTACCGCACGACCTCATTTTTGAGCTCTAAACATGGTCTGACTGGATTCTTTTTAAGAAAAATGGAGTTTTTTTTCTTTTTTTCTTTCTTTTTTTTTTTTTTTTTTAAGGTACAGATGATTGCTTGGAGGCACAGATATGACTAGCAGCTCGAAGCGCCAATGAGACAAACTTAATATTTACGTAATCGCTATTTTTAAAATTTTCTGTAGTTGTGCAAAGTATATGTTATTGGCTATGCCATTGAGATACTTTTTTTTTTTTAATTTTATGTCTCACAATCATGTTTTTTTTTTTTTTTTGCTAAAGGAGACGAATAATAATTAATAAAAGTGAATTATTATAAAAGAAATAATGGAATGAGAATGTGAAAAATGCGACAAACGGGAGAACCCCTCAGAAAACATACGAGCATGACGTTGTAAACTAGAAACTCACTTGAGCTGGAATCGAGTCAGAAACCTCTAGCACCAGAGGTGAATTCTTTACCACTGAGCCATCATGGCTCCATTAAAAGATTTCTCGAGAATTTAAATCTTTTTTGTGAAATCTAAAAATGGCCCCTGTTTTTTTTAGAAGTTTGTCAAATGGTACGTAATAATAATAATACCGTTTTAAATTGTGTATGTTTAATACTTGTCTTGCGTCTTCGATTTGTTCAAAAGGAAATTACACTCAATGAACCAACCAACGATACGTGGCAAAAGGGACGGAAGTGTCAAAATTGAGAACACTTGCAAACTTCTTGGATGTGACTGTATTACCCTACGATGCAACATCCCTCTAGCTGTATTCATTCAAGATATAACCTTACATTTTTTTTTTCTAAAGAAAATTCTTCAGTCGCTTATACTTTTGTACGTGGTGTGTGTGTGTGGTAATTTAGCGATGAGTTCTATGGACATTCCCTCCATAAGGTAGACATAACATTATTTTACTCTTGTGACACATTAACATGCATAGCTGTCCAAACTACGAGTATCTAGTGTAAACGTTCGCGTGTTGTGATGTGTCGGTGCGCTAAATCATTCGAAAATGTACATACTTTTTGGGAAGTGACTTTAAGAACAAAAATGACCGATAAAATGTAATACTATATATATGCTGCTAATAATTTACAAAATCTTGCTTTAAGGAAAAAAAAAAAAAAAGTTCTCACATCTCTACGTACAAAATTCAATATTTCTGCTTGAATATCTTGAATATAGCCCGTTTTCCCGTTTGTTTGTTTTAATTTTCCTCATGTGGATAAGAGTACAGATTTGAACAAGACTAAATCGCATTAGCAAAGGTGCTTTCCGCACTCTTAGATTTTCTTTTGCTAATAACTTTGGAATAAATTATATCGGCCGATTTGATTCAGGTCTTCAATGAGGATGGTGAGTAACTGTGCCATCTTTTTTTTCCTTTTTTTTAAGTCAATTGATTTATGTGAGAAGTATTCAACTCTTTTCTTTGAAACGAATAGGGATTTTAATGTTTTGATTGTACATATTTTAGTCTTCCAGTCTATTTAACTGTTACTTGTTTTGCCAAAATGCATTTGCATTATCCATAAATTTAATAATAGTACTTAAGAGGCTTAATCCCGGCGAAATTAAAATACAGCTAATTTTACAGTGATTATGTGATATCTTCAAATAGCTAAAAGATAATTGAAATGTGGAACAAAAGCGCCCTACACAATATTATTTCGCGTGAGGTACCGTTATTACAAGTCACCTAGTGGCTTTCCGTTTTCAGCCGTTTAGAAACGCGAAAATAAATGCCAATTATCAAAATGGCTCGAAATCGAAAGCAGATAAGGGAGTCGTGATAACCGTATCTCATGTAAAATTATATTGTCTAGGGCGTTCTTGTTCCACATTTTGATTATCTTTTATCTGTTTGAAGATATCACATAATTATTGTAAAATTAGCGGTATTTTAATTTCGCCGGGACGAGGCCTCTTAAGGCTCTTCCCTAAAAGCTCACCCATACTTTTTTTTTTAAAAAAAAGTTTGTGAATAATTTGAAGATAATGAAAAATATAAAAAGAGGGGTTAAAAAAATAGTGAGCCAGATACTATCTACGAGGGCCATTCGGAAAGTAACCTCTAATTGGTTAAATAAGAAATAGCTACCAAAGTAAATAAGAAAAAAATATTATATACATCTCAAAACTACTTCTGTGCTCTATTTTTCAACATAGTTTCCATAAACATTCAAGCACGTATCATATCTCTGCACTAGCTTAGAAATTTCATCAGCATAAAAAAAAATATCCCGCCTGGGCGTTGAACCAGCCTGTGTCAGCACCTTTCAGCTCCTCATCACCAAAGCGCTAATATTATATAACACAACCATAGAAATTTGTCGAAATCCATCGGAAAGCTCCGACATTGTAAAACGTCGATTTTCATGAACTTTTCCATCAATTTTCTGAACGAGTTCATCAGTGACCAGTGATGGCCTGCCACTCCTCTCTTCGTCATGAATGTTTGTTGGTCCACTTTTTAAATGAACGAATCCATTCACGAACAACTTTTTCACTCATCATACGTGGATCACACACAGCACAATGTTCCCGATGACTAGCGGCTGCCAAATATTGTTTTACCGCAAGGAAACGTATAGCAGCTAGCACCTCACGCTTTGCAGGGGTTTCTATTGCGACACACTTTTTAAAATGCTACAAAAGTGGAATTAGTGATCAGAAAACCTTTATTCTACCACGACTGGATACAGACTGATCTACCGCTCACGTCTGTGTAAAGGTGGTAGCGCTGCCCGCACTACTTCACGCTCAGTGACCAATCGGAGGTTACTTTCCGAATGTGCCTCGTGTAAATATTATTAAATAAATTAATAACTGTTTCTATACTTTCTCTTATAGACTAGAAATTTGAGTGCGGAGTTTATCAGGTCATAATTGTTGAGCACCCAAATATGCACTATACGGAGGGCCTTAAAAACAATATTGTTAGTGTCTTAAATAGATAATATCTAGCTTACTTTAAGTTATTCAGTAATTTTCAGAAAAAAAAAATGTGTGAGAGGAAAGGGGGAATTATTGAACTACCTAGAGTTAAAATTGTATATAAATATCGTAATATAAGTCACAAAATTTAATATTCAAGAAGTAAAGGCCATCCCAATTGACTTCAAGGAAAAGCAAGAATAATTTCTTGTAAAAATCAATGCCTCCCCCTCTCCCCAAAATAATAGAGAGTTTGCAGGTACTTAATACCTTTAAAGTATAGAGAAATACGTTCATTATATTCTACGTGAAGAAAACCGTATTTAAAGTTTTCCGACACTTTTCCAAAGCTTTTTACCAAAAGGATATCGAGGATGGGGTATGCACGTTTGCTGGCGGCGTACTGCACAATAGGAAACTGCTGTTGACACACTTCTCACGCACAGAGGAAACGAAGAAGGAAAGCTCTCTGGAAGTCTTTTTCCGAGATCACATTTTCATCATGGCAGAGAAATTCTGTGAGGTAACCGTGAGAATACAATGTATTGAAACCTTCCTCCATTGATCAATCGCCGGTCTGAATTAAGTCATCATCTGAGCTTACATACAGTATATGCAATATTTAGGCATTACTCAATGCATTACGTTAAGTTACGGAATACGATGTGGGCGTATGATGAAGACTTAATAACACCATATGATTATAGTATACGAAATGTTGCAAGACAATGTTGCTTTGCTTGCTTAATTTATCGTAGTTAAAGTGCACTAAGGTAACATATATGCTCCAAGGAAAAGTGACCAATTTGAGTAAATGAATCAACCCAAATGCAGAAAATATGGGTATGCCTATAGATTGCATTTCGGGTTTTTAAACCTAATCACCTTAGATTCATTAAATTATTTAAATTTGCAAATAAGTCAAGAACGAATTTCAGAGAAGATTATTGGTTCTCCAACTTGACAATCATTTACTTTTTTTTTTCCAGGTTGAATAGTAAACTGAATAAGCTTTATAAGACTCCCTAGATAATGTTTTATGTAGGAAACTTTATAGCACACTGTGGCCTTCCCAGTTCTTATTATTCCAATGCTCTTTTGGCTGAAAAAAAAGTTTAATGAAACTGAACGATTACGAAGGAATTTATACAATGAGGATGTGGGCGAAAACAGAACCCCGAAAATACCAGCAAACATGATACTGTCTAGTAGCAGTCTCATCTATGATTTTCTCTTCATATACTGTGTACAGTAATTGCCTAATCAGTTTCTTGATGGATTTAGCTACATCTGATATTATTGATCTGTCTTCAATTTCATTAATACTTTAGCACACTGCTTTTCCATTCCATCCAAATGATGTTCTCCATTATTCTCATTATTCAGATTTCAAACCAATTGTTCGTAAGAATGCATTATTATGCTATAATCAGAATGGATTAAGGGGATACAGAACCTTATTATTAACACTTTGGGAATTCAATATGCCGTGGTACCTACCTTTGATGCACCTCTGCTGAAGAGTGTTACGTGATAATTAAGGAGCTGGAATGAAGAGATAGATTAAGAATTATTATTATTATGAGGGATACCACCTTTCGAAAATTAAGTAAGTATGACTTCATTACATAGATATTTACTTGATCATTTGAATCAATATTCTTCCTGTATAAACGAATTCTGACTTTCGATAGTTCAAGACCAAAGATTAGGATAACGAATTAGATTTCTGGGCTTTCGGCATCTATAGCCATGATAGCCCGTCACACATATGAGGGAAGATGTCCCTCGGCGATCACATTATCCGAGGAGAGAGAGAGAGATAGAGAGAGAGAAGGAAGCGGCCTGGGACCTGTATGTTAGGTACCATCCCGGCATTTACTTGGTGGGAATGAGAAAAACCCAGGAAAACCTTACTCAGAATAGCTGGCCTGAAAATGTTTTTACACTTCCTCGACCGAGTGTCCCCACCGGGAACCTAACCCGGGACTGCTTGCACCAAAGGCCAGAGTGATAGCGACTAGTCTCTTCAGTGAACTCTCCGTTAATTTGAAACTAAAGATAATAATAATAACAATAATTTTAATAATGATACAAACTATAACAGTGTCGGGAAATGAGAACGATCTTACTATACCTTGGAATAGGCGAGACATTACTACTAATTTAACGAATCCATTTGTGTCTACAAAATTGTGCTTATGTATATATTTACGATATGTGTATTATCTGATATATATAGTATGTGTAACCTCAAAATAGTGTGCAATAGTGCGGACAATATTTTAACGGAAATCGTTCCTTGGAAGATTTGATGCTAGAAAATGAGCTTCTTTATGAGTGTAGTTACTTCTTTGGTGTCTCTGCCTTCCGTTGTGTTGTATTGATCATCGTCTTTTGTAAAGTGACGCAAATAACTTAAAGTTGGAATCTTGTCTCCCTCTCTCGGCGGCAAGTAATCTTATTTCTTTCATTTTCGGTCTCCTCTCAAATTGAACTTGCAGTCTATCCAATCGTATAAACAAGTGAAATATTGAAGTATTGGGAATCGATAGATTGGGACGCTGGCAACGGAGAAACAAAAAGTTAAGCGACGAATCTTTCCTCTCCCTTTTTTTCTTTCTTTCTTAGTTTCGTTCTGTAAGAAAGAAAAAAAAAGAAAGATTAAGAAAGTAAAGTAGAACTAATCGGATTTCTTTGTAGACGCTCGGTTAACAAACTTACTGTATAATCAAGGTATGCTCCATTTAATATTTGAGGGGTGCGGGAAGAGTACTTCTTGTAAAAAAATAAAATAAAATAAAATAAAAGTTAATAATTTATTAATAAGCTGGAGAAAAAATTTACATATGTTACGTTTTGAGAGTTCTAATATGTTGAAAAATAAACCTAGTAACGTTTTAAGTTTGTTTGTTTGTTTGTTTGTTTTTTTTAATGAACAACTATAAAGGGGGTAGACTACTAAATATTTTTAAAGAGCTAACAATTTTTCTTTTGCCCGTTTTTCGTAGGTGAAAAGAGATAATGAAATGTAATTTACCACAATAATAGATAATGTTACTCTACACCCGAAAATACGAATCAGAAGAATTTTCAGTGTTGCCATCCATAGAAATTACAATGTGGCCAGAATTTGAATTACCCAAAAATCTAGGTTAAGGCAGCGACTAGGAAAATGAACTTAGCGGTAATTGATGACTTATCATTCTGTCTTTGTTCTTTTTTTAACTACTTTTTAGATAATATTTGTATTTATTTTGTAATAACTTACATGAGTTATTACAAAATAAATAAATTATTACAAAATAAATACAAATATTATTGAAAAAGTAGACAGTAAGAAACAAAGACAGCATGATAAGTCATCAATTACCGTTGACTTCATTTTGCTAGTCGCTACCTTAACCTAGATTTTTGGGTAAGTCAAATTCTGGTCACATTGTAATTTCTATGGATGGCAACACTGGAAATTCTTCCGATTCGTATTTTCGGGTGTAGAATAACAGTATCTATTATTGTGGTAAGTTACATTTCATTATCTCGTTTCACTTAAAAAAAAGGTAAAAGAAAAATTGTTAGCTTTTGAAAAATATTTAGTAGTCTACCCCCATAATATCATAGGGATATGTTTTAGCCACGGTGGCTCACTGATGCCATTGTGGTGTAGTCAATTGGTCTGACATGACAGACGTTTGTCTGACAATCGTGAGTCAAAAGCAATTTGGGTTAGAGTCCCACTGAAAAGCATGGATATTTTTAACTGTCCTCGATATATCTGTGTTTGTGTCCCTGTCGAGTTCTTGAAATGAAATGAAAATTAAACGAATTTTTTCAGTTTAACGTCCCACGTTTATGCTTTTTAGGTTCAGGAAGACGGATGATTAAGGCAAGTGAATGATGATGGAACAGTTATTGGAATGATAATGTGGGAAGAAACGGGAGTTTCCCGAGAAAACCCACGACACGAGGTTGTCCACCATATACTTACTTAGTCGAGGATCGAACCAAGGGTCTCACACACCTTAGGTAAGCGCCGTGCCCCCTGTCGAGTTCTTGTCGCCATGAAAAATGTAAGTTTTTTTTAAAGTAGTACACCGCTGACCTCTCACGCGAGAGTTCTGTGGTTTGATCCCCACCCACGCCAGTTTATGATGGACAACATCATGTTTGTGGGTTTTCTCGGAGTTTTCTCATATTCTCATTCCTATGTTTATTTTTTTATTTTTTTAAACTAATAATTCACTTGCAGTAATCAGCATAGGCATTTCATTTCAGAAATATTTGCTAGGAGAAAGAGACAAAAAGTAAGGTTACTTTACTTTAGTATAGTCTGGCCATAATGACTCGACATCTCAAATGGTGAAATAACTGGAACTTATTACGTGATTTAAAAAAATGAATTGACATGTATTTATTTTAAATTAAAAATTTTTAGCTATTATTTTCTCTGTTTAACTATGTAACAACTTCATGACATTTTCAGCCGTAGTTCCTTATTTTATCTCTGAAAAAGAACAACAACAGTATTTCGTAGTACGTCACTGTTGTATTCTATCAAGTCATTATGGTTGGGCTATAGAAGATACTGTTCTTGGTTCCTTTAACTCAAAGAAGCTCAAACGAAAAAAAAAAGTTTCGACATTGGCATCAAGTTCAGGACCTAATACAAAATAAATATCCCAGTGAATATGCGATCATTCAATTCTAAAATAGCAATATTATTGTAGGTTTGAAAGGCTTAGTTAAGATAGGTTCAATGGTATGATCTCCGTCCCAAACTTCCTAAAGTTGATCACATAAGGTTACTTACATAAATATCTATCATAGATAAAATTCATTATTCTCTACATCTTTGCTTGCAAGCACGTATTGAGTCCAGAGACTACTTCTGAAATGAAGTATTTACCTGTGTGAATATCTGTCTGTGTTCAACATTATGAGCTAAGAATGAAACTCCTTAAGATCCATCCCTGCGTCAGTAGATAGTAGAGTTCACTGCATTGAATTTGTGATTGGCATGTGTAGAAAGAAGATGACATTAACTGGACAAACATGGGACATTCGAATTCCGGGGGCAAATTATATATTGTAGTTGTTTTTCATCTACTTTGTTGTGGTAGTTTCTATACTATAACAGTATTGGAGAGTGAGATGTAACTAGTTAGTCCCTGATACAACTTCCCACCACAATTTTGAACCTTCTAACTAATTTGCTTACAAGATGCTAGATAAACTGTTGCCTTATAGTTAAAATGGCTTACAGAGTTTTGTTGTAATCAGCTTCAGACTTGTAGAAAGTCTTGTGTGGTCATGACTTTACTCCAAGTTTGGAGTTTTCAGACATTAATTAAGAAGTTCTCTCGCTATGCCCCAAATTTCATTACATTAACTAAGTTTAAAAAAAAAAATCTTTAGGAGAAACCCACATCAAAAGGTATCGGTACGAAGAATCGTATTTTATAAGGTTTTGTGTGCGACAATAAACAATGGTGGTTAGTAATAACCAGGGCCCGGATCTTGTTGACAAGTCAACTTTTTTCTGTTACGCATAGTACAAGGCAAGTTCAAATAAAAACATTATCCATCGACTCTTAGTTTTAAAAATATATTTTTTTTTAGGGTCAACTTTTGGTCACTTTTTGCCGTTTTGAAGTTTCAGGTCAATTTTTAATATTTTAAGGTAACTTTTAGGTCACTTATGGTCTTTTTATTCTTTTTCTTCTACATAAGGAAATCTTAAAATGAAAACTGTTTACGGATTTACAAACACGAAGTTAAATGATCTTTTTTCCTGCTTCCTGATTATTCGGGTGAAAAAACTGCATTCCTAACAAGTTAATGTAGCTGGTTGACGAGGGCTGGTGGCTCGTAAGTGACCAAAACAGATGGTTGTAAGTTGTTTACCACAAAGGATATGACTACGTGAATAACTAAGATAGATTAGAAGACGTACAAAGATTTTAAACAGGGTTTTTATCTATTATCCTGGTGTATACAATCTATATTTGCGAACTTTTATTCTTTAAGTGTGCTTCCTAGTTTCAACTTGAGAGTGAATTGATGTTTTCAGTATGTAGAATGCCGAGGTCTAAACCATCTACAACTTCTCATTTAAGACAGATTGTTTCTGAATTTCGTGTGGATGTTTTTAGTACTGACGGTACAATATTACTTTGCAAAGTATGTGAAGTAAAAAATGTCAGCAGAGAAAAGACACACTGTGCAAAAGCATATCGGAAGCGAAAAACATTTACGCGCAGTTGAAAACAAATATAGAACCAAGTGTTCACAGTTGTTACTTGTGGAGAGTGCTTCGAATAGTAAAGGCAAATCCACAGTTTTCAAAAGAGTTGTATGAAGTTTTTATGTCTTCAAAATTCCTCTTTGGAAACTCAGTAATGTGAAATTGCGGGATTTCCTGGAGCGTCATACAGGTCGTTCCATTCCAGACGAAACGAATCTTAGGAAAAATTACATTCCAAAGTGTACCGAGGACACAATATGAAAAATAAGAGAGGAACTTTGGACTCAGAAAATTTTTGTTTGTATAGACAGACTAGTGATGTGAAGGAACGCTATATAGTCAATATTATTGTTGGGGCAATGAAAGCCGACGAACCTAGCAAAATATTTTTGCTAACTGGTGAAGTGTTGGAATCTGTCAACCATTTTACAATATGTAGACTTTTCGATAAATCAATATCCCTACTTTGGCCTGGAGGTGTCCAGCATGACCATGTTGTTTTTGTATGAGATGTTGCTCCGTGTATAATTAAGGCTGCTAATTCAATAAAATCGTAACAATGTTTACAGTTATCTATTGCAATGCTGAATAAAGTATGAGCTAAATTTTCTGACGATTGCAAAGTTCCTGAGTTAGTTTGTTGTATCACAGCTTATAAAATGTTTATATGTTGTTTAACTGGATATAGGCCTATATATATCTGTAATTCAAATATGAAATGCTTAGCTATTTACTAAATTGGGGAAAGTTTAGTTTTAATATTAATATTTTTTTAAACCAAAGACACAAATGATCAATTGACTGCAACTAACTGAAACAAAACTTTAGAAAATGAGTGTAAATGGTAATTAAAATCCAACAGATATTCAACAAATGTCAGTGTTTTAATGAAATAAACGTTTAAAAAACTGCAAGTTTTAAGGTCAAATTTTGTGAATTTTAGGGTCATTTTACAGGAATTTTAGTGTCATTTTATAGGTCACTTTTTAGAAAATTTTAGGTCAACAAAATCCGGGCCCTGGTAATAACAAACTGTCTTTTTCTACTCGTGCTTTCCTTGACTCTTACATCGGTTTGATGGCGTCTTCCCTCTTTGTTTTCTCGTTACAAAAAGAAAAAAGAGAAAACAATGTCTTTCTGTAATAGTCAATTGTTTCCGAAGGACATGTTTATTAATCTTATGGATAATTGCTAAATAGATTCGCTGCGAATTAAAGAAAGGTATGAAAACAACAGTCGAATAATTTATTGAAGATATACATTCGTTATGGAAACAAACTCAGACACGGAGATACCGAACACGTTTTCTTTCTTTCTTTCTTTCTTTCAAACACTAATAACAATATGAATTTTACCATTCTGTGCCTGACGCCTGGACTACGAAGCAGGTCAGGTGGTTCAATAATGCATAATGGGTGATCGTACTATAAATAGGCTATATGCCTTGTAGTCAATTTAGCAATAAAATCGTAAGTTTTAACTTTCACAAAATAATAATGCGTGATTTCTGTGTTCGTACAGTATAGGCCTATGATTTTCTACTGATGTACTGCGGGTACATAAAAGGGGTAGATAATGATGAACGTCATAGATGCTTAACTAGAACGTTGTTTTGGGATATTCAACATTCAAGAATATATTATTATAAAACCATCATTATAAATGAAAATAAAAATGAAATTTTTAATTGATCGTCCATGTTTATGCCTTGTAGACTAATGGAGATGGATGATGAATGAAAGTGATGCTTATGAAAAAATGATGGAATGAAAATGAGGAAGGAAACGGGAGAACTTCGATAAAAAAAATCCACAGGACAAGATATTATCCACCATATATTCTCATGGAACATTCGCTGTGATGCTTATTTGCCTTTGTGTGACATATAACCTAAAGAACACCTGAAGACATTTCTTGACATGTATAACGAATCTTGTAGACTATTATTTACTTTACAATATTTTTACATAGTACAATGAGTTTTTTTAAAAAACAAAGAAGATTGTAAAAGCAACATAAAAAAGATAAATCAGTGGCGGCTCTTGAAGGGAATCACGTCAATAAAAATTATATTATTGTTACAAGTCCTTACAACCGAATGAAAGCAAGCAATCGTACATTGAACACAACGGTTAGGACTGTATATGAGTTTTCTTCTCGTATCTTGTAGCGTTAAAATTGTATTATTATTATTATTATTATTATTATTATTATTATTATTATTATTATTATTATTATTATTATTATTATTATTATTATTATTATTAACGTGTCTTCCTGTAAAGAATAGTCAGTGTAAGTAAGTTATGTCAATATTAAATAAATTAAGTAACTGATTTGTCCTGGCAACCAAATATTTGGTTGAGACCATATTACGATACAATCAAGTTTCTTGCAACTCGATTTCTACTATGTATTGTAAGCAGGGGCATCATCTCGGAAGGGCAGAAGGGGCAATTGACCCCTTTTAGTTTGAGAAAAATGCAGTTATAAATAAATTGTATACTAATATTAATTAACTAACTCTATGGCCTATGAAACCCGGAGGTTCCATGCCGCGTTCACAAAAGTTCTCCATTGATTTCTGTCCTTAGCCAACTGGATCCAATTTATACTTTATTTGTATTTCTGGGAGATCCATCTTCATATTATTTTCCCATTTACGCCAAAGCATTCCTAATGGATGTTTTTCGATTGGATTTCCAGCATTGGCGGTGCCCCAGTGGGTGCAACGGGTGCAGCTGCACCCACATTAACAGGTTTCCTACAATAATTCTTTCTATTTTGTATATTTATTGTATCCTATGTTTGGATATATTTAAGTGACTTCTTAAGTCTCTTATAAGTTACTTATCATACAGTTTTTTTTTTAAGTAAAACTTAGGGATTATTTTTGAGATTTTAAGGCTCAATAGTGCAGAGCGTTCTGGTAACAATGTTAGATTGTGCTGGCAGAGCGTCTTCGGTTACTAGTTGCTCATGCGAACGGAGTTTCTCGAAGATGAATTATGTCAAGTCCAAACTAAGATCGACTATGCTTCAACAGAGATTCAACTTCATAATGTTGCTTTCTGTTGAAAAGTCGATTTCAGTGAGCATAGATATTGAAGATATCACTGAAGAATTTAAAACCATGGTTCCATTTAACAGAAAAATGTCCTCATGAAAGCTCTTATAATTGATGCCATTGCAAAAGAAGTACCTTGTACACTTAAAAATTCTGATATTTCTTTGATAAATCCCTAACTCACATACACGTGTATGCATGTCTGGAGTGTCTTTAAATATGTACATAAAAGTTTTTATTAAGTACCATGTTGATATTTTTTATTATGTCTTCTCCGTTCTCAGCCTGCACCCACATTACCAAAATCCTGGCGCCGCCTATGGTTTCCAGTCAAAACTTTGAAAACGTTCTACTTTCTTGCATTCTGACTACATCACCTGATGGTAGACTGTATAAATTATGCAATTCTTCGTTAAGAAGTTTCTGCCATTCCCCATTCCCGTTCCTCTTGGGTCCGAATATTCGTCTCAGGATCTTATTCTCAAATACTTTCAGTCTATATTCTTCCCTCAGAGTAAGCGACTGTTTCGCAACCATGCAGAACAAGAGGCATGATTATCGTTTTATATTTTTTTAAGTCTCAAATACCTCGATAGAATTCGCGACAACAAAAGATTTTGCACTGAATAATAACACGGATTTCCTGCTTTCAGTAGACATTTAATTTCTTCGTGCATTTGATTTTGGTATACCTGAACCTGTGCTTTCTACACAGCGCATCATTCACATATGAGCATGAATCTCCTTGTCATTCCTCACAATCTGTACATGTTTCTTTACAGACATAAGTGAAAGACGTCTTGATAAAAATTGATAAGAGGTTCCATAAAAGGGAGATTTTTTCGATTATTTTTTCAATATCTCGCACAGTTTGCAAGATTTGAGCCTACTTCCGGTTGGAGTTTTTAATTCATGTATGATCAGAGTTCTCTTCCTTCTTGCATGCAGTATGTAATAAGCAAATACATTACACACAGAATTAATTATAATGTCAGTGATATATGGTGTTCATTGGGCAGAACACTCCAAACAATAAAGATTCATCTTAGCCTGGAGAAATGGTTATTCTTC
Source organism: Thermobia domestica (assembly GCF_964235325.1). Taxonomy (NCBI): domain Eukaryota; kingdom Metazoa; phylum Arthropoda; class Insecta; order Zygentoma; family Lepismatidae; genus Thermobia; species Thermobia domestica. Next base: position 160,429,584 of record NC_137454.1, read on the forward strand.
GTTTATCATTATCATTTGGCCATGAAACAAACGCCTGAGAGATATACAATCCCTATATACAACTATGTGGTGTTGTAATGTATAATTCATAGTTTATTATGTTTTACTTTTTTAAAATTTCAGCACTTGCAGTATAACCCTAAAAATGTAATAAAGAAATAACAGTCATGTTTTTAAATATTCATTTACAACTGGACAATCTACACAAAATTTGGAATCGACCAGTGAAAACCACACGTTTCTAGCATTTGTGTTTTTCGAGATCTCATTTTCGAAATCGTTCTGTTATGACCATGAATCTCCTTTCCACTGTGCATGTCTTCTTACTCACACAAATAAAGGATAGGAGACTCAAAAGGAAGCGAATTGCTATGTATAAACATTGTTGAGTTTGTAGCAAATTTGTTGACGTAACACGATATCAAGTGGAAATATTTTTTTCCTAATAAATCTATATCCGTCCGACTACGCCTCATTGGGTCTCTTGAGGTCTTTGAAGTTGTCAGCATGCAATAGGTTTTGCCATTGAGATTTAAGCAAAGCGCCTGCAATGCCCGTCAACTCGCCATACGTAACTTCTCTACGGGTTGCCTAACCGTAGTTTCGGGCTGCAACAATGTTAATCTTATGGGCTCAAAATGGTCCCTAAAATGTTGAATAGAACAGTAACGACATAGTTTTTGAAAATTTGAACGAGAACTGGGTAATCTACACAAAATTTGGAATCGACCAGAGAAAACGGCATGTTTCTAGCACTTGTGGTTTTCGAGATCACATTGTCGAAAGGATTGGAGACAAACATATAAACCCAGCTTTTTAATATATAGACTAGCTGAACCTGCGCTCTCTACACAGCGCATCATTCACATATGAGCATGAATCTCCTTGTTATTCCTCACATCTGTACATGTCTCTTTACAGACATAAGTGAAAGACGTCTTGATAAAAATTGGCAAGAGATACCATAAAGGGGAGATCTTGTCGATTACTTTTCCAATATCTCGCACCGTTTGCAAGATTTGAGCCTACTTCCGTTTGGAATTTTTAATTCGTGTATGATCAGTATTTTCTTTCTTCTTGCATGCAGTATGTAATAAGCAAAAACATTACACATAAATTCATTATAATGTCAATGATATATGGTGTTCAGTGGGCAAAACACTCCAAACAATATTCAACTTACTGTTAGACTGGAGAAATTGCTATCCTTTTTTTCATTATCATTTGGCCATGAAACAAACGCCTGAGAGGTATACAACCCATATATGCAATTGTGTGGTGTGTAGGATATGATGCTTTAGTTTTTTTAATTTCAACGCTTCCAGTGTACCCAAAAAATGTAATAAAGAAATAATGGCCATCTTTTTTAAATATTCAATTAGAACTGGACAACTTCACAATCTTCACAATCAGTGAAAACGTCATCTTTCTAGAGCCTGTAGTTTCCTAGATCTCATTGTCGAAAGATTGGCCACAAACATATAAATGCACACAAACGTATAGTTTTAAAAAACTACAAAGATGGCAGCACAATTTATTTGCATTGATTTTGGAAAAGGTTTATTAAAATACAAAGGCTTTGAATAGTAATTTAAAAAAATAAATTTTATATGAAAAAAAGGTCTATTTAAATAATTTATTTAAAGTACACATAGTTTAAAATATATGTTTCTGTTAAACGTGAAATCACAAATAACCGTAATCAAAGTTTATAGGTTGGAGCTCAGGCAGGTCAATGTTAGCATCATTGCCAGTACGCTGCGAGCGCTGTCAGGAATATAATACACATACCACTTCTGAATGTAAAAACAAGTGCGGCTACTGTGGCGGACCCCATTCAACACGGCTCTGTACCAATTTACACCAACCAGCGAAGTGCTCTACATGGCCCGATAACCACCCCACTTATAGTTATAAGTGTAAAGCAAACCTGGAACCAACACCAGCCCATCCTGAACTTGTTGTACAACTCCGTACAGCATCTGCAGCCCCTTCATCTCCGCCTGCTACTGACGCAACTGTCACCTTAAACCAATTGCTCACCTTTTTTACTCCGGCACTTCAAAATATTCACCTTTCATAAGGCCACACATTCTACAACATTTCATATCAATTTCACAGCTACTTATTCTGGTAATACAGTAAGTACACTTTCATGCATCTCCAATTACTCACCTCGGATAATCACCCTTATGGCTTTAAAATTTTTGTACTTGAATATTAGATTATACTCTACAAATAAACTCCTATTTGAAACTCTACTTCTTGAGGAACATATCACAGTTTTTCTGTTAAACGAAATATTCTTGACAAAGAGAACTCCATGTCGCATACCCGGCTACACCATTCTTAGTGCAGACTGTCACATTCCAGCACAACGAGCGAATGGAGGCGTAGCAATTGGTTTCTCTCCGCATCTCCTCTATCGTCAGCACCATTGTGCCATTAATCTGTTACCTGAACATCTCATCATCACTGTATATTTCAAATCTCTCAGCATCACGTTTGCAACCATTTACGTACGTTCTAGTCACCCTCTTCCGGCTCAATTTGTTCAATATATTTCAAACACATACCGTCACTATATAATCATGATCGATTTTAATCTGCACAGTTGCTCACAACTAGATCGTGTGAATTTCGAAGTTTTTATAACTACGCACAGACAACTGAGATCATACATCTCTCCCAAAGCCTACTCGGCCCATTTCCAACACAACACCTGACATTGCCATCACCTCAGCAAATACAATAGGTAGCGATCACACTCCTGTTCAATTTACGCTTCAGTTACAAGCCACTGCATCACCTCGCTCGCAGTTGCCTTCTCGCCTATGTTATCACTTCGATAAAGCGAACTGGACTCATTATCGCAGCTATCTGACTCAACACACGGCACAGCTAACATTACCCACTACTGAAGATGAAGTTTAAGCTACAATGTATACTATTACCAATTACCATCCAGGAAGCCAGTAAACTTCCTATTCCAACCAGTAAAAGCATTCCATACCAACCACGTCTACCACTACATTATGCGAATATGATATCCCGCTCCCGCCAACTCATCAGAGATTACCTTCACACCGGAAACCCTGAAGCTTTACATCATCATAAACAAATGTAACATACAGTGCACAACTACATCAAAGCATACAAACTCAGATGCTGGATTAAAACATGCAATAACCTATCAAACACCAGTCATCCAACAAAGTCCTGGAAAAGGTTCAACGCTTTATGCGTCAAGTCCAGTAGCACGCCATACCCCATACTGATTGGAAACTCCTCTACTCCTACAGATACAGACACAGCAAATGCTTTTGCCGATCACCTCCAGACAATCTTCACCCCGCCCCCTCTTAAGACTGGCTGCACATTGCTGATCGGGTAAACCCATCTACTCCGTTCTTACAGCCTAGTCATCTGCATGTTCTCAATTCAAATCAACCTGTTACCGCACCCATCACCGTCACGGAGATCAACGATACTATACGATATAAACGAAATACAGCACCAGGTCTCGATAAAATAACGTATCGCCAGATCCGAGAATGTCCTTTTACGTTACTACTTCTTCTTGCAAACGTTTTCACTTTCATTCTGCGCACTGGATACTACCCTATGTCTTGGAAGACTTCAAAAACGCTAATGTTTCCGAAACCACATAAACCACCTCATGAACTATATCTTCTTACAGGCCGATTCAACTCACAACAACATTTAGCAAAATTCTTGCGGATTCTTGGTAAACGCCTCCAGAGTTATCTCTCATACAGAAACATTCTACCTCTCAGCCAAGCGGGTTTCCGCGCTTCCTTTTCTATAAATGACCAAGTTTTACGCCTCACAAGCCTAATCAGTACACACTATAATTCAGTGCACCCATCATGCCTTGTCCTCTTCGACTTGGAAAAAGCATTTGATAAAGTGTGATATATTGGACTTATTTACAAGCTTACTAGACTTCAGCTACCTACTGCATACATACGCCTCATCTTTAACTTTCTCTCCGGCAGTTTTACATCGTAGCCATCCGAAATTGCCTATCTCATCCGATCTTCTTACTCTCATGAGTCCCTCAAGGTTCCGCTCTCTCATCTCTATTATACATTCTGTTTTTAGCTGACATGCCACGCCTTCCAGATTTCGTTCATGCCTTCCAGTATGCAAATGACACCGCTTTTCTCGCGCTGGGCACATCCATTCAACATATTAATCGCATCTTACAAACCGCCATAGATGACTTTTGCCGCTGGTGTCTACACTGAAACTTAAAATTAATGCTACAAAGACACAAGCCATCGGTTTCATCACGAAGAAGAAAACATCTAAAGTACGCAGAAATCGACGTTGTCTCTCCCTACATGTTGATCATGTTCCGTTGCAAGCTACCAGGACAGTAACCTATTTAGGCATCACTTTTGACACTCACCTTACATGGATGCATCATCTTAAAACAATAACGACAAAGACTTACAATAGACTAAACTTTACCTAATAGCTACATCCGAGTTATACATTCCTCCCTTACCAATAAACTCGCATATATCCTCATAAATTCTACCATATCTCATCCCATATTCCTACGCACTGGAGTACCTCAAGGCTCTGTTCTCTCTCCGTTACTGTATATCCTTTATGTAACCGATATGCCACCCCTACCGGCGAATATTCATTTATTACAATATGCTGACGATACCGCTTTCTTGACTCTTTGAAAATCTATTCAACATATTAATCACACTCTTCAACCAGCCATAGATGTTTTTATCAACTGGTGTAACATATGGAAACTCTCCGTCAATGCCTCAAAAACCCAAACCCTCATTATTCAAAAACGTCCTTCAAAAATCCGTCGAAATACTAACCTGCTACGTCTTTCAGTTCAATAACTTCCCATGTATATCTCGGAGTGATCTTCGATAGTAAACTGACTTGGAAGCCCCATTTGCAAAAGATTCAAACTCAAACCACTAAACGACTAGCATTACTGAAAAGAATAGTAGGTACCTCATTGGGACTCCATATACAAACTGTTCTTACAACATATAAATCGTTTCTCCGACCGGCTCTCACTCATGGCCATACTGCATGGATATCTGCCCCAGCAAAATTGTATCAACGACTAGAAATCATTGAACGCCACGCTTTTCGACTAGCTTTTCGCATTCGCTTTCTGTCCTCCACAGCGCTGCTCTACGAGAGAATTACTTTCCCTACCATTCTTCAACATCTAAAACAAATACGCTACAAATACATAACCAAAGGCATTCACTCAGGTAATCCTCTTATTCTTGACACCATCCATATAGACATCTTGCTAGACACACCTCAATATCTTGATACCCTTCTTCAACATCTTCTCACAATGTACTCCAACACCCTTGCTGCCAACGACCCTACTAAACGAGATTTTGCCATCTACCACCCTGAACATTTGTCACGGCACATTTATCCATCCTTGCACTAGTACTCATCATTGTGGTTCCAGAGGCTCATCTGTGCTCATTAGTTCTGCGTTGCCGCAAAACAGAAGCTAACCCTGCATTTGTCTATATTAACATCTTCCCTGTGTTTGTCCTGTCTAATTGCACTGCATTCATCTATCATCTCATTATCCGCTGGCTTCACTGCTAGTTTCAATTTGTTGCCGCTTATAGATACCTAACTGATGCCTTCTCTATTTGCATAGAACGATAATATGAAATGAATGTCCTGAATAAATAGTATGAATAAAGAATATGAAAACCCAAATACATGAATAAATGCAAACCCCCCCAAAAAGGAATCAAATAAAAACAAAATTTAAATAACTTAGCTCTCGCCTTTTTTACCACCTATCCCATTGTTTTCCCTTCAAGCCCTCCCCGAAGAAAGGGTGTACTCCTTGAACGGTTGAACCTTGTTTATTTTATTTATTTTTTTTAACGCTTTTGTTGCTATTGTAGCATTTTAATAGATAGATATACTAGATATTTGAAAGAGTCCACTTTATCGAAAGTATACTAATCCACGAAATAAATTCTCGTAAAAAGGAACTTGTTATTCTTATGTTAGCGGAAAATTTTGCCCTGGCAAAATGTAATTTGTGATGCTATTAATTGTGTGCAACTTATTCTCAAATTTTCACTTTCCTTCTGTAGTAATGTGCTTGAAAAAAAAAATGCATTTGGAAAAAGGGTACGAAAAAAAATCGATTTTTAATTGTGTGATAACCTTAAGAAGAAAATATTTGTAATAAGTATGTGTGTGAGAGACATTTTGTCATACACATAACATTTCCCGTGGGAAGAATTACTGTTTTCAGTGGTCACGACTATGTTTCTTTCTTTCCTTTTTTCCCCCTTAATAACAGTAGACTGGAAGAAATATAGTTTTAGAAAAGAAAAAAAAATATATTGTATATATGAAATGACGGAAAATCTTTTAACCTGGATTGCGAAATACTGTTTAATGGATGAAAAACATGCTTTTTATAGGTCACGAAAACAGTTTAACGTTAACTCGTCTAGAAAAGCTATTTGCATTGAGATAAGTGAATGAGTGAGGAATGTCGTAAAATACTATAATAGACGATGCGTTTTCTATCTTCAGATAAAACCTTTCTCACGCTACATGTATAATGTTAAAACCTTTTCCATGATTTGTGTAGGTGATTCTGTAGAAAATAGTATCGATCTTTTTTAAAAAAAAAAAAACAGTAATTTATATGGTCTAGCCTAGAGCATATACGTGTCTAGTTTACTCTTTATTAAATCAATACTAGTTTCAGTAGAAATTCGTATGCAAATCATGTACAGGGTCTTGTTTTATTATTATAAAATTATTTTAAAGCTCTTTGCTAGGTTTACTATTTTTTTTTTTCAAGTAGTGAATAACGTTATAAAATGAATAGTATGAACAAACGAAATACAGTCGTAAAAATCATTTTGGGGGGTGGGTACAAGACTATCCTTTAAGGATCGCGGTGGCACAATGATAGAGTGTTCATCTCTGGTGCGCGGGGTTCCTGGTTCGATCTCAGCTCGCACCAAGTGGACTTTGTGGTGCACAAACACTGTGTGTGTGGGTTTTCTAGGGTTTCTCCCGTTTGCTCCCACCTTATTTATTCTATCATTGCCTTCATTACTCAACATCACCGTCTCCTTTAGCCTAGCCGGCATAAACGTGGAACATAAAACTTCAAGGTTTCATTTAATTTTTTAAAGACCATTCCTTTAAATACTATCTGTTACGTTTTTATTATGCCCAATGAGTTGATTTTTTTTAAAAAAAATGTGCATAACTTAGGAACCAGATACCAGCATACCACAATATTTCACTCATTTGTATAGCAGGACAAAGTCTAACGCAACGCCAAGTTTGATAACGATCGGATGAGTTTGGTTTATGTTTCTTTGCTTTCGAAAATAAAACTCTAAGTTTGACCACGTATAAATTGGAAATTTAAAGCACAACATAATATTTCACATGGTTATATAGCAGCTCAAAGTCTACCATCATGCCAAGTTTGATCCCGATTGGATGAGTTTGGTTGAACTCATACGATATATAGTTTTCCGTATAAGGAATAGTGTTTTCTTTTAAATGATGGGCGCAAATCTAGAAAGTGAGCAGGGTAGCATCTACAAAATGCTATTAAATAAACAGTTTCCAAAGCTTTTCATGTAGACCAGAAATTTGAATGTGCAATCTATGACTTCATAATTGTCGGACATTCATATTTATTCAGTTCATGTAATAGCATTTTATTCCCATTCCTTCATTCTTATAATAATCATTCACTTTCATCATTGAGTAAGTAGGCTGTATATTTAATGGATCTATTGAAAAATAATACCTTATCATTTGTCTCTTTAACCTAAAAGATCACAATCTCGGAACAGACGTTAAACTATACAGTTTGCTATCGAAATTTTACTCACTAGCTGAAATGCCTGTTATTTGCACAGGATTAAGGTCTATGTAAAATATGTAAAAGTTAAAAAAAAATAGATAAAATAAGTGAAATAAATCAGTAACGAAAAGCAACCAGTTTATTGCATCCTGTTATTATGTAGCCTGCACAACATATGCGTGTTGTTGGTTGCATGCATGCAAGGCGTTTTAGAAACGCCCAGAAAGTGCATAAATTTCCCCGCCAATCAGCTCTTAAACCGAAAATCGAGAAAGGCTTCGTAGGCGATTACAGGGCTTATAGCGAGTCACTTTTTTTAAAAACTAAAAGTTACTTTTTTCAAGTGGGCACTAAAAGTTACTTTTTTTGGGATGTAAAGTGTCTTTTTCGTGTGCTTTAGGTTTTGTATTGGCAGTTTTCTAAGAAAAATATTATAAAAATAAATAATAAAAAAAAAAAAAAAAACAAACAGAAACTTGTTACTCATTACTGTTCTGAAAGCTTTAGTACTTGCTGCCATATGTGAAACAGTCAGCTTTATTCTCACTTCAGCTTTTATTCTTTCTAAAGCACAGTGGATGGTTGGTGGATGCTTAAGCTCTCAAGGTGGGGTTGAGAACCCTTCTGTGTCTATTATTTTTTCTATCATAATAGTCTTTTAGTTTTCTCTCGTAATACGTGTAGTTAACGCTCCGCTTAACGTTGTGTGTGTTTGTTTGTGTGGTTCATCATATTCGTCTAGTGTTTGCTTCTTGTATATTCTTAAGAGTAGGTGATGAATTTGAATATTTCATGGCTTTGAGAACTCTCAGTGCTAAGTTAAATATAATGTCTGGGATGAAGAAATTCGGAAATAGGCCAGAACTGGTTCCACTTACTCAGAAGCTTCTTACATGTGCTAAGTCTGCTTACCGTTACAACAAAGCATACTTAGAAAACTTAAGAAAGGAACAAGCTCAAAAAGAAGAAGTAAAGAAGAAAAGATAAAACAACAAAGAAAGAGAGAACTGACGGAGAAATTGACAAAGGAAAAAAAGGGACATGATGAGATTTTGATTGAGAGATTTTGGTCACTTTTTTGTGTTGTTTTGGTCACTTTTCAACTATTTACAAGAGATCAGACCACTATGAGCCCTGCGATTAGATCTGGTGGAGGCGTATCTGTTCGCAAAATTTGTGTCCCTGGATGACTCATTTCGATGCGAAAAACTGATGACAAGCAAACATACGCATATTATTTTATTTATAAGTATAGATTGTAAATGAGATGAAATGTTTCAGTTTAACACCCCATGATTATGTTCTTTAGGCTAAGAGAGACGGTTGATTAATTAAGGTAAGTGCATGATGATGGAAGAATTAATGGAATGAGAATGTTGGAGGAAATGGCGTGCCTTGAGAAAACTCAAGGACACGAAGTATATATATTATGATGAGGGAAATGTCTACAAATCGCTTGTATCTTCATACAGTACTTTAAGGAGATAATTTTAATCATATGAACTTTAAAATATATCAGATCCCTGAATTATTATTATTACAACTGAAAATGTAATATTTGTCACAACCACTATTTTAGATCTTTTTTATCTAAAAAACAGAAGGACAATAATACTATCTTTTTGTGTTATTTGCGGTGGTACTTACTATATCATGTTTTGTATGTGCCGAAGTCTAATAAATGTGAAGATTATATCCTTCCATCACGATCCTCACATGATGTAGCAAAGTTGGGGAGCATTTTAATATTATTTTTCGCCTTTGCTTTAGATAGATTATATAAAGAAATCCTTAATTTTGTTTGGGGCCCTGTATTGCCCCTGCACCGCATGCAATTGTGCATTAATGAAATCTATGACTAAAAATAAATAATTAATCTTTCCTTTTATCCAACATTTCGTTCTGGAGTTATGGTTGTTTTCGCATTTTCTTTCTATAAATTTTCGATTGACCATAGCACCGAAAGGACGCATTTTCTACCATACTTTTAGTGTTATTTTAGTGTCAATTATTTCCCAAAAAGTTTTTAGTGTTGTTTCCCAACACCCTTTATATAGTAGTTGTTATTCCGGAACTTTCGGGCTGCTGTACACCGAAAATCGTCCTTAAATTAATTGCTTACGTTGAACATTTTTTTAAAGCTGCTCCGCCAATCACCTCAAACTCCATACCATATTTATGCTATTATTGAAGAACTTCGTTATACAGCAGTGATATCTATTAGCATAAGTGTGTATTGTTAGGATTACCGTGACGCACAGACGGAAGCGTTTATTATATATCTGAAATCAAATCCAACAGAAATTGCTATGCTACAGTAGTTCAATAGACTCATAATAGTAGAAAATACATAACATGTAGGCGTACTTACTGCTTTTAGTTACTAGCGTGTGCGAAAAGTTTTAATTGTTTCTCCTGCCATGAAAGCCAAGAAGAAAGGATAAAAACAGAAGAAATCTAGACTAAATTTTCCAGGAATTGTTCTAAATAAGCAAATAGAAGATTTTTCTTTTAAAATAAAAATAATTTTTACTTTATGCGCTTTTCATTTTTATTGCTTTTATAATACATAGTAAATATTTTACATTCAATTGGAAATAAAAAAAAATGTAACTAGCTATGACAAAGGAACTAAACTGCTATTAATAGCGTTTGAGCAACAGATCAAAATATCTGTAGTTGTATACAATGTATTATTGTTATTGTTAATGGTACTAACTTAGTAACGAGCCTGAAAGGTGCGCAATTATAACCATTAGGAAAGAACGAAAGTCATTGGAAAGCGAGCAGTACAATGACTTTTTAGCAGTGAAAACAATTTAACACAGCGTGCTAATAATCTCTTAAGCTTACCAGTTACAGTTCATTTAAACTGGGATCGATACTATAAATTTCTAATGGTTGCAACTAAATGACACTTCACACAAATCAATGCGCAAACGATTTTAATTATCAAGATTAGTTACTGTCGTTAACTTAACAAAAAGTAATTCATTTTGGTAATCACAATAACTATTATCTTTATGTGAGATTGCCAACGTCTTATTAGATTTCTTCTAATACAACTAACTAAACAGTATTTAAAATAACGCTTGGAAACAAAAACTCAAGATTTTACATTCTATGTTATTATTATTATTATTATTATTAAGTACTCTGGCTTTTGGCAGGTCTTGGGACTGTTTTTTTTTTCTTTCTTTTCTCAATTTTCAGTTTGAGCCTAGAAATGTTTCTTGAGCTTCGGCTTCCTCTTTTAACTTCCAATATTTTCTTCTATTTTTTAAATCATCGATCAGTTGTGTTCTTCTTTTTCCTATTCCTCGCTTTCCTTCTATCTTTCCTTCTATGGACGTACGAAGAAGACAAATTCTTCGCAAGATGTGTCCAATCCAATTGGCCTTTCTACAAAGGATGGTGGCTAGAAGTCTTCTTCTTTCCGATCCTTTTTAAAACATCTTCGTTTGTTGCTCTTTCTGTCCATTTTATCTTCTCCATCTTCCTCCAACACCACATTTCGAACTTTTCTAAATATTTCTTCTCTAACTTCCGTAATGTTCAGGTCTCTGAACCATGAAGTCCAATGCTCCATATATAGCATTTGACCAATTTCTTCCTTACTTCAATATAAGGCTGCTAATTAAGAGTGACCTTTTCTTGTTAAATGATTCTTTGGTTAATAACATAAAAATACCAATACTGAAACATAGTGATCTGATAAAAATACAGTTGCTGATAGGCATTTATATAGACAACTTTGAAGTGTTAACTCACCCTTCCATGACTGGCCGCTCTCTCACAACTGCTTGTGTTTTATGTGATAACCAGCAGGCTGGACGATTCCTCGACAGCGCATTTTCCTCTGAAAACATACTTCTTCGCAGGTGAGCAAGGGAGATTTTAGTTCACTTCTGTTGGGACGCTTTCCAGAAACCGGAAACTGGTGTGCACCTTACGGAAAGAAAGGCGGTGTTTCTGGAGTCCAGAGGTAAGCAGTCCATTGGGCTAGTTTCTGAAACCTTCACTGAGATATCTGTGAAGGGAATAATATGAGTACCGGTCCTAACTTCCTTTCGTCTGTAGAATGTCAGCGATGATTTGGCCGTGCGACAGGGCGCTTTGTCCTGATGCAGTTCCACCTGGTTAGTTAGTGTCCACCACATACAATGTGGGCCTTTCGTTGTTGGAAACATCCGTAAACGGAGCTAACGATAATACACATAATTGATTTTCATGTTGTTGGCAGTGCAATAAAACTTTAATTTTCCATTGTAATAACCATAAATCAGAGTGTTAACTTTTCGTGCACAATGAACGAAAGTGCTTCGTGCTTGCATCGATAGTTCTGTACGTAAATCCGACAGGTATATATCTACTTCTCGTCTACAGTGACTACAAACTTCTGCTAGGTGGCGCTTGTGCTGCTTTCTGTAGTTTGTTTTCCGTAGCACAAAAAGAAAGGATGTTATAAAATAGTGGATCTGCCCATACGTATCTTCATCATATGAACTCAATGAAGCTAGAAAACAACTGAGGCACGTCTGATTGGCTACTCTCGTTTCCGCCATGATTGTTGGCTCGAAACATTGCAATCTTAGTGGTTCGGAGTGGGCAGAGTAGGTGTGGCGAAGCTGTGACGTATGGCTTGACGATTTTGTTGTATTGGCAGATCCTCTATTTTATAACATCCTTGACAAAAATTTCTTTTCTTTTATTTTTCAGTGCATGGCCATTCACCTTATGGACCACCTTGAGAGACACTTATCTTTTTGTGAATTGAATGGTGGATGTAGCTTAAGCGGAGATACAAAGTCCAGCGCCGGTCGCGTTGCATATATAATAATCGTACTATTGAATCCAATGTGGTCAAGCTTACAAAAGCAAATCTGCGTTCTTGGCACTGTTTTACCATGTTTGAAGTATGCATCGAAAAATGTTACAGTTTTGTAAGACTTCGCAGAATAAATTCACTTTGGGCGCCTTTATATACTTCGCATAGCATGACTACTTTTCTAGCACAAGCATCACCAATTGCCGCCTCAGTGATGAAACTTTCACGTCTCTGTGTTGTCCCTGCACCGTATCTTTTTCTCTTCTTTTTCGTTTCGTCTTTCCAGAAATCTATCATGCTCTATATTCATATTATACAGTACAAGAAAAAACTATTTTAAGAAATCTAGTAGTAATTTTAAATATGCAATTAATTATAACAAAACTCTAAGGTCTAACGTTTTGTAGTTGAATACCCCTTCTCAAGAGAAGGCTATAACTAGTGATGTGAGGTGGAAAATTTTTTGCTGAAAATTTTTTATTTTGGAAAATTTTCCGCTATATTTTTCCGGAAAATTTTTCGTTCTAAACAAATATTAGTGATCAAGTAACAATTCTTCATTAACCATAAAATTGATTGAATGCATGTACAAAAACGTTAAAAAGTGAAAGATCGTTTAAAGAATCTGAACATTTTCTTGGCTCAGAACATTTTCAGTACTATGTAGGAACAAGTGAAACAATTTTTCATGAATCAAAAAAATTCTGTCTTGTATGGAGAAATTGAAAAAATTTGATGAGTTGGAAAATTTTTATTATTTTGAAGTAAAAAGTAAAACAACTTTTTGTGAATCGGAAAGCTTTATTACTCTGTAGAAACAAATAAAAGGAATTTTCATAGATCGGAAAATTTTCATTACGATGTAGATACAAGTGGGAAAACTTTTGATAAGCCGGACAATTTTGAATATTATGTATAGTGATGTTAGGTGGAAAATTTTCCACTATATTTAACTGCACATTGAGCTATAACATTGAATTCCTGTAGAGGAAACTTACACAGCAACAAATTATAATTTTCCAATTAGCTTTCAGAAACAGGAAAATCTAATATTTTGAGTTGGCAAGTAAAAATTTACATTCTCTCTCCCTCCCTCCCCCTCTCTCTCTCTCTCTCTCTTTCTTTCTTTCTTTCTTTGTATATGTTTGTGTGTATAAAGTGCTGGGAACATACATGAAATTCGTGGAGTACAAATATCGCATCCCATTGTTTAAAATGTAATAAGAAATCGAAAACAAGCCTTTGTGAATTTATCAATTATTTCAAAAACAGAAAATTCCACTATTTCTTCACATGTAAGTCTGCCTATGTAATGAAATAACTGCATAAAAGTTCCTTATGAAGATTATTTTCGCAACAGAAAATAAAAAATCCTTTGATTTTATTGTGTATAGCACTCGTAAATTATAACTTCAATATTGCAATTTTGTATAATCAATATCTTAAAGCAGATATTTTGTATTGTAAAACTTCCATTATTATGAATAAAAAATGTATTAAAAATAATAACTATTCGATAGAACAAGTGCATATATAACATTTTTTTTTATTTTGTAAATTAAAATGAAATTACTTGTTGCTTTTAGAACACAGTGCTAATAGCGCAGCTTTTTACGTTTCTTTTATTATTTTATTGAAAGAACAACTACACAAGTCAGCTTGCTTATTAGTTATATTTTACTTTTTCTTCTGAATGAATATATTAATAAATCAATGTTTATTTCCAGAAAATGTTCAACATTTGTTTTCATGAGCTACTTAAACTGGAATTTTGGGTAGTCAAAAATTTACAGTAGGCACTTTATAATATCTCTACTTATCTATATACGCGTATGTTGCAAGTATGTAAATCCAGAAAAGTAGTAAGGCTATGAGAACACTTCGTCTTACGCGTATTAAATTGACGAAATATGATTTTGTAAGAGCAAAGATGAATTCTGAGGGAAGGACACATTGAAGTTTTTGAAACATTTTTGCAGAAATCTTTAAATTTTCACTTCATGAAACTTTTTTTCAGACAATATTTATTACCAACTAGCAGCGTTCACCCCGCTTCGCTGCGGTCACCCCGGAACGCAATAAACTTTGTTACTTAGATAATTTTTACTTTTTCGCTTTCAAGTGATATGATAAAAACCATAGAAGATTGCAGTAAATGTTAACATTATATCGCCTGTCATTTATGTTAACCCGCCCCGCTTCGCTGCGGTCACCCCAACCCGCCCCGCTTCGCTGCGGTCATCCCGGAACGCAATAAACTTTGTTACTTAGATAATTTTTACTTTTTCGCTTTCAAGTGATTTATAGCGCCTGTCAGTTATGTTAACCCGCCGAGTCACAGGGTCATGCGGGTTGCATATAAATACGTTTATTTTTATACCTATGATGAACTAATAACAAAGGATTTGTACGTATGGACACCTGAATGGTCAATTATCTCAAGACACTGGTAATTGAAAATTAAAGTGATATGATAAAAACCATCTAGGGTCCACATCCTAACAACCCCCCAAAAATGAAAGAAATCGGTTCACCCGTATTAGCGTGATGAGCGGACAAAGGATTTTTTTTACGTATTCACACCTGATTGGTCAATTATCTCAAGACACTGGTAATTGAAAATTAAAGTGATATGATAAAAACCATCTAGGGTCCAAATCCTAACAACCCCCCAAAAATGAAAGAAATCGGTTCAGCCGTATTAGCGTGATGAGCGGACAAAGGATTTTGTGCGTTCTCTTTTATATATATAGATAAATTTTACGGCTAAACAACAATGTAAGAATAAGTGGAGTATGTTTTTATGAATCGGAAAATTTTCATCACTAGGTACAACAAGCATTGACCGACAGTTAACTTGAGATCCCGAACCACATGTACTCTGCTGAACCCAGCTGCCATCCCACACCAAAGGCAACAGTACTAAACTAGATATTTAGCCACAATAGAGCTCATACCTACAATACCGTTGATTTGATCACCATTGTCAATCTACTGCAGAATGAAAATGAAAATTGTAGACGATTAAATGAGGAACACTTGATGATGGACAATCTATAGGCTTCGGGGGAGCAACTGATTTGTAGTTGCGTCCTTTCTTAGCAGCGACCTTACGGCATATAGAAGGAGACTTGAAAGTTTAAAGTGGCTTCCAAATCACTGTAGTGCACGATTCTCGATTCTTCTACTGCGAATCGAACCCGAAACTTCGTGCACTAAGGACATACAGGATAGGCATTAGCCCAGGGAGAGAAGCAGTAAGAATATAGTGAATAAATTAGAACATTTTGTGTGGAAGAATGGAACTTCATTAAAGAGTTTTAAAGCTTCTGGTCTTATCATTTACGCATAAAATTACCATTGAAATGCATTCCAACTTGATTCTTAAATCTACCTTCTACGTGTTTTGGAGGTTATGCGCACTGTACATTTTGTCCATCTAGTTTAAATTGTGTATTTCGATTAGTAGTTATCGCAGTAGTTTTACATTTTTTTATGTCAATGTTTGATATCCAAAGATTGTAATGTTAATAGTTTTTGTTGTGGTTGATCTTTTGATCTTATACTCAGTTGTTATAATAATATTTATTTCTTTATTTCAGATGCATCGTGCACCCATTTCTATGCATGAACGATAACGTGAATCAGGGGAACATTCGTCGCCCCGCTATTGTAGAAGGTGAGTTAGTATAATATTTTCTATAAAGGTAATAACAATATCCTTTTTATCCCTGGTCACTGTTACTCAGTGGTAGAGCACTCATGTCTTGTGAGTTGGGTGGTTGGGTCCTTAGCTTGATCCCATCTCCACCGAGTTGACAAATATTGTGTGCGTGGGATTCTTCGGGGTTCACCGTCTCTTGCTGCGTTCCCATTTCAACATTTTGTCCATTATCATGATCAGATTATTGTCTTCTTTAACCTCGCAACATAACCAGGGATGTTATAATTTAAAAAAAAAAAAAAAAAAAAACTTACTCCCCAAATATTTTCTTCTGTCAGTGCGTTTTCCTCAACTTTCGTTAATACGATAATTATACTGAATTACATCATCACCCTCCTGATACCGGTATATATATATATATATATATATATATATATATATATATATATATATATATATATATATATATATATATATATATATATATATATATATATATATAGAGAGAGAGAGAGAGAGAGAGAGAGAGAGAGGGACGGATCCAGGATATGATCAAGGGAGGGGCTAAACCATAGTTTACACCTTTATCCAGTGTATACCTGAGCGTCAAGGGGGGGCTATAGCCCCAATAGCTCTCCTTGGATTATACTTTTTAGAGGATTTTATAATTGTCAATAAATTTACGTAGTTCACTTACTATTATATAAATTCTCTCCTAGATTTCCGAAGCATTCCGCGTTGACTTCTATACTATGGGCCGCGTTGACTCAGTGGTAAAGCGTTCATCTCTGTTGCATAGGGTCCCTGGTTCGATCCTAGCTTGCGCCAAGTGAATGTTGTGGTGGATAAACATTGTGTGCGTGGGGTTTCTCTGGGTTCTCCCGTTTCCTCCCACTTTCTTCATTCCATTCATTTCTCATCATCGCCGTCTTCTTTAGCCTAGCCGGCATAAGTGGGGGACGTAAAACTGAATTTTTTTCGGTTTGCACTATGAGAAACCAGTAGGGGCGTTAAGATTGAGTGATGAGAAGAAAATACCTCACCTGTTGATTATACTGTAACTTTAATTTCTCTTTCCTGATTCGTTGTTGACTTCACTCACAGAAACATACGTTGCATCTGGTCATTCTCCTCACCGTATAAATACTCATTGAAGTAACCCCCCCCTCTAAACTTGAGT